>NC_031989.1:7771276-7892301 GCF_001879085.1 Nicotiana attenuata
TATATATATATATATATGTCCCCTGTGAGAGAGTAAGTTGATAAATAATTGAAGAATTAACCCAAATAGCCGCGCACCCAACCACTTAAGCGAAAAATAGCCGGTGGACATATAATATATGCATAATTTATGTATTATATGTGTATAATTGTGTATAATTAGTATATAATCTATGTATATGACTAAAAAAGTAAATAATAAATATGACCGGCTATTTGTGTAGAAATACCTAAATAATTTCATGTTTGAAAACCTCATCTCCTCGAAAAGTTAGGGAAAAAAAATAATCAAAACTAGCCATATTTAAAACAGGTAATTAAAAAATAGCCACATTTTCAAAAGTAATTGAAATTTAGTCACTTTTCATGTAAAGATAAAATCTAAACAAAAACTCTTAAAAAGCGAACTATCCAGAAATATTCCAGCATAATATGCTGGAGTTCGAATTTTTTACATATGAGATTCCAACATAATATGCTGGAATTTTATAATGTCTTGGAGTTCCATCATAATATGCTGGAAGTTTATATGCAGGAGCTCCATAATCCCGTATATTATGCTGGAATTTTCCCTATGCTGGAGTTCCAACATAATATGTTGGAAATTCATACGTAGGAGCTCCATGATCTAGCATATTATGCTAGAATTTTTCGTTCAGCAAAATAGTTGTTATTTTTCATTGTCTTCATAAATAATGACTATTTTTCAATTACTAGTCCAAAAACTGGCTAATACGTGCTATTTTTACAAAGTTAAGAGGACTTATATGATTTTGGAATATGGGTTATACAGAGAGAAGTAAGGTCATTTTGCATAGCTCAGCCCGTCAGAATTCTAGGCCGTGTCCAAACGCCAAAGCACTCCTAAGATGGAAATCCCAAAAGTCGAAACTATGATTTATAGACATTTTTATCTTGAAAAAAGATACTTAAAAAATAATTATGGTTTGATTATTTTTGTTGTTCTTTCTACAGATATAAAATATTTCTTAAGCTGCAATTTATTTTTGGAAACATTTTGATTTTATTTCTAGAAGACATTGTTTGTTTCCTTTGACAAATTGAATAAGGTAATCGATAAACTTCAGAATGAATAATTGGTCAAATGTTACGTAGCAAACGACTAAGAGCGTCAGTAAAATTAGGGAAAGTGCACAGTTAGCCAGTAATAAGACATATATTTCTTTTAAGCTACTATTTAAGATGTTTTTAGTTTTTAGCCACTGGTATAATAAACTTTTACCCGCCCGGACGAAAATACCCTTCTGCTCATAAAGTTCAGAACCAAGTGTCCTTAACTTATGAGCTTGTTATTGTAAGTTCAGGACTAACTTTCCTTAATTTATGAGCTTATAAGTCTAAGTTTAGGACTACGTGTCCTTAAATTTTGAACTTGTAACTCTAAGTTCAGGACTACATGTCCTTAACTTTTGAACTTGGAACTCGAAGTTCAGGACTACATGTCCTTAATTTCTGTGGTTGTAACTCTAAGTTAAGGACTACCTGTCCTTAATTTCTGTACTTGTAACTCTAAGTTAATGACCAAGTGTCCTTAATTTTTGAACTTCTAACTCTAAGTTCAGGACCAAGTGTCCTTAACTTATGAGATTGTTACTGTAAGTTCAGGACTAGCTGTCCTTAATTCATGAGCTTGTAAGTCTAAGTTTAGGACTACATGTCCTTAACTTTTGAACTTGTAACTCTAAGTTCAGGACTACCTGTCCTTAATTTCTGTGGTTGTAACTCTACCTGTCCTTAATTTCTGTGCTTGTAACTCTAAGTTAAGGACCAAGTGTCCTTAATTTTTGAACTTCCAACTCTAAGTTCAGGACCGAATGTCCTTAAATTATGAGCTTGTTACTGTAAGTTCAGGACTAGCTGTCCTTAATTTATGAGCTTGTAAGTCTAAGTTAAGGACTACCTGTCCTTAGTTTTTGAGCTTGTAACTCTAAGTTCAGGACTACATGTCCTTAACTTTTGAACTTGTAACTCTAAGTTCAAGACTACATGTCCTTATTTTTTGAACTTGAAACTCTAAGTTGAGGACTACCTGTGAATTCAGTATAAATATTGTTTATACTCAGAAAAGTTCATTTTCTCTTTCATGAAATATCTTCTAAAAGACATTCATAGTATTTTTTGAGACACAAACACATGAATTCATGTTCCCCTTTTTTTTTGTACCTAACGAAAGATTATTAGTGTTAATGTGATTATTAAGACGATAACAATTATGTTTTGCATTTTCTGGCATTTATTCCGACAAAGGCTGGACATATCTGCAGTGTGTATTTATATTTAATTTTGATATAGGACCTCTGCAATAAGCAATTGACGTTGAGAAATCCAAAAAAAAAAATGCAAGATGTAAAACCAAGAAACCAGAGTCAATGTATTCGATGCAAAGAAGATGAAAAAGAATTACTGCATGTGGGAATTAGTGAGAAGCAACAAGATGAAGTTCTGGAGAGAGAAGTGAGAGTTATGAACTTTTGATAAAAGGTTTTGATAAATCGAGAGAGAAGCGAGGGTTTGGGAAGAAAAGAAATGGAAAAAAGGGTAAAAATATCTTTTCATATTAATTTTAATAGAGTAGTGGCAATTTACGCATAAATACAACCTTAAATAATGGCTGCCCCACACCGTTTTTACTAAAATTGGTGGTCGAAAGCCAAAATTTTGATGAAAGACCTTGAATATTTCTAGTAGATTACACATGTGAAAAGAGTTAGCGTCGTCTTTCTTCTTATCATAATTGTTGCTTTTAGGAGTTGTTTGGTAGGATGTATTAGGAAAAATAATATATGTATTAGCTTTAGTATCATTAATCCCTTGTTTGTTAGTATTCTCAACCTATGTATAACTAATACTTGTATTAGTTATATACCATATTCAGTACTATTCTTATACATAGCAAACCATGAGTCCATGACATTAGCATTACCATAGTTTTTAATATATGGATTACATGTATAAATATAAAATTACCCTTTTAAAACCTTTTCCAAACCGTTGGAGGGTATTTTTGTAAACAAATTATTTTTTAAAATAATAATGCAGTGCATGTTATTTTTAATACACCAAAAACAAACAGTCGATAAGAAATAATCTCAGTATAACTAACTGCAACATAATTAATCTCAGCATTATAAATACACCCTATTATAGTACTATTCTTGTACACCCTTTCAAACGACCCTTTAGTATAGTATTTTTCTATAAATCCCTTTACTTCACATAGTAGTATTGTTATTTATATTGATATGGGTTACTATGTGTTTGCAAAATATTAACTTGGATTTTGCTGTAAAAACTTCATTTACCAATATTAATTTTTTTCTATAAACATTTTGTACAAACTTTAATATTTGTCCAAGTGTGAGGCCTCATTATTGTACTCCCCCTGCAAACACGGTCTTTGTGAAAGTAACAACAATATGAAGTTTCAGTAGCTGGTCGTATGCTGTTACTTAACTTATGGAGAGACTCTAGCAAATATTTCGGTCTTCCACTCGACAAGTTCAAAGGAGAGAGAACACTATGATATGAATAGATCATGTTCATAAATCTTCAAGAAAAATTGATAGACAAAAAGAAAAGAAGAAAAACAAAACTGAAATTTTTAATTAATAATGGCACAACTGCAACGTCCTGAGAAAGTTGATGAATGTATTCAAGAAACTACACAATTTGAAACTAAGGATGTTAGCAAAACCAGTAATAAGAATAATAAGGAGGATACTGCCTCCTTTAAATTCAATGTCCAAGCCCCTGAGTTTGTGCCAAGATCTCATACTACTACAACCCCAATTTCAAGTTACTTTTACCCATATTTCCAGTATCTTTCTGGGGGTACTGCTGCTTCTGATTGGTTATACGTAGGTGATCAAGATACTATTTCCTATGTTCCCAATCAAAATTTCTCTGCTGTTGGCCAGACTCAGAAAGATGTCCTTCCTGAAGAGGTCAAGAACAAGATCATTAAACAGGTATTGATTTTTTTATTTCAATTTTTTACTTCTTGATTAGTGTTGCATTGCTCCTGATTTGATCTTATATTACATTCTTCTTTCCTTTAAATCTTGCATGTTGAAAATATTTTCTACTTGGGTTTGTTTTTTTACGTTTTTCTTCAATCAGTGTCCAGAATCTACTAGTCCGACTAATCCACATTTGCATCATAGAAAGACTATTACGGGGTTTTAGAGCTCCCTACAGAAGAGGATTGTATTCTCAGGGCTTGAACACGAGACCTCTAATGAAGGATGAAACAACCTTTATCATTCCACCGTGCCATTGGGTGGTTATTTGAGTTTGTAATTTGACATTCAAAGGTCTCATTTTGACGTCCCAAATTACGTCGTTGTCATCCAACAGTCACATGAGGAGAAAATGAATTGCTTGAGAGGAGTGAAAAACAATGCATGGACTCCATTTATTGATTGCTGAATCAGTGTGAGATGTCTGCATATATAATAAGAACCTAGACCTCAAAAATTGCAATTTCTGCACTAAATCATTCTCTAGCATGGTTCGTTTCTGCAGGCTTATTAGCTTTTGTTTCTTTTCATTTTTCCACATTTGTGTCTCCATAATCTGATGGTTAATATATTTGTATATAGGTTGAATACCAACTTAGCGACATGAGCTTGCTGGCAAATGAGAACTTATTGAAACAGATGAATAAGGACCCTGAAGGCTTTGGTGTGTATAATTAGTAATTTCTCAATCTTGTTTTAATATCTTTTTTTCTTTTTAATTTTAAACATGTGTGTTACTGCAGTCCCAATTTCTTCTGTTTCGACTACAAAGAAAATCAAGTCCCTCATCACCAACCAGCAGACACTTGCTCATGCCCTCCTGTCCTCTACAAAACTGGTACTTATAAATTTTTTTTAATGTATTAATTTACTTATGAACATCGATAAACGACTTAGATTTATTTACTTGAATGAAGATTGTAAGCAATGATGGCAAGAAGGTTAAAAGAAGAATTCCATTTACTGATAAGGATAAAGAAGATTTGCAGGTACACATATTCACTCATATCTTTACTCTAGTCTCTATAGTTTTGAGTAGGTTCATTTTTAAAGTGCTAATGCCATTTGTTTATTAAATTTCTTTTTACAGTTACGGACAGTTGTTGCTGAGAATTTACCAGATGATCACTCTCATCACAACATTGAGAAAATATTCAAGGTAGCTGGAAGGTGATATCTTGCCCCTTAATTTATTGATAATTTTATATCTTGGCTTTTTTTCTTCTTCTGTAGCAAATTAAACTGACTTGTTATATTTCCTATTCAAGTGTCAAAACCATCCGCGTATGCCATCCCCAGGATCCAAACTCATCGCGTGCTAGAGGAGACATTGGCATTAGCAACAAGGTATTAAAGACGAACTGAAATTAAATCTCTGTTATTAACAACATAATCTGCACCCTTAAGAAGAACATCTCATTTCGTTTTTGTTTTTGGTTCTTGTTAATTTTGCTGTGAAGCTCCATGCACTGATTGAGTTTGAGAATCCTGAAGCAGCAGAGAGAGCAGTATGTCAATACATTTAAGCTCCAAAATTTAGTTCTTGTTTTACTTGCTTAACATTTTAGTTAAATCTATTTAGTTTTGAACTAATTAATCAGGTAGAGAAGTTAAATGATGAAAGGAACTGGAGAAAGGGCCTAAGAGTGAGATTGCTCCTTAGACGTTCAGTAAGTCTGATTTTACTCTTTTCTCTCTAATCACTTTTGTTTACACAATGTGCTTTATTATGCTCCAACTTAATTACTCCCTTGATTAATTTTATAAAATGGTGTTTATATTTGCCAGCCAAAGTCTGTTCTAAAGAGCAGGAAGTCGGATTTTGATGGGTGTTTTGATGATGAAGATTCTGAATTGACTGAAGACTCTGATGGCAATAATGTAAGCAAATGTCATGGCTAAACTATACAAAAAGTGATTTTCTCTTCTGAGGGCACGTTTTTGAACGATTGCTTATAGTTATCTTTATACTATCATCGTATGAAGGCTAAAGTTGTGTTATTACAAATGCTAGGTTGAAGAAAGCATGGCAACAAACAAGAAAGCATGGAATAAAGGGCGTGGGAAATTAAGATCACGTACTCAAATTTATGGGGGACGGGGACTGCTTGCTGCACTTCCACAATGCAACAGTAGTCCTAGCCTAAGTGAAGGACTAGTGAGACAGGTTACAAAAGGGCCAAGAATGCCAGATGGAACTAGAGGTTTTACCATGGGAAGAGGGAAGCCTCTCACTAGTACTAATGTTCAATCCAGAGTACATGTGGCCTAAATGGAATTTTGATCAATTTTCCGTTGGTTGCTATGCTCTATTCTTTAGAAAATAGTCACCAATTTTTTTGGGGGATTTCAGAGTTTAATTTTTGAGAAATCAAGAAAATAATGTTATGTTCTAGTTTTTCCAACTGTTTTGAGCATTGATTCATTCAACAACATATATAGCAGTATATAGGTCCTATGGTCCATGACGAAGGTCATGGGCTTTCCCTTGAGACTATTAGTAACTTGTTTTTGTCCTGGAATTATACATCTGAGATTTTGATTCAGCTTCTATTTTTGTCGTTATTATTCGTTGATCTACCATTTCTATGCCTTTGCTTCTCCTGAGTCCAACAGCAGAGATACATGAATTTAGTTATCGATCCTAGTATTTGCGACATTGCTAAAGTTAGAAAGAACTAAAGGAAGCAAATGTGCAGAAGTTCACGGTACTCTAAATCAGGAACATACTTGAATTTTATGTTTATAACCAACGGTTGCAATTTCTACTCCGGAATTCATCCAACTTCCCGAGTATCGAACATTCTGATCCTGTCAAAAATCTCTTTAAAATATTAACTAAGTCTTCCAATTGATAAAGCCACTAGAATATGAAGCTTCTAAGCTTATGTTATGGATCCAATATCCACAACCAAATACAAAAATAACAGATAGCTAGTGGGAATCAAACCTATGACCTTATGAAAGTTTTGAACCTCCTTGACCACTAAACTACACTTTTGAGTTGTGTTAAGGGGGTTCAAAACTTAATATATAAAGGTAAAAAACAAATTTTGCCTTATATATACACTATAATTTTTCGGCGAAGGGGATTCGGCTCAACCCCTTCCGCCCCCCTAAATCCGCCACTGCGCGCAGTGCACATGTTCTATTTTCAGCTAGGGTCCCATACGTAATTTGCCAGAAGCCCAAATACGCTATCGTGGCTATTTTGATCCATAACAGCTTACTCCTTTCAATCCATATTATCTGTTTTCTTAAGAAAGATGTTTAACTGACTTAATCATAAAGGTGTTTATCCAAACTATCCTTCATCTCTCTCTTAAACATCTATTTAACTATTACTCCACTAATTGGAGTTGTAGGGATATATTTGGAAAAAAGATACAGTAATAAATACTAACTTCTTAGTTTTTAAAATATCAAATATCATAAAACAAATCAGTTCAAAACATAATATTTGGAAGTAGAGGAAGTATTTATCATAACCTGGAATTTTTTAACCATAGATACAAAACATCGACATCTTTCTACTTCACATTTCCATCAATCTGTTTAAAAAATAACCAAGAAAACAGGAGCAGTATATGACCATTGATGATGAGATTCCAAGCGGTAAACCACCAGAGGATGTGGTGCAGTGGATGTGACTGCTCCTCCCTTAACCAGAGGTCTCGAGTTCGAGCCTTGGGTATGGAAAAATCCTTGGTAGGGAGCGCTTCTCCCCGAAAGGGGCCCTATGCGGCGCGAATCCGGATATAGTCGGGCTCCAATGCAGGTACCGGACACCGGGTGGGAAACCAAAAAAAAAAAAAAGATTCCAAGCGGTAAAGCATATTAAAACGACACCTACAGATAGGTTTTGAGTAAGGATCGTGACAAGGTGGCCCATTAGCTCAGTTGGTTAGAGCGTCGTGCTAATAACGCGAAGGTCGCAGGTTCGAGACCTGCATGGGCCAATCTATGTTCTTTTTCCCTTTTCCTTATCCCAGTTCTTGCAAGGTTTATCTCTTGCTAGTCTGTTCTGCTCTGATGTCCCTTTTTTCATCTTCTTCTCACAACTTATGCTATCGAACCTAAGCAGGAAATCATCATCTCTGTTGATTTGTTTCACAGTTCATCTATATATGGTTGATTGGTCTTACAATTCTTTTTTCCTTTACTCTGTCCATATTAGTGTATGATTTTTATTCCCACTCACCCATATTTTTAGTTTCTGACTTTAAAGATTCAATCTTTATGAACTCGCGGAGTCGGATCCTGACTATATTAACCCGAATCATTATGTTAGTTGTTTTCTTTTTTTTCTCCCTTTTTGTAGTCTGTCATTTTCTTGGTTTTATTCAATGTACAGCCCTACTTCTCATTTACTTAATACAATGGCTGCTTCTATTAACTGCTTATGCTAAATTATAATGTCTGATATATGGATGTGCAAGAAAGTAACTAGTATAACTTAGAATGACGTTTGTGTAACTGATATATTGGTCTAATCCCTCTCATGTCGGTTTTCCAATGAAAAACAACATCTTGGACGTAGTGGAATGAAGAAGTGCACATCAATAGCTAATTGAACCACTAACAGAATACAAAATTCAGAAGTAAGCTTTTAAAGTGATGCACGCTTGTCTATACAATTTGTATATTATGTTTATGCATATAATACCCACAGATACATGTAATGCTGTGCTTATATTATTAAGCACATCGCATTACTTGTTTTATTTTGTGTTTTCCACTAGTTATTTAAATTACTAGAACAGAGTGGCAATGACAGTATCGTGCACTATTTGTAACTCCTTCAATTAAAAGGAATTTCAGCACATGTTTAAATCTCTTAAAATATTAGTTTCCATCTCATCTGATAAGTGGACTTTCATCATCAATTCTTAGTCATCTACTCAACTTATGTTATTAGGAAATACTTCTGTAATGATCTCTACTTCAAGTACATCGAATAATGGCTGATTTAGGTCATAGGTATCCAAGTTTGACATCCTTAAATACTAATTTTCTAATAACCAGACCATTATTGCTTATTCCATATAGTGGTATAAACTTATCTGGTTTAAAGCTCGGACTTGTTGCTGTAGCAGAAAGACGTGCTTGTAACACTACATACCCTTCTGAATAAAATCTGGATTTACAACAACCCAATGTATTCCCACAAGTGGGGTCTGGGAAGGGTGAGATGTACGCAGCCTTACCCCTATCCTGGACGGGCAGGGAAGTTGTTTCCAATACACCCTCAGCTGAAAAATTTTATTTTGTGTCTCACACAACTGACACTAGTTGTGTGAAGCCTCTTTTTTGTCTCACAACTGTGTGGGTCCCAGAATTTTGTGGACCCAGATGTATAAGATATGGGTCCACAAATATATGAGATAAAAAGAGGCCTCACACAACTAGTGTAAGTTGTGTGAGACATAGGATAAAATCACTCGACATAGGATCACTTAATCTATTTAACCTGTAGTTGTTTTCACTGATTCTGAATGTTGTTCCTTTGTGTTATTTGATGCCTGTTTCATATCTTCTTAGGAGCAAAAGTAAAAGGAGATCTACATCTGTTCTAAGTTAAACAGAAATCTTTTGCTTTAAATTACTATATATTTATTTTTTCTTGACTCCAGTAAAGATGTAATAAAAGGTCTAAAGAGATTAAGAGAAATAATGAAAAGTCTACTTCTTAAGGAACTTATTTGTCTCATAATTTAACCCACCGATTCAAGAAATTTTTTTTATCTGATATGAATATTCTGGAAAATCTTGTCTTATTGACAGATCAATGTGATAGAAAACTATGCAGTTTGATAGGGTACAGCAAATTACCAATACATCTATTTGATCTAAGGAATTCACCAAGATTGATTCATGGTGATTGCTTATTCTTTAGTAAGCAACAGCAACTCATTTGGTTTCTGAACAGTCAACAAGATCCAACTTCGTCGGTATCAACCAGGTTGCCAATAATCAGTCCTTAAAATTATTCTTTAACAGTTTCATGTTAAATTTCTAGAATGTAGTATGTGCTAGAAAAAGCTGATTTTATCTGCAGACTGTTCTTTAGTTCTTGCATTACACAACAACAACAACAACAACGATCCAGTAAAATCCCACAAGTGGGATCTAGTGAGTACGCAGACCTTAGTTCTTGCATTACATAGATGCTTCGAAATCAAAGGTGTTTTGATACTTCAACTCTTTGGCTTTGAACTATATCAGCGGGTTGATGCCTGGTCCAGGGAACTTCTTTTGGAATGATGCAATGTCAACAACTCTATTAAATATCTTTGCTGCTTTTTGTCTAATGTACTACAGGTTAATAAATGTCAAAGTGGATAACTTCATTCAGCACTGACCTTAGTAAATAATAACTTGTTGTATAAAATTGGAGTGCTTACAGGTCCATTAAGCTGTCATGTGCATAGTGGTATCCCCACTCTTAAGTCCACTAATGTAACTTAGTTTTTCTCGTATATAAATTGATCCAAGCAGCACAACTCAAGTCACAAGAATCAGATTATATTGTTCTTAGCTTTTAATTATATACTTGAAAGTCATGGGTCGTAATATGTTCCACTACCTTACTGTTTTCTTCTGTGTGATCAGTATTCTGGCTCCCTTATCTGTAGGGCAGCTTGATTACAGTTTCTATGAGAGATCATGCCCCAGCTTACCTAGGATCGTTCGTTGGGGTGTTTGGTCAGCTTATCGTAATGACTCAAGAATAGCTGCAGCCCTCCTCCGTTTGCACTTCCACGACTGTTTTGTAGATGTAATTTCTCTCCTGAATGTTGTCACCAGCCTATTCACTTCTCTATTTCTCCTATAAGCATTTTAGAGTTATACTTAGTAAAGTAATATTTTAGGAGACATTCTCTTTTCTGAAATAAAAAGATGGAAAGTGTTTCTATTATGTCATTGTCTAGCTGGTATTGAAATACATTGATAGGTATCTATACTTAAATTTAAATCTAATGCAGCAACTAATCCAATTTGAAGGCTAGAAAGTTGACAATTAGTATCAGTTTATGCTTTTTGTGCCTTTTGCTTATTATTAGATTGGATGATTGTCACAGGGTTGTGATGGATCTGTGCTTCTTGATGACACGAATGATTTCAAGGGCGAGAAGAATGCTTTACCAAATCGTAATTCAGCCCGAGGATATGAGATAATCGATAGCATAAAAGCAGACCTTGAAAGAGCTTGCCCATCAACTGTATCTTGTGTGGATATATTAACTCTTGCAGCTAGAGAAGTGGTTGTCATGGTAAGAAGCAAGATCTATGTGCAGATGAGTATTGTAATGCCTAGAAACAAACCAAATATTGATAATTTTCCTTTCTTCGTTTTCAGTCAGGAGGACCATATTGGCCAGTTTTACTTGGTCGACGAGATGGACTAACAGCAAGTGATAAAGCAGCAAATGAACAATTACCTTCACCCTTTGAGCCTCTGGATAAAATCGCTGCCAAGTTTACTGCTAAGGGTCTTGATCTTAAGGATGTAGTTGTTCTCTCAGGTACCTTTAATCTTCTTGAATATTAATTTCAGATTCAAAGAGTAATTAGCTCTCTGTTTGAAATCGGAATGTCTAAGGAAGCAAGTCCACAGTTCAAAATATAAATTGCAATATAAAGAGATCAAACATATAGTTCTCTATTTTCAGACAATTCAGGCATAAAGTTAAATCTGCATTTGGATGGATGATCCAACTAATTTGCACCGCTAGAAATCAGGCCTATGAGAACAGTTTTTTTGCAACGGTTGTGTAACCGTTGCTATAGAACCTATATTGCAACGATTATAACCATAGCATAAGGGTAAATATCCTATTGGGACACACTTATAACAAAACGGTTGCATTAGCCAATAAACCGTTGCAATAGTTGTACCTATTGCTACGATTTTTAGAACAGTTGTGATATGTATCCCTTGGGCAACCGTTCTTTGAAAAAGATTATCTATGGGGACGGTTTTATTTCCTCATCTATAATTTTCCCCAACGAGACACCTCTTTTATATGAGTGTTCTTTTTTAGCATTAATTGTACAATAGAAGTTTTTCGTAGGGAAAAATGTTTCTGTGCAAGTCTTTGACGTACATGGCTTTGTTTTGAATTCTCTTGCAGCTGCATAGTTCCAAGGGGTTTAATTAAATCCCCTTCGTGGAAAAACTACATAGTGCAAATAGGATAAAAACAAACTTTTACTATATGCAAACAAAATGTTGAATCCCTTGTCATAAAGGGAAGTTTATAGTGTAAATTGTTATAGGACACAGGTTTTGAATCCTAGGTGTGACATTCTTGCGTTATTTTGAATCTCTTTGGTAGAGTTCCTGACTCGGCTATTGTCTCTTGTCATAATAGGAGCACACACCATAGGTTATGCTCAATGTTTCGCATTCAAGAGGAGACTTTTCAACTTCCAAAACTCGGGAAAGCCAGACCCAAACCTTGATTCTTCAATGTTGTCGAATTTGCAAAGCACTTGTCCTAACACAGATGGATCCAACAGCAAGATTGCTCCTTTGGACTTTCAATCCGTTACTAGATTTGACAATTCATATTACAGGAACCTTGTAAACAATTCAGGTCTTCTTGAATCTGATCAAGCTCTGATGTCAAATTCTCAGACTGCTGATATGGTCAAATCCTACAGCTCGTACCCTTATCTTTTCTACCAAGATTTTGCTGCATCTATGATGAAGTTAGGAAATGTTGGGATACTCACTGGACAAAGTGGGCAAATTAGGAAAATATGTGGCTCTGTAAATTAAATAACTACTTTTCTGAACTATGTTTAGTTAAATGTTTGATCACAATGTGTATCAAGTGTGTATTACGTAATGATGGTGATATGATATCATGGTGTTCATTACCAAAATATTTGTCTCAGTATGCATGCATCTCCTTTAATAATATAACTATCAGATGGTGCCCAAGTAGATCATTTTGTATTATCTTATAATCCGGTGTGAATTGTGATAACTTTACGGACAATGAGATCCCACTTAGAGAAGAAAACGTTGGTTAATTAGAGTATTTAAAGAATCAAAGGTGATATTCCTAATGCTTGACTATCAATGTGCTAAAACATTGGACTCTTTTATTCTTTATGTCCATTTGCGTATTGATGTGATGTAATTCTCTCCCTTTAATTTAAAGTTTTAAGTTCTTTGAGATAATGGTATAAAAAAAACATTACTCCTTTCTGTTTTAATTTATGTAAACTTATTTTCTTTTTAATACGTGTCGAAAAGAATGAACATAAATTAATAGTACTGTACTAGTAATGTTTTCAATATGTATAACTTGAATTTGGACCAGAAAAAAGAGGGGACAAAGGAAGCTTAGATTCAAAAAGTGAAAATACAATAAAATGGGGAAGCTGGTTGGATATCCACAGTAGGCTGACCCTGACTAAACCTTTGTTTTGTACAACTGCTATATACTAGCATCCAATCCATAAACTATGTAAATTTTCTCTTGTCTTCTCCTATAAAAAAGCATCTTACACTTCTCTCTCTCTTGTTTCTGCATAATCACTAGCTCCGAGACAGAGAGAGAGAGAGAGATATTCCCTTCTTAGCACAGATTCTTTCCATCTCAGACATCTGTGTTTTGATACCTTTTCATGAGTATGTTTGTACCAATAGCAGTATCCCCACAAACGCATGAATAAATAAAGAATTTAATTTATATACCATCATATGACTTAAGAAAAAAATAAAGGAAGTTTTTATTTTTCAATGTCTACTTCATTTCTTGTTATTCTACCTTATATTAAGCTCTAATTTGGCCATAGGTTTTAGCTGCTTTTCAAGAAAATAAAGGAAATTTTGTTTTTCAATGTTTACTTCATGTATTGTTATTCTATGTTATACTAAGCTCCAATTCATCCATAGATTCTAGGCCAAAATCTTAGATAGGCCCTTAAACTTGGCATCTTTTGTAAAACAAATATATAAACTTATAAGGTGACCAGATAGACACTTAAACTCGTCCAAAGTGTAATTTTTAAACACCTCTCTATGTTAGACTTTGTGCGTGAGGTCCAAACGCCACTTACATGGCAAATGAATGAATAATATATTGACACGTTATTTTCTTTTCCATGTAAGCAAATAATAGTCTAAAGCCAAATAATACTTCTCATTTATTCATCTTCTCTCTCTCTTCGCTTTCTGAGACCCAGCTCCCATCCCATTCCATATCTAACTCCCATCACATTCCATATCTAATTTGCATCATAGGTCTTTTAATTCTAAAGTTAAATTTCATCCAAACTTCAGCAAATTCAAGAGGAAATCATGTAAAGGTGGAGATTTTATTTTATGCTGGGGGATTGATGGGTTGACTGCAGACTCCATGTTCAAGGGTTTTGATGAATTTTTTTGGAGATTTTAGTTGATTTTGTCTCTTCAGTGACAGAAACCAGTAAAAGGTACTTCTGTTTGCATAGATTTATGGTTTAGATGAGTTAGGGTTTTGTTGTTATTTTTGGTAAAAGTTGGGGCATTTGTCTAGGGTTTTGGGGAATATTTCTATTTTTTTATTCTGCCACAATTCCACATGAATAGTGTTATAACTGTAAGATCTCATTATGGGGGAAGAGTTATTGAGAGAGAATTTCCCAAATACGAGGGGGAGTTAGGGGTTAGACAGTGGGGTATCGACTTAGATCACTTTTCTTTGATTGAACTCGATTATTATTCACGTGAAATTGGGTACTATATAGTTGAAGGATTTTATTACCAAGACACAAAAACAAAACAGTTTAAAATATTAAAAACCGACTCTGAACTTTTGGGTCTTGTCTCGAACTTGAAATATGGGGATTTTTTAGATATTTTCATCAAGCATGTGGTTGATAATGATATTGTGGTGGAATATTGTGGGGTATCGACCTAGATATTGATTCGATTTAGTAAGCCCCAAATAACCCTCCGAGCTTGGTCTGGCATTTGCTCATCGTACCACATAAAGTATTTGCATCCGGCCTATTCACAAAGCAATATAAGATTAATTTCCAAAAACAGAGAAAAAAGAATTGAAACTTAAGGAAAACAAAGAAATATAAAATCAGTACTTACTCGTTCATATTTACATCCATAAAATCTTCGACCAGGATTATTTGGAGACCAGATCATAGCCTCATTACTTAGTCTCATCGTCAACTTGTTTGGAGAATGAAGATAACGAGTCAGAGAGAAAAATATATTGAAGCTTTTAATGTGATTTAAGATAGATGTAGAAGAAAACACATAAAATGATCTCTGTAATTTTTTGGCTTCAATGGTGTTTCCAGCTTTGGAGAAGATGAATTTTAGGGGCTAGGGCTTTCTTTAATCGTTGGGGAAAAGTAGTATTGGTTATGGGTTATATAAAGAGGGATTTTTTATCGTTAATTTTCTGACTCAACAACGTCAGGGAAAAGTAAATTAGGTATCACGCGCTCATCAGTAAATACACAACATGCAGTATGCAGGATGGACAGAGGTGTTTAAAAATTACACTTTGGACGAGTTTAAGTGTCTATCTGGTCACCTTATAAATTTATATGTTTATTTTACAAAAGGTGCCAAGTTTAAGGGCCTATCTAAGATTTTGGCCTAGATTCTATGTTTGTACCACAAAATTTAAGTTCCCAAAAATTGGTTTAGGACCGTTTTTTGGTGAAATTTATTCTTCCACTCACAAAAATTAAATTATTTTTTCAAATAAAATGCATGTCCAAACATAACTTCAATTTCTAAAAATTATTTTTAAACACAACGTCAAAAACTCTTTTTTTAAGTTTCAACCAAATCTTTGTCCAAATGCTAGCTAAGTATGTAGAATAAATACACAAATTGGTATATTAAATTATACCAAATTTTTTATCATAATTGTTTCATTTAATACATCTTAGCAACCGTGTCCATGGTGGTCTAACTGGTTGTAACATGTTACATATGATACACCTCAATTCCAAACAAGTTACATAGGAATAACTACATATAATTAGTAAATAAACTGATAATATAAAAAATAAATACACAATTAACATATAAAAATTTAACTCATAAATAAATTAGCTTTCCTCTTGCCTCCTCCGGTCCTAGTTGGTCTTGCTATCAATAATAATGTGGCATGATCTACCACCTATTAAAAATTATGGGACAGAACTTTTAACTTGGAAAGATTTAGAAGTCATTAAACATCATTAGACCAATAAAGGGACATTTTTAAACGTAAAATGGATGAACTTCGCCGAGGAGATTGAGCATGATTGTTGAGCTTTTTGACTTTTTAAACTAAAGCAAACTTATCAGCAAGAGTAGAAAAAGAGTATGTATAAAGAATTGGCAATCATGTCATCTTTCAAGTGCCCATTCTGAAACCTAATTATTTCAGATTACAAAGAATGTATTCAATATTGGATATGCGAAAATCTTGTGCTTCCATCTTCATGTTGTTTTTCTTCTATTCATAAATCTGTATCGCTATCTATCTATGATATCCTATACATTTACCAAGATTCTTATGAGATGAGGTGGCATGCCACGTGGGATTTATCTTAGTGAAATATCAGGCTAAATAGGATGGTCATGGCTATGGTGGAGGGCCCTAACGAAGAAGGGATATTTTTGAACTAGTTTTGTAATATTAGGAGTAATTGTGGACCAGAAACATAACGAAGGGCATAAATAATATAGGGAGTTTTGCACAAATATATGCTCTGTCAATTTAAGATTGAATTCCTACCTTCACTTCTACATTTAAAAAAGAACCGTCACATCTCACAATGTGGCAAAAATCATATCGATCTCTCTCAACAAAGAATGTTATCAGACACATTATTTTCTTTTCAATACAAGTCTGGACGTATATTTATTTTTGGTTTAATCATTTGGTATCTAAAACCTCTGATTCGAGTAATTCTAATTCACGTCGAGTAAGTCGACAAAGGAGGGTAAAGTGAAAGGTTCTTTTATTTTCGGAGCTCAATCGAGATACTCTAATTAAGTATGAAGAAATCTCAACCATTCCATGTTGTCTCTACACACATGTTTCTCCAAACACACTACACAGTGCACAATTTCACTTCTTAATACTTATGTAAAGTAAAACTACATTACTACAAAAGAGTACCTGTAGTACTACCAGTTGAAGCATGAGTCGAGAGACTCAAAAATTGGGGGCTTTTTTTTGAAGTACAGATCATGAATTATTCCCAGCGTAACTTGGCCATTTTGTGCAGTGCAAAGATGCTTTTAGAGGATTCCTTTTGATTTCTGACATAAAATTTTCATTGTGGGCCATTTGTTAGCTCTATCGAGTTACAGAAACAGCACTCTCTTTTGTACCCACAACTTCATTCAATTCTGACTATGACTCCTGAACTAATGGTCCAATATCTATTAGACTTTCCTTTGATCTTAAAATCTCAATTAGTCCTTCGGTTTTTTCCTGCTCATTCTTTTCTTTTCCCTCATTATCAGGATCTAGAAAATGTAATAGGAGTACTAAGAACTTTTAAATTCAAACTATGTTATAATGTTAACATTGTGATATTTCTTGGTGGTCCATTGACATGCTACTGAAAAAATTCCTGGGATTTAATACAACACAACAGAACGGAGACAAATTTTGCTTTAATGGCTGAGCTGTTCAGGGTCAAGGGAGAACACTAGTAGATATTTCTTTCTACTCTTTTTCAACTTAACTCTGCCATTTCAAGATTTCATAGTATCATATCAAGCTCTCTCTGTATTGGATGGATGCCTTAGCTGTGGGATAGAAGGCTTTTCTTTCAAGTCTTCTTTTCTTTGATCGCCTAACCAGTTTCACACAGCTTATAGCTATCTCTACCAAGAAAAGGTCTTTAGAGAAAAAGAAAAAGCTAGCTCAACCCCCATTCCCCACACCCCCCCTGTTCTCATTTTTGTATAAAAGTAGACTAAAAGCCATTTTTCTTGGGCTTTGTTCACTCTCACAAAAACATGACCTAAAATATTAACACTCCCCATTCGGCCATTCTTCCCCTTTTCCCTCCACTTTTTCCTTTTACCTTTCCCATTTTTTCTCTTTTTTCCCATCACAAAATAAAACAATCAGTCCATCACCATACTCTTAGCTTCTACCTTCTCATTTTAGAACATGGCCACAGCTCAATCAATTTATTCTCTTTCGAGAAAAACCAAGCCTTTTCAGCCTTTTTAGCTCATTTTTCCTTCCAAGATTACTACTTTATTGTTTAATATCAAATTCCACGAAAGTTAAATTCTTTTCAAACGGGAGATAAACAAGAATATCTCCGACAGAAATACCGTACAGTCCATTTTAAACCTCAAGAAACTTTCTTATTCAGATTCTCTAAAGAATTTTTGGTTTTGGGTATTCTTCAAAATGTCCTCTACACCAGCTGAAGATCCTCAACAGCAACAGCTACTACCACCGCCCATGTTTATGGGCCAGCAAGCTTATTCGGATCGTCCGGGTCACGGGTCGGTTGGACCCGTTATCGCTGTACTAGCGGTGATAGCTGTACTGGGAGCCATCGCTGTGATGATAGGCAGGTTGTGTTCGGGTCGGAGGATAATGGGTCGGGGTCAGTACGACTTTGAAGGGTGGGTTGAAACCAAGTGCGCGTCTTGTATCGATGGCCGGGTCGACCCGATGCCACGACCCCCCGTGACTGTGGCGCCGCCGGTAGTGGTGGCAGAAAGCAGCAGCAGCGGTAGCCATGATGGTGCTGCGCCGGCGCCGGAGCCGGTTGAGACGAGAGAAGAAGAGGCATCTAATCAACAAAGAAATTCACATGAGCATCATCCACATGAAAGAGCCGAGTCTTGAAATTGCTTTTTCCTTTTTCTTTTTCTTTTTTCACTTTTTCTATTGGAGGCCTTTTAGAATTATGCTTAATGTTTCGTTTGATCTGACTATTTAATATTGCAATTTTTGAAGTTATATAAATATTGTACTCCAATTCATTCTATATATCAATACCTGGGGTTGAAGATGATGTTAATTTTGTGATTGCTATTTTTGCTGCTATATTCGTTATTTTCTATTCTCCTTTTTGACATTTTGGAAAAGTAAAGTTTTATTTCTGTGTACTTTTTGTAGTGAATACTACAGTGATTTACGCAATCATAGCTCTTCTCTTTTTTCTCTTTGACTATTCCCTCGAACTTTAAGTTAAATACAATATCGAGCCAATCACTTTCCTACAAGAAGTAGGAATATTCCATAAGATTTTGAATTAGAGGATCAAAATGGTTCAAATTAGAGGAAATTGAAGGCTACAAACTAGTGGTTGATGTCAAAAGTATTGCACAAAATGAGGTAAGTTATATAAAGCGTATAACTTTGCATTACATGAAGTCAATTTATATTATATGAAACCCGTTATTTGTGTGGAAAATGAGGAAAGTTATTTGTGTGGCTTCCATTTGCTACTACAGAATTAACAACAGGAATTTTTACCTCCTATAGCAAATGTTGATATCTTATTTATTTTAAATAAATACCTTTTTAAAAAATTATATTCCATAGCTACCTTTTGATTTTTAAAGCCAAATATCTATTTATTGTTACCTCCTACCCTTAAGCCATAAAATACTATTTGTATTATTTTTCTCTCTCATTCTTTTAGATTTTTCTCCGCCCTTTCTCTCTCTCTCTCTCAACGCCAGTCTTTCTCCATGAATACAACCACATTCTCCACTGATTCATCTCCCTTGTCTCGCGAAATTTTCATTGTCAGTGCTGGGGCTATGAATCAATGTCGAAATCAAGCCCTAGAGAGAAAGATGGAGATTCGAAATCTGCTATTGAAAGGTAAATTGAGGGAATTTGAAAGGAAATAACGAAGATCCACCCCATTCTGATGGTCGTTGCTTTGACCTCGGTCGAGTATAGTTTTCCGCATGATTTTATATCGCAAGTCATCTTTATCAAGTCGCGCATCTTCATTAAATCATAAGGAATTTCTTTCGTGTTTGCGCCAAATTTTGAGAGTTTCGAGTCAGAATCGCGGCCCTCTCGACGAGACGACATTAGGGTTGCTCTTGAACAAAAACGATGGAGTTTAGGGTTGAGCAACTTGAAGAGTCTGTTACCTTTTTTTTCATTGTATTTCAATGTATCTTGTTGTATTCTATGTATTCATTGTCTTTTTTTTCCCGTTGTATTTCAATGTATCTCGTTGTATTCCATGTATTTCATTGTGTTCACTGTCTCGCTATATTCCATGAATATATTCATATATTTTTTTAATTAATATAAATTATGTATTCAGATGTATATATGTATTCAAATGTATCTGCAGTATGTATTCATATGTTTTTGCACTATAGATGACCTGCTATAGTTCATGTATTCAATGGATTTTTATGTATTTAACTGTATTCAATGTAATTATATAATTTCAATATATAAATCTATTTGTAAAGATACCACGAGAAAATATTTTAGTAAAGATACCACTAAAAAAAGAAAAGGATGGATTGAATCTTTGAAGATTGCTCTGTTTTGGGGGTGTTTTCCGGTTGAGAATATTTTTTATAATTGGAAATACAAATTTTGTGTGTTATAATTGAATTTGTTGAGTTATATTAGGAGTCTATTGTGTTAATTGATTCACTTTTTGTTGAAAAACAGCTGAATAGACCATGATTTACGCTATTTACGTTACTGTAGTCACAAATACATATCGTGAATACAGTCGAATACAATAATTGCCTAGCTGTACTCCCCTGTTTCCCGTCGAGTTTTGTTACTGTATTCATGAATACAGTAGCTTAAATACATCGAGTACGCTCTAAAAAACTAAAAATATAGCTATAGGAAGTAATATAGTGGTAGCAACAGCTAGCTAATAACCACTAAACAATAGTGGTTTGTGAAAATTTCTCTTTAAAAAATACTCCTACGGACTCAACCAAATGGGCATCCGTTATTTATAAGGGCATCCGTATTCTATTTTCATAGATTTTTCTTCAAAGGGTCTTTCAGGGAAAAAAAGCTTTACATTATTTAGGAAAAAAGACCCTTGATATTAAAGTTTGTACACACGGCATAATAATCTTAGGGGTCGTTTGGTATGATATATATAAAAAAAAAATATGTATTAGTATTGATATTATTAATCCCTTGTTTGACAGTATTTTTCAAGTTATATTTAATGAATATATATATTAGTTATACATCATATTCAGTATTATTCGTATACACAGTGTAGGCAAAAAACATCACATTATATGTTGACCAAGTCAACATAAAGGGGAGCCTTCTGAAACTGCCACGTGTCATCGATAGGATACAATAACCTGGCCTCAAAGGGTCGACGTCGTGATAAGACAGTGCATCGTCGACGAGGTCGAAGTGATCGACAGAAGACAAGGACGAGGACGAGCACTCCTTTTCGGAAAGCAAAAGTGGCTAGTTTTAGGATCACTATTCCCTAGAGAAAGATATGTAGTTATGGGGAGGAGGGAGGGAGGGGGGAGGGGGGATTAGACACTTTTTGTAAAGAACAACACACTGACATTCTCTGAAAAATCTCCCTTTATCATATACATAGAAAGTTCACCTTTTTTACATCTTTATCTATCCCCAATCCAAGAGGGATCCGACTATTCAAAGGCTTATCATTATCCATCATTTTCAGAAGAATTATTGGGGAATCTCACCTTTGTCCGGTGACCTCTATTCGCTTATTTACTTAAATGTCATTTATCGATATTTATTGCTATCTTACATATTCTTGAGTCATTCATAACACTATTATTGTTGTCATTTATTGCCATTCAACAGCACACGTGGGGTATTTCTATAAATACACTTGGTCTATCCTGTGGATATTAATATTGGCTAAGATTATGTCACGATCCCCAACCACCCCGATCATGATGGCGCCTACCGTACTACTAGGCCAGCCAAATTCAACATCTAAATCAAATAAAGAGTCTTTTCTCAATTCATTTACTAATTAAAGAAAACCACAAATCTTTAGTTTAAATATTTCAAAATAAACGGAAACAAGTACGCAAAACATCAAACATTGGCCGATCCTGGTGTCACCAGTCATGAGCCACTATAATACAAGCTGATACTGTCTAATCAATACAAAATGAGTCTGATAAATAAAAACACTAAAGTATAGGAAGGAGAAAGGCAGGGCTGCGGACGCCATGCAACTACCTCGCAATCTCCGAAATGCTCTGAAGGCAAGAGACAGCTCTCACTAGGATGCTCTGGCACCTGGATCTGCACACAAGGTGCAGGGAGTAAGGTGAGTACGCCAACTCAATAAGTAACAATTATAAATAAAGGCTAAGTGCAGTGACGAGCATTTAAAAACATAAGTATATTATAACATAAAAATCTCAGAGAAGATAGTCAGATCAAATCAGTAGATAAATTCTGAACAACCAGTTAAAACTCCAGTCCAATGAAAAGTTATTAAAACATTTATTCAACATTTTCAATAGAGGCTCAGTATAAGGAAGAGTGAAAACCAGTATTTTCATAACACAAGCCCCACAGGCGAAGTATCACTCATATATATATAGCCCCTCGGGAAAGCCTCTCAGTCACTCGAACTCAACTTCCACACTCAGCACTCACGCTCAATAGGTATCTCATAACAACCGCTGTGGCGTGCAGCCCGATCCATAAATATATAGTTGACTGCGCTCACAAGGGGTGTGCAGACTCCGGAGGGGCTCCTACAGCCCAAGCGCTATATCGCTGCGGCGCCCAGCCCGATCCAATATGCAGCCCGATCCATAACTATCCCCACAATCCGGCCCTCGGCCGCACTCACTCATCCGCCTCACAAGCCACTCGGGCATCTCAGAGCAAACTCAGGGAACTCAGCCCAAAACACTTTCATAAATAAACCATTACTGAGGATAATGCTATAAAAAATAATGTGAAAATAACAGTAAAGTGCCCCTGATGGTCCAACAGTACGGCACAAGGCCCCAAACATGGCATTCGGCCCAAGTTAACAGAATCATTTCTAAAACACATAGATATCATATAGAGTTTATCAAAACATGCAACTCTACAGTTGCCACGGGACGGACCAAGTCACAATCCCTACGGCTGCACGCCTACACGCCCGTCACCTAGCATGTGCGTCACCTTATTTATCAAAATAGTACGAAATTCCGGGATTTCATACCCTCAGGTCTAGATTTACAAAAGTTACTTACCTCGAACCGGACAAAAATCTACTCCGCAATGCCCTTGCCTCTCGACTCGGCCTCAAATCGCCCCGAACCTATCCAAAATCAGGATTATAACATCAATATATGCCAAAGGAACAAAGCCCACACGAAAATTATCAAATTAGATCAAAATTCTCGAAATTGGCCAAACCCGACCCCCGGGCCCACGTCTCGAAATCCGATAAAAATCACATCACTAGAATACTTATCCTCCCACAAGTCTACCTATATCAAGTTCACCAAAATCCACGTCAAATGGCTGTCCAAATCCCAAAAATCCACTCTCCAAATTTTCTTCCATTTTCCCCAATTTTCACCCCAAATTCCCAATTTAAATGATAAGAATCAAGACATAATCATGGAATTTAACCAAAAACAAGTGAAGAACACTTACCCCAATCACTCCTCTGAAAATCCCCTCTAAATTCGCCTTCTCCCGAGCTCTCTAATGAGTTCTGAAAATATGGACTAAAACCCTCGTTTTTGAACTTAAACATTCTGCCCAGATGCGTCCTTCATCGCGAATGCGACGCCCTCTTCGCGTTCGCGTAGAACAAAACTCCATTGCTCACTCTTTCCTCTTTTGCGAACGCGAGCTCCTTCCCACGAACGCGAAGCTTCAGCTGCCAGAGCCTTCGCGAACGCGACCCTTCCTACGCGAACGCGATGAACAAACTCCTGGGGTCCCAACTGCTCCAACTTCCCTACGCGAATGCGACGGCACTCACGCGTCCGCGATTCACTGGAGACCAAACCTATGCAAACACGTCCCCTGACTCGCAAACGCGAAGAGCATCTTCACCCCCTAACCAAGCTTTTCTTCACGAACGCGGGACAATCTTCGCGAACGCGAAGAACAAATCTTCTGCAACAAAATACCAGCAAAATCTGTCATCTCTCAAAACCACGAATTGGTCTGTTAACCACCCGAAACTCACCTGAGGCCCTCGGGACCTGAACCAAACATGCCAACAAGTCACATATCACCACTCAAACTTGTTCCAACCTTTGGAACACTCAAAACAACATCAAAACATCAAATCACCATCGGATTCAAGCCTAAGGATCCCAAAACTTCCAAATTCCGCAAATGATGTAGAAACCTGCCTAATCACCTCCCAATGACCTGAAATTTTGGACACACATCACAAATGACACTAAGGACCTACTCCAATTTCCGGAATTCTATTCCGACCCCGATATCAAAATTTCCACTGCCGACAAGAAAACTCCAAATTTTCAATTTCGCCAATTCAAGCCTAATTCTACCACGGACCTCCAAATTACATTCCGAACTCGCTCCTAAGTCCAAAATCACCTAACGGAGCTATCCGAACCATCAGAATTCACATCCAAGACCTTCTACACATAAGTCAACCTTCGGTTGACTTTTCCAACTTAAGCTTTCTCAAAAGAGACTAAGTATTTCATTCCACTCTAAAACCACTCCGAAAACAACGCAACCAACACAATATAATCAAATACAACTGAACAACATATGAGGGAGCAAAAATGGGGGAAACGGGATTGTAACTCATGAAACGACCGGCCGGGTCGTTACATCCTCCCCCTCTTAAACAAACGTTCGTCCTCGAACGAGTCAAGAAACATACGTGAAACCTCAAATAGGTGAGGATATCTGCTCTGCATCTCCTGCTCGATCTCCCAGGTAGCCTCCTCCCCGAGCCGACCTCTCCACTGCACTTTCACTGAAGCTATATCGTTTGATCTCAACTTTCGGATCTGCCGCTCCAAAATAGCCACTGGCTCCACATCATAAGTCAAATCACCGTCTAACTGAACGGTGCTAAAATCCAAAACATGAGACGGATCTCCAATATAGTTCCGGAGCACATGAAATATCGTATGCACACTCGACAAGCTAGGTGGCAAAGCCAGCTCATAAGCCACATCCCCAATCCTCTGAAGCACCTTTAAAGGTCCAATGAACCGAGGACTCAATTTACCCTTCTTCCTAAATCTCATAACACCCTTCATGGGTGAAACCTTCAGTAGAACCTTCTCCCCAACCATGTAAGACACATCACGAACCTTCCTGTTAGCATAACTCTTCTGTTTTGATTGCGCTGTACGAAGCCGCTCCTAAATCACCTTCACCTTGTGCAAAGCATCCTGAACCAAGTCTGTACCAAAAAGCCTAGCCTCGCCTGGCTCAAACAACCCAACCGGAGATCTACACCGTCTCCCATATAAAGCCTCATATGGAGCTATATGAATACTCGACTGATAACTATTGTTATATGCAACTCTGCGAGCGGTAAAAAATGATCTCATGAACCTCCAAAATAAATTACACAAGCACGCAATATGTCATCCAATATCTGAATACGCTCGGACTGCCCATGCGTCTGAGGGTGAAAAGTTGTGCTCAGCTCAACCTGAGTACCCAACTCTCGCTGTACGGCCCTCCAAAACTGCAAAGTGAACTGAGTACCTCTATCTGAAATGATGGAAACTGGGACACCATGCAGGCGAACAATCTCTCGGATATAAATCTCTGCTAAACGCTTTGAGGAATAGGTAGTACACACAGGAATAAAGTGCGCGAACTTGGTCAGCCGATCCACAATCACCCAAATAGCATCGAACTTCCTCAAAGTTCGTGGGAGTCCAACTACAAAATCCATGGTGATCCGCTCCCATTTCCACTCTGGAATATCTAACCGCTGAAGCAAGCCACCCGGTCTCTGATGCTCATACTTCATCTGCTGACAATTGAGACACCGAGCTACATATCCCACAATATCCTTCTTCATTCTCCTCCACCAATAATGTTGTCTCAAATCCTGATACATCTTCGCGGCATCCTCAATACCCCATCCTCACCAATAGTCACATCTCTGGCATCGTCGTACTAAAATCTATCCTTGAGGACAAACAAATGAGGATCGTCATACTGGCACCCTCTGATGCGATCAAACAAAGAAGACCAAGAAACCACACAAGCTAAGACCCGACTGGGCTCCGAAATATCCAACCTCACAAACCGATTGGCCAAGGCCTGAACATCAACTGCAAGAGGTCTCTCCCCAGCAGGAATATATGCCAAACTGCCCATACTCACCGCCTTCCTACTCAAAGCATAGTTCACTACATTGGCTTCCCCGGATGGTACAAGATAGTGATATCATAGTCCTTTAGCAGCTCTAACCATTTTCGCTGCCTCAAATTGAGATCCTTCTGGTTGAACAAGTGCTGGAGGCTACGATGATCAGTAAACACCTCACAAGACACACCATAGCGATAATGCCTCCAAATCTTCAATGCGTGAACAATGGCAGCCAACTCCAAATCATGAACGGGTTAGTTCTTTTCATGAGGCTTCAACTGACGAGAAGCATAAGCAATCACTCTACCCTCCTACATCAACACACACCCAATACCAACTCTCGAAGCATCATAATACATTGTATATGAACCTGAAGCTGATGGCAAAACTAACACTGGAGTTATGGTCAAGGCAGTCTTGAGCTTCTGAAAGCTCGCCTCACACTCATCCGACCACATGAAAGGGGCACACTTTTGAGTGAATTTAGTCAAGGGTGATGCAATAGATGAAAATCCGTGAACGAACCAACGGTAATAACCCGCCAAACCAAGAAACCTGCGAATCTCTGTGGCTGAGGACGGCCTGGGCCAACTCTGAATCGCCTCTATCTTCTTTGGATCAACCTGAATACCCTCACTAGACACCACGTGCCCCAAGAAAGCCACTGAACTGAGCCAAAACTCACACATGGAGAACTTTGCATAAAGCTTCTCCTCCCTCAACTGCTGCAATACCACTCTCAAATGCTCCGCGTGCTCCTCCTGACTACGCGAGTATACCAGAATATCATCAATGATTACAATGACAAAAGAGTCGAGATAGGGCCGAAACACGCTGTTCATCAAATGAATGAACGTTGCTGGGGCATTGGTCAGCCCAAAAAACATCACAAGGAACTCATAATGACCATCCTGAAAGCCGTCTTAAGAATATCCGAGTCCCTGATCTTCAACTGGTGATACCCTGACCGGAGATCAATCTTGGAGAATACCCTCGCTCCCTGAAGCTGGTCAAATAAATCATCAATACGAGGCAAAGGATACTTGTTCTTGATTGTAACTTTGTTCAACTGCCTGTAATCAATGCACATCCTCATCGTGCCATCCTTCTTCTTCACAAATAGAACAGGCGCACCCCAAGGCGACACACTAGGCCGAATAAACCCCTTATCAAGGAGTTCCTGAAGCTGCTCCTTCAACTCCTTCAACTCCGCCGGTGCCATAATATACGGTGGAATAGAAATGGGCTGAGTGCCCGGCACCAGATCAATACCAAAATCAATATCCCTGTCCGGGGGCATGCCCGGCAGATCTGCAAGAAACACATCGGGAAAGTCCCTCACTACTGGAACAGAACCGATACTAGGAGTCTCTGCACTGACATCCCTCACAAAAGCTAAGTATGAAAGACAACCTTTCCCAACCATCTGTCGGGCCTTCAAAAACGAGATCACTCTACTAGGAACAAAATTAGTCGAACCTCGCCACTCAATCCGTGGCACACCCGGCATAGCCAACGTCACTGTCTTAGCATGACAGTCCAAAATAGCGCGGCACGGAGATAACCAATCCATGCCTAATGTCACATCGAAATCCACCATACAAATCAACAGAAGGTCCACTCGGGTCTCCAAACCCCCAATAGTCACCACACACGACCGATATACGTGGTCCACAATAATAGTATCGCCCACCGGAGTAGATATACGAACAGATGAAACGAGAGACTCACGGGGCGAATCCAAATAACGAGCAAAATATAATGACACATATGAAAAGGTGGAACCAGGATCAAATAACACAGAGGCATCTCTGTAGCATACTGAGACAATACATGTAATCACGGCATCTGAGGCAATAGCATCTGGTCTGGCTGGGAGTGCATAAAAACGAGCCTAACCACCACCTGATCTACCTCCCCCTATGGGGCGACCCCTAGCTAACTGACCCCCACCCCTAGCCGCCTGGGCGGGTGGTGAAGTAACTGGAGCTGAAGTCGAGGGCTGGCCCCTCTAATGAGATGAACCCCCAAGAAAATGAGGACACTATATCCTCAGATGTCCAAACTCTCCACGCTCATAACAACTCCCTAGTGCGGGGAACAGGGACTGAAGGGAACCCCTAGCACCGGGATGTCCGGTAGAAGGACCTGGCATAGAAGAGCCCTGAACTGATGAAGCACGGGACGAACTCTGGGCTGGAAGGACACTATGCGATGAATGGCCCTAGTGAGAATTGTGTGAACCATGGCCCGATGATGCCCTACGATGAACTGAGCGAGCTGACTGAGCATGTCTGAATGGACGGCCTCTGCCGTGCTGAAACTAACCTCTCGAAGGAACTCTACTAAAGCTACCAAATCCCCGGGCCCTCATGGACTCCCTATCATCTCGCTCCTGGCGACGAACTGACTCAATCTCTCGGGTAATATCAACAACCTCCTCAAAATTAGAACCTGACACCCTCTCCCTGGTCATGAGAATCTGAAGCTGATATGTGAGTCCATCCACGAACCTCCTGATCCTCTCCCTATCCGTAGGAACCAACCAAACAACATGACGAGCTAACTCCGAGAACCTCATCTCATACTGCGTCACAGTCATATCATCCTGACGCAACTGCTCGAACTGCCTACGCAGCTCCTCCCTGCAATATTGTGGCACATACTTCTTGTTGACATGTGATTTTAGACCCTCCCCGAAATTTTACCCATTTTTAGCGTGTAAATATTTAATGTAGGCCTAATATAGCTGTTTCAACTATTTTTGACTTCTTTACTTTATTTTATTATCAGAAATGAAAATTACAAAAAAAAAATATTTTAGTTTATGTATTTTTCATAATTTTTTTTTTAAAAAAAAATACAAAAATAGTACCTTATTTTAATCTTAATTTCGAAAATACAAAAAATAGTTTCATGTTTAGTTTAATTAATTAATGTTAGTTTTTGCATTGTGTAGTATTTTTTTTATCTTATTTTAAAATGAGTCAATAAGGTGTCGGATCACAATTTTAAGAGTTTTAGAACCCAGTTCTTGGCCCAATTCGGATTAGTCCATTAAGCCTAAGGACCCTTCTAGACTCTTTTTTAGGACAAAAAATAAATAAAAAGACCCTAAGGACTTAACACAAAAAGACCTAGGGACTAAGTGGCAAAATACACAAAATATAAACATAATCCCTACCCCTATAAATTAATGCACCCTATAGACCCAAAAGAAGAAGGAGGAGCCGCAATTCTCAAAGAGAAAACCCCTCCCCCTCCCTGTCACGATCTTCTTCACAAATTAGAAGAAGCAGCCATTGATACCACCTAAAAAGCCACCATTTTAGTTCCAAACTCCAGCTGAAATTCACCATCTTAAAACACCAAAAAACATCCCAATTTTAACTCAAAACAGTCCAAAAATGGACACTAAAACTCAGCAAGAGACACCAACAAAATAGTGCCATAACGTTCAAAAGCAGCGACTCAAAATATTACAATTTTGCCGAAGAAACAGCTCAAGAATCCTCCATAAATCCCGACGAAATTTTGTGCTTGAGGTCGCCGCCGACGAGGTTCCCGTTCAAGGTTGTCGAGTTCCAGTTGAAGCGCCGGTTTTCAGTTTTGCTATTACGCCGATGCCATGTTGCTGTAAACAACTTTGTTGTGAGCCTTGAAAGTGGAAAAGCTCAAATAAAGGTCATATCCTCTTATCTTGTTTGCTGTGTTTGTCTATTGTTCCATTGTTGTGTATATAGCTTCTGTTTGTTCGATGGAGTGCCTCAATGGAAAGCTTGAAATTATATCTTCATGCATTCACTATTTATACTCACTTCCACAAATCTGATCGTAATCTCAACAACCCCAGTCCATAAATATTTTGTTGTTTCAATTACTTAGCGTGAAATCTCATACAACTGTCGCTTGAAGCAAATCCCGGTGTTTGTTTGAGCTACTACGAGTAGCAGTAGCACTTCGTTTCTGATAGGTTTAATTTGTCAAATTATTATCTTTATTTGTGATTTTTTAGTGTTTTAATTGGCCATGTGTTTTGGGTAAATACTAAATGAAAGCAAATATTTGGCCCGTCAATTACTTATTTGAATTTATTGATTTAACAGAAGTTATGATAAATGTTTGGCCATTAGCTTGTCATTAAACGAAAGAAGGTCCAATTCTTCAACTTTTATTTTATTTTATTACCATGTTTATGGATATATATTGTCGTTTTGGTGAAATCTATTTCATTGAACTGGGCCATCTTTCTGTTTATAAACTTACTGCTTTAGACCTTACTGCTTATGGGAAGATCACGTTTCCTAGTTAATTGGTTTAATCTTTTGACAGAAAATCATTTATTGTCTTTTTGGTAAGTTAACTTGATAGGAGATTATTAGGATGAGCTTCTCTTTTCTTTTTGTTGCATCTTGCCTTTTTCTTTTTATTAGAATAATCGCTAGTGTGCTGTAGGTGCTATTAATTATATCATGGTGGTTGTGGACACGTTCGTGTGACATGATTACGGTTTCTAAAAAAACAAAATCGGAGTGCGTTCGCGCAACTTCGGCCAAACATTCTTCTTAATAATAGAGCGTTATTAATTGTGGACACGTTCGCGTGACATGATTTTTGACGCGCCAAACAAACGGGTACACGTACGCGTGACCCGTTTCAAGATAATTTCTTAATTAAAAGAGGCAAAAGCACATATGTTTTAAATAAGTAACTAGACAATTTGATTAAGCCAAGTATGATCAAAGCGATCGTGCTAGAACCACGGAACTCGGGAGTGCCTAACACCTTCTCCCGGGTTAACAGAATTCCTTACCCGGATTTCTGTGTTCGCAGACTGTATAACAGAGTCAATCTTTTCCTCGATTCGGGATTTAAACCGGTGACTTGGGACACCATTAATTATCCCAAGTGGCGACTCTGAATTTTTAATAAAATGAATCCCGTTTCAATTGTCACTTTAAGTTGGAAAATAACTCCCTTTATTATACCCTCTCCCGGGGGTGTAGTAGAAAAATGAGGTGTGACACTTCTCCAAAAAGAGAGCGGAGAACTACTGCCAGGTAAGGGGCGCTGCACCAACAGGCCTACGCCTCTCATAAGCCTCCCACCAAGTGAAGGCAGCTCCAAAAAACTGAAAAGTAGTAAATGCGACCCCGCGGGTCTCCAAAATACCCGTTGTACGAAGAATCCTCTGATCCTTGTCAAAGAAACCCTGGGCATCCTCGCCCTCTGTACCACTGAAAGTCGGAAGCTGAAGTCTACCAAACCTCTCCAATCGACGCTTCTCGGCCTCAAGCATAACTGGTACTACAAAATCCTAAGCAGGTGCAACCGGCTGGGCAGGTGGTGCCTCCGGTGTCTGCAATCCCTGAACAACCTGCTCGGGTGTGTGGGCGGCGGGAGTCTGAGTGCCTCCCCCGGCCTGTGATGTAGCAGCTGTAGTAGAAACTGCAACCGCCTGAGCAAGGCTAGTGCACACGGCCAAAATCTGAGCCAAGGTCTCCTGAAGACCCGGAATAACAATAGGCAAAGCGGGTGCCTGAGCTGGTCCCGCTGGAGCATCACTCATTGGAATCTGATCATGAAGTAGGGCGGCTGGTGCATCTGCAGGTGCTGCCCCATCTATTGTACGGGCTATACCCCTACCCCTACCACGTCCTCGACCGCGACCTCAGCCTCTAGGGGCCCCAACTGGTGGTCGTCCGTCCTGACTGGTAGCACGAGTCCTCACCATCTGTGAGAGAATAGAATAACAAAAATTTAGTACTAGAATCAACAGATTCGCACGACAGGAATTTCAAGAATGTGAAGTTTTTCCTAAAGGTTCTACAGCCTCCCGAGGATAAGTACAAACGTCTCCGTACCGATCCGCGAGACTCTACTAAACCAGCTCATGACCCGTGATACCTATGTAACCTAGACTCTAATACCAACTTGTCACGACCACAAACTACCCCGGTCGTGATGGCGCCTATCGTAGTACTAGGCTAGCCAAATTCAACATCTAAATCAAATAAAGAGTCTTTTCTCAATTCATTTACTAATTAAAGAATACCACAAATCTTTAGTTTAAATATTTAAAAATAAGCGGAAACAAGTACGCAAAACATCAAACACTGCCCGATCCCGGTGTCACTAGTCATGAGCCACTAGAATACAAGATGATATTGTCTAATCAATACAAAATGAGTCTAATAAATAAAAACACTAAAGGATAGGAAGGAGAAAGGCAGGGTTGCAGACGCCATGCAGCTACCTCGCAATCTCCGAAATGCTTTGAAGGCAAGAGACAGCTCTCACTCGGATGCTCTGGCACCTGGATCTGCACACAAGGTGCAGGGAGTAATGTGAGTACGCCAACTCAGTAAGTAACAATTATAAATAAAGGCTAAGTGCAGTGACGAGCATTTAAAAACATAAGTATATTATAACATAAAAATCACAGAGAAGATAGTCAGATCAAATCAGTAGATAAATTCTGAACAACCAGTTAAAACTCCAGTCCAATGAAAAGTTATTAAAACATTTATTCAACATTTTCAATAGAGGCTCAGTATAAAGAAGAGTGAAAACCAGTATTTTCATAACACAAGCCCCTCGGGCGAAGTATCACTCACATATATATATATATAGCCCCTCGGGCGAGCCTCTCAGTCACTCGAACTCAACTTCCACACTCAGCACTCATGCTCAATAGGAATCTCATAACAACCACTGTGGCGTGCAGCCCGATCCATAAATATATAGTCGACTGCGCTCACTAGGGGTGTGCAGACTTCGGAGGGGCTCCTACAGCCCAAGCACTATATCGCTGCGGCGCGCAGCCCGATCCAATATATATCACTGCGGCGTGCAGCCCGATCCATAACTATCCTCACAATCCGGCCCTCAGCCGCACTCACTCATCCGCCTCACAAGCCAATTGAGCATCTCAGTGCAAACTCAGGGAACTCAGCCCAAAACACTTTCATAAATATTAAAATAGAGTGAGGAACAAGATTTAACAATAAGCAGGTATAAACCATTACTGAGGATAATGCTTTCTATCAAAAACAATGTGAAAATAACAGTAAAGTGCCCTTGAGGGTCCAACAGTACGGCACAAGGCCCCAAACATGGAATTCGGCCCAAGTTAACAAAATCATTTCTAAAACACATAGATATCATATAGAGTTTATCAAAACATGCAACTCTATAGTTGCCACGGGACGGACCAAGTCACAATCCCTATAGGTGCACGCCCACACGCCCGTCACCTAGCATGTGCGTCACCTTATTTATCAAAATAGTATGAAATTCCGGGGTTTCATACCCTCAGGTCTAGATTTACAAAAGTTACTTACCTCGAACCGGACAAAAATCTACTCCGCAATGCCCTTGCCTCTCGTCTCGGCCTCAAATCGCCGCAAATCTATCCAAATCAGGATCATAACATCAATACATGCCAAAGGAACAAAGCCCACGCGAAAATTATCAAATTAGATCAAAATTCCCAAAATTGGCCAAACTCGACCCCCGGGCCCACATCTCGGAATCCGATAAAAATCACATCACTAGAATCCTTATCCTCCCACGAGTCTACCCATATCAAATTCACCAAAATCCAACGTTAAATAGCCATCCAAATCCCAAAAATCCAGTCTCCAAATTTTCTTCCATTTTCCCAATTTTCACCCCAAATTCCCAAATTAAATGATAAGAATCAAGACATAATCATGAAATTTAACCAAAAACAAGTGAAGAACACTTACCCCAATCACTCCTCTGAAAATCCCCTCTAAATTTGCCTTCTTCCGAGCTCTCTAATGAGTTTTGAAACTATGGACTAAAATCCTCGTTTTTGAACTTAAACATGCTGCCCAGATGCGTCCTTCATCACGAACGCGACGCCCTCCTTGCGTTCGCGTAGAACAAAACTCCACTGCTCACTCTTTCCTCTTTTGAGAACGTGAGCTCCTTCCCGCGAACGCGAAGCTTCAACTTCCAGAGCCTTCGCGAACGCGACCCTTCCTACGCGAACACGATGAACAAACTCCTGGGGTCCCAGCTGCTCCAACTTCCCTACGTGAACGCGACGCCACTCACGCGTCCGTGATTCACTGAAGACCAAACCTATGCGAACGCGTCCCCTGACTTGCGAACGCGAAGAGCATCTTCACCCCCTGACCAAGCTCTTCTTCATGAACGCGGGACAATCTATGCGAACGCGAAAAACAAATCTTCTGCAACAAAATACCAGCAAAATCTGCCATCTCTCAAAACCACGAATTGGTCCATTAACCACCCGAAACTCATCCGAGGCCCTCGGGACCTGAACCAAACATGCCAACAAGTCACATATCACCATTCAAACTTGTTCCAACCTTCGGAACACTCAAAACAACATCAAAACATCAAATCACCATCGGATTCAAGCCTAAGGATCCCAAAACTTCCGAATTCCGCAAATGATGCAGAAACATGTCATATCACCTCCGAATGACCTGAAATTTTGCACACACGTCACAAATGACACTACAGACCTACTCTAATTTTCGGGATTCCATTCCGACCTCGTTATCAAAATTTCCACTGCCGACCGGAAAACTCCAAATTTCCAATTTCATCAATTCAAGCCTAATTCTACCACAGACCTCCAAATTACATTCCGAACATGCTCCTAAGTCCAAAATCACCTAACGAAGCTATCCGAACCATTGGAATTCACATCCGAGAGCTTCTACACATAAGCCAACCTCCAGTTGACTTTTCCAACTTAAGCTTTCTCAAAAAAGACTAAGTGTCTCATTCCACTCTAAAACCACTCCGAACACAACGCAACCAACACGATATGATCAAATACAACTGAACAACATGTAAGGGAGCAGAAATGGGGAAAAGGGGTTATAACTCATGAAACGATCGGCCGGGTTGTTACAGATTAACCCTATTGTATTACTGCTCCGTACACTTTTACTTGTTCAGTATTCTAAAAATAGATTTTCACTTGTCACTTTTAGCATATCAAGAGAAGATAATTTCTTTTTTCCTGTTATACGCACAATATTAATTATTCATTTCAAATCATTTTTTTAAATCCATTAAAAATATGCATCAATTAATATGGGTATAATGGTAAATTATGCACTTTATTTATTATTTTTAAGGGGTGAGCAAAGTCCATAGTGGACAAGTAAAAGTGAACGGAGGGAGCATAAATCTGATTGTATAAATCTAGATCTAAATTTTTGATCGTACACACAGCAACCGTTGCATTAGCAAGACTATAATTTTTAATCATGGACAAGCATGTATTAAAACAGAACTACCCTTTCAAAACCCTTTTCTAAATCCTTTTCCAAACCATTGGACGGTATTTGTTTAAACAAATAATTTTTAAAAAAATTGAACAATGCATGTTATTTTTAATATACCAAACCAAACAGTCCCAATATAACTAATACCTTATTCCGTATTATTCTTATGCACCTTGCCAAACGACCCTTTAATGGCTCAAAGAAGTAACTGTCATATACTGTCTTGCAATTAAGCTTCATCCTTTTACTCAGTAATGAAAATAGCTAGTTTCGAAATACCCCAATGGGCCAAATTGTTCGACCAAAAAGTATTAAATCTTTTCGTGAACTAATCAAATAGGAAGTTTTGAGGTAAATCCTAGTCAAAGATAATTCATCCTAGATTTGAGGTAGAAGATAAGAATGAACAAGCATAGCTGAACATGAAATTTAACCATAGGAATAATTAAATCCCATAATGTAAGGAAAGGGTGGTGATTTTCATAACCCTGAATGATAATGAAGAACACATAGATAAAAAGGGTCACCGTTCTTGAACAAGGTTGATCCCCATACATTTGACATAATAAAATTAATGATGCATATTGAGGATCTGAGCTTCCTTTCCCTTTTCCCCTTCGCGAGAAGAAAAAGTTGAAGATCCTTCTTCCTCTCTGGAAAAATCTATATGTGTGTGTGAGTTTTTCTCTGCCCCCTCCCCCCCTTTCTTCGTTCTCTCACCTAGTATATATACTAAGTATTCTCATTTACACAACGGTCACTAGCCAGAGTGCCTAAGTCATTTAACTGAATTACAGATTGACCCTTTGAAATGTCGTGACATCCAATTCACCGTACAAGCCTTCTGAGTACACGACCTCGGCCGTGGCCGAGGTGCTTGTCGCTATAGCATTGTACGAATATGACTTCGGCCTAAGTGACTTGCCGTCCCTTTTTATGCAAATTCTTGTTTGGTCAAATCTCGACCCATATGTATTGGTAAAAAACTGAATTAGAATATTGAAGATGACGTGTCATGACACGTGGACCGGTCAAATAGTCAAAACATGGTAATCAGTTAGAAGGTACGAGCAACAACAGATGCGGGAGAGAAGATACTTAAAGGCACGAGCCACTATCCAAATGAAACGAGACTCGTACCTGTTCAAGTCATTTAAAGTTCGAAGATCAGAAGGAATTGAAGACATGAATCTGGCAGCAAAAAAGAGTCCAAATTCAGCATTAAATGTCAAATACGTTAGAGAATTTGTATTTAATATGAATGATTGAGTAACGTTTCTTTCAATGTCATTTATTGCTCGTAATTGCCTCATTAAGACAAAGGCATTATACTTTCTCTTAAAATTAACTATAAAAAGAGAAAGTCACAACATCTGTAGGGACAAGAAATATGACGGGAATAAACTTTGTTCTTTTTGCTTTCTGATTATATCATTCAAAATCTCTTTCTTATATACTTTTTTCGGTTATCAGTAACCCGAGTTCTTCTAAATTCAAGCTTTGACCTAAAATCTAATTTTTGGTTAAACAAATTGGTTCCGTTACCGGGAATCTGATAATCAAGCATATCTCAATCTAATTTTCTTGATTGCATCAATCATGTCGAACAACAATGACAACACTCAAGGAAACCCAGAAATTCAGACAATCCAACAACTTCAGGGAGATTCCCCACAAGGCTCTCCACAAGGTTCCCCACGAGGCTCCCCACGACGGTCTCGTGAAGGCACTCCTGATGGATCTTATACAGATGGACAGGCTAAATTCGAAAACGTTGAAACCATGAATGAGGCTCTGCAAAAACTTATTGCCTCTCAAGTCAATAACGCTCTCCAAGCTTTTGTTCGCCAATTGCCTGCTGTCTCACCCATGTCTGCTCCAAATAACAACACTTTGGAGAATCCTCGTTCAGGATTGGTTAATTCTGGCAGTGGTGGAACCCCTAGTGAAACACAAGAGAGAGACCCAGGTAATCCAGTTAACTCTGATTTACAAAATATAGTACTAACCTTGCAGAAACAGCTTAAGGAGCAAAATGAACGCATAGAGCAAATACCTGGAGTACCGCCCGTGATCAAGGGAGTAGATATAGATAAATATTCCCAACAACCATGGAAGCCAAGTGATGCTCCCCTTCCAATTCAAAAGAAGTTTAAGATGCCTGATATTCCAAAGTATGATGGTACATCAGACCCACGAGATCACGTTACTGCATTCACAACAGGTGTCAAGGGCAATGATTTGACTAAGCAAGAAATTGAGTCGGTCTTGGTCAAAAAATTTGGTGAAACACTCACTAAAGGAGCCCTAACATGGTATTCTCTTTTACCTGAAAATTCTATAAATTCGTTTGCTGAGCTTGCAGATTTATTTATCAAAGCACACTCGGGAGCTCAAAAAGTTGAAAAACGAATGGAAGATATCTTCAAAATCAAGCAAGGAGACTCAGAGTTGCTTAGAGAGTTCGTAGATAGATTTCAACGGGAAAGAATGACGCTGCCGCGAGTACCTGACAATTGGGCAGCCATAGCCTTTGCCAGTAATTTGAATGAAAAGAGTTCAGAAGCCACGAGGCGACTCAAAGAAAGCCTTCGAGAATTCCCAGCAACAACGTGGAATGATGTCTACAACAGATACAACACAAAGATGAGGATTGAAGAAGACATTATTTTACGACATAAAACAGAAGAAAAGATAAGCTCAAGGCGTGTGGAAAATAAAAAGAGATCCGGTAAAAATAGGTACGAGCCATACATGGGACCTGCAGGAAAAGACTCACGGTCAAGACAAGATAAGCAAAGGTACGATCACAAACCTAGGAACAGGGAATCAGGTTCATCATCAAGGTTTGGGAATGATCGAAACACACGTGGGTCACGAGACAATGATGGAAGCTTAAAGGCAAGGTTTAGTGGTTACAACTTCAACGTAAGCACCTCTGAACTCGTGGCTGTTTTAAGAAGCATGGGAGATAAGGTACGATGGCCAAAGGAAATGCGATCAAATCCGAACAGACGAAACCCTGATCATTGGTGCGAATTTCATAACGATCATGGGCATAAAACAGCAGATTGCAGGTTTCTACAAGGTGAAGTTGATCATTTGTTAAAACAGGGGTATCTCACTGAGTTGTTCAGTGAGAAAGGTAAACAAGCCTACATGAAGAACAGACAGGAGCCTCCAAAACCACCTTCGCCCAAGAGAACTGTCAACGTTATAAGTGGAGGTGAAGAGATCAATTATGTATCATATAAAAAGGTTTCAAAAGTGACAATTACTCATGGGAAGCGGCCTCGTCATGTGCTGGAAGAGGAGAATGTTATATTCAACAACGCAGACGCCGAAGGACTCATAACGACGCACTGGTAATATCTTTACGTGTACATGATACTAACGTGAAATGAGTTTTGGTTGATCCAGGTAGTTCTGTAAACATTGTTTTAATACGGGCATTGCGCGAGATGCAAGCGGAGGATAATTAATCCCAAAGGCGCATACTTTGTCGGGATTTGATAACTCTAGTGTTGTAACAAAAGGGGAGGCAATACTTACCACATTTGCAGAAGGCGTCGTTAAAGATACCAAATTTCAAGTGGTGGATATGGAAATGGCTTACAATATGATTCTTGGGAGGCCATAGATTCATGACATGGAAGCTGTTCCTTCAACTTTACATCAAGTTATTAAATTCCCATCTCCATGGGGAGTATGCCAAATCAGAGGCGATCAACAAACATCTAGAAGCATCAATTCCGTTGCAGATTCAATTGGTAAAGGTGAAGACAAATAGCAATTACAGAATTTAGGTGAGGGTAATACGGAATCAACCTCACCTGAGCCAAAGCAAACAGATCTGGATTCAAGACCTGAATCATTCAAGAACCGGAGGAGAATGAGAACATCAAAACAACGACAGAAGAGCTAGAGGCCGTGGTGTTATTTATACATTGGCCCGAGAGAAAAGTGTACATAGGAGCTAATCTTAGCCCGGAGGTAAAACGTAAATTGATTGAATTTTTAAAAGCTAATGCGGATTGTTTTGCTTGGTCCCATTCTGACATGACAGGTATACCACCGGAAGTCATGACCCATAAATTGAATGAAGATCCATCATATCCTCCAGTCAAGCAAAAGAAAAGAAAGCAAGGAACTTTCAAGAATAAGGTGATTCAAGGAGAAGTTCAAAAATTGCTAAAAATTGGTTCAATTCGTGAGGTAAAATATCCTAACTGGTTAGCTAATACTGTTGTGGTTCCTAAGAAGAACGGTAAGTGGCGAGTCTGTGTAGATTACACAGACCTTAATAAAGCCTGTCCAAAAGATTCCTTTCCTTTACCCCACATAGATCAGTTAATTGATGCTACTGCAGGGCATGAGCTATTAAGTTTTTTAGATGCATATTCAGGCTATAATCAAATCAATATGGATCCAGGTGATGAAGAAAAAACTTCTTTTATAACAGACAGGGGGACTTACTGTTACAAGGTAATGCCCTTCGGTCTTAAGAATGCAGGTGCAACGTATCAAAGGTTGGTCACCCAAATGTTTCAAGAACATTTAGGTAAAACCATGGAAGTATATATAGATGATATGCTAGTTAAAACTCAGCATTCAGAAGATCATATATCGCACCTCACCCAAATGTTTCAAGAACATTTAGGTAAAACCATGGAAGTATATATAGATGATATGCTAGTTAAAACTCAGCATTCAGAAGATCATATATCGCACCTATCTGATACGTTTAAAATTTTATGAAAATATAATATGAAGTTGAATCCAGAAAAATGTGCATTTGGTGTGGCATCAGGAAATTTTTTAGGTTTTCTTGTTTCTAACCGTGGTATTGAAGTGAATCCTGCACAGATTAAGGCCATTGAAGAAATCACAGATATACTTTCCAACAAGAAAGAGGTTCAAAGATTAACAGGAAGAATCGCAGCTTTGGGAAGGTTCATTTCTAAATCATCAGAAAAATGTTTTAAATTCTTCTCGGCTCTTAAGAAGCATGATCATTTTGAATGGGATGAGGAGTGTCAACAAGCACTTAGGGATTTGAAAACATACTTGTCAAATCCACCTTTGCTAGCAAAACCCAAGGCTGGGGACAAACTTTTCATCTACCTTGTTGTTTCAGAAGTTGCGGTAAGCGCGGTTTTGGTACGAGAAGAGCAGGGTAAAAAATCTCTTATCTATTATGTTAGTAAATCTTTGTTAGATGCAGAGACACGATATCCATAATTGGAAAAATTAGCACTTGCTCTGATCATGGCATCTAGGAAGTTAAGACCTTACTTTCAATGTCATCCCATTGTTCTAGTAACTGCATACCCCCTACGTAATATATTGCATAAACATGAATTGTCAGGGAGGTTAGCTAAATGGGCCATAGAGCTAAGTGAGTATGAAATCACGTATATACCTAGAACAGCAATAAAATCACAGATATTAGCTGATTTCGTCGCCGACTTTAGTCAAGGGATGCAATTAGAAGCAGAAAAAGAAGTACAAGTACTTAATGGGGCTAATCCAGGAACATGGACCTTATTTACTGATGGCTCATCTAACGTAAAAGGTGCAGGATTAGGAATTGTTTTAGTACCACCTACAGGTGAAACTATTAGGCAAGCCATAAAATGTCATTCCATAACTAACAATGAAGCAGAGTATGAAGCTGTGATTGCAGGTTTAGAATTGGCACGAGAACTTGGTATTAATCAAGTAGTGATCAAAACTGACTCGCAGCTCGTGGTTAATCAAATGCTAGGGACTTACACAGCTAGGGAAGCAAGGATGCAGCAGTTCTTAGAAAAGGTACGGGAACTGATAAAGCAATTCCAAACTTGGAGGGTCATACAGATATCGAGGGATGAAAATGTTGAAGCAGATGCCTTAGCTAATCTCGCATCCGCAGCTGATGTAGCAAAAGATGCAAGTGCTGCAATTATACATTTATTTCATTCAGTTCTCGATCCGGATAAGTATAAGGTAAATTTTAATAATTTAACTTGGGATTGGAGAAACGAAATTGTTGCTTTTTTACAGTATGGTACCATCCCTAATGACAAAAAACAAGCACATGCACTTCGCAAAAAGGCTGCTCGTTACTGTTTAAAACAAGGGAATCTTTATCGTAAGATGTTCGGTGGTCCATTAGCAAGATGCCTCGGACCTTCTCAAACGGAATATGTAATGAGGGAAATACATGAGGGGCATTGCGGGAATCACGCAGGAGGAAGATCACTGGTTAGAACCTTGATTAGAGCAGGATATTATTGGCCTAAAATGGAAGAAGAAGCAGAAAGCTTTGTAGCTAAATGTGATAAATGTCAAAGGTACGGTAACAACATGCATAGACCTACGGAATTGTTACATCCGGTCATATCACCATGGCCATTCATGAAGTGGGGAATGGATATCGTGGGTCCATTACCACAGGTAAAAGAACAGGTAAAATTTTTGCTCGTACTTACTAATTACTTCACTATATGGGTAGAGGCAGGAGCATTTAAACAGGTACGAGAAAAGGAGGTCAGAGACTTCATTTGGCGTAATATCATCTGCCGATTTGGTGTACCAAAGGAGATTGTATGCGACAATGGCCCTCAATTTATCGGAGCTCAAGTCACTGAGTTTTTTGAGAGTTGGCAAATTAAAAGAATCACATCTACACCTTATCACCCAGTAGGCAATGGGCAAGCAGAATCAACGAACAAAGTCATAATCAACAATTTGAACAAACGTTTAGAGGAATCAAAGGGTAATTGGCCTGAAGTGTTACCCGGAGTTTTATGGGCATATCGCACGACAACAAAGACGAGTACAGGTGAAACCCCTTTCTCTTTAGTTTATGGAGCTGAAGCATTAATCCCAGTTGAAATAGGAGAACCGAGTACAAGATTCTCACAAGCAACACAAGAGTCTAATGATGAAGAGATGCGGGTCAATTTGGATCTACTGGAAGGCAAGAGAGAAGCCGCATTAATAAGAATGGCAGCACAAAAGCAAGTGATCGAACGATATTACAACAGGAAAGCACGGCTGCGATACTTCAAAACTGGGGACTTCGTGCTTAAAAAAGTTTTTCAATCTACAAAGGCGGCCAACGCGGGTAAACTAAGTCCAACCTGGGAAGGGCCCTACAGAGTTCGAGATATTGCAGGAAAAGGAGCATACGAGCTAGAAACGGTGGACGGGAAGATGCTTCCTTCGCATTGGAATGCAGTTCATTTGAAGAGATACTACTTCTAAGGAAAAATCCACGGTCAGGTATCACCATGTTAATTTATATTTTTTGTGAATTGTCAAAATGTTACTAACGATTTTAGATGATAGGCAAAATGCTAACCCGTACTAAATGATGAGTCACGACCTGCAAGGCAAATTGGAATAAACTAAAATTCCTAGCCCAGGGTTACAATTATTCTGATAGAAGTATACAACGGGTTAAGTAGTCTTCATCTATAATCGCACCCCCGAGTCCCGTATGTATTTCCTTTTCAGGAAAAGGACCAGGTGAAGGAGACTATCAAGTGCTCGAGGCTTCATACTTCAACACTCAAACACTTGGGGGACTACATAGTATACACATTCACGTGTGTCAAAAAGGCATAGAAGATTTAGAAAAACAAGCCTAGAAGAATCAAGTACGGAGTGAAAGTTACGAAGTCATAGCACTCATCATAGTATTCTTTCCCATAAGAACAATGGAGTCATTTCTCAAATGTTCTGTAGCTAAAAGGACTATGTACTAAAACGGGTTATAAAGAAAAACCCCGTATCTATTGTTCTTCTTTTATATAAATCTATTACAAGGAAAACAGTTGCGAGAAAGTTATAGATGTAATTCAAATACATGTACAATATTACTCAAAACTTGTCAAAGTTCAGAAATAAAAGCTTGTCAAGGTTATTGCAAAAAACATGTGTGTTCCTATTTCTTTTATCGTATGATCACACCATTATGAAGTTGAGACGTCTTCTTCATTAAGTGTCAAAATATAAAAGGGCCCTCTTTTATAAAACTCATGTTATTTAGTCATGGGATTAACAGAAGCATTTTTCAAAGAACAAAAATGCAGACTATTCTTTAAGTCCTTAAAAATAAAAAGGCAAGGATAGAACATACGGAAGTGCAATAAAAGCTTTCTAATATTTAAAACTAAAGACTAAGTATAAACTTAGTCATCAAATTGTTTATACTAAATGTCCCATAACAAGACTTGGGGACTTGCAAAAATCAACCCTCAAATAGTAGCCAAGGGTTTGATTACAAAAAAAAAAAAAAAACTCTCAAATGAACCCAAAAGCTTTAAACATTGTTTTCCAAATAGGTACCTGCAAAAAGGAATTCAAAAATAGATATAAATTTTTACTGAGAGGAAAGGATTGAAGGAGGATCATCAGCGTGCTCAACTGGAACAGCATCACCAACGGAAGTGGGTTGATTTTCAACCATTGGAGTCTCAATAGATGAAGTTTCAACTTGACTTGCAGTAAGGGGCACGATTGAGCTTGAAGAGGGTGCATCACCCGGGGCAATTCCAGCGGTCACGGGAGCATCGACTCCGGTAGCTTCAGCTTCAGAAACTTCAATCGCGGGAGAAGGGAAGTCCAATGGTTGTTGAGCTTTTTCAATAGTTTCCATCACCTTAGCTAACTCCGACCCCAGATTAAAGTTTTCTTGGCTGGCTTCAACTAAGGCATCACGTCGGGAGTTCAAAAAAGCCCAGCTTACATCCACTGCAGCCTTATCTTCAAGAAGCTCGTAATCTCTTTCCCAAGCAACAATTTCATTTCTGAGATTTTCATTTTCATTCAGAGCTGAGTTATAAGAGGCTTGGAGAGAGGCATGAGATTTTTCTAAGGCCTTCATTTGGTCTTCAGAAGTTCGCAGATTCTCTTGGGTTTGAGTCAAATTCTGCATCAAGTCTCCAGCATAAACTTCTTTTTGGCTTAAAAGAGCTCTCAGCTCTCTAATCTCTTCACTTGATTTAGATAATTGTTCTGAAAAAGAAGACTCGAGACGCTCTCTTTCTTTCTCAGCCTGACTCGAAGAAGCCTTAACAATCGCAAGCTCTGAAGTTAATGCTCGCACCTGCTGTTCCAGGTTATTCCTACTCTCTTGTAAAATTTGGGCACTATCAAATTGGTCCTTCCAGTTAGCTGCTTCCAACTGGAAGTCACGAGCTTCCCTCTCTGAATCAAGAACAGCCTTTTCAGAGTCACGTGCCACCTTCTCTAATAAAGAAATTCTGTTCATCAGCTCTGTACCAATAAAGTTGGCCTGAAAACGATAAGGAAAGAAAAATTAGAATTCCGAAAAAATTCTGGCAAAATTAAAGAAAGAAGGGGCATACCTTCAAAGTGGAATGAACTATGTCGTTCATCAGAGTCAGGCAGCTGTGGCTATCCATTTTTTCTTTTTCAATTGGGCCTATTAAGGGTTCAAGCCAAACATCCGCCTGACCGGATTTTCTCAAAAGGCTGTTGTTAGCAGGCACTTCGATAGTCACGCTCCTCATAGCAATCCTTTTGCTTGTAGAACCTGCTTCTACATTGTGAACAGTAGAAGGAGGAGCGGTAGAAGAAGTGAAAACAACAACGGGAGGTGAAGAAGAAGTTGGAGCAGATACGGAAGGAACTAAAGGCACGGCAGAAGAAGGAAGGGAAGGAATTAAAGGTACGAGAGTTGAAGAAGAAGATAGGGGAGGTTCATCCAAAACGGGTCCTAACTCGCCACCCTCAAAACCACTAACGAAAAGCTGGTTAATCGACTCATGAGTATCAGGAAGGGTAGCAACATCATCGTCAGAGACGAGATTAACAGGCCCGGTTGGAGAAAGATGATGTGAAACTTCAGCTTCATCAGAGACGATACGTCTCCGAACTCTTGGCCTTTTCATCAAGGAACCATCCTCCTCTTCTTCGTCGGAGCTATCATCGTCTGCGGTTTTTCTTTTCAGAAGAATATCCTGAGCACTCTCTAAAGAAAGTTGGGTTCCTAAACGAGAAGCTACAACTGCTTCAGCAGTAACACCTCGAATAGCGAAACCTGACAAAGAGAAAATTGAAAGTTAAGGCAATAAAGAGAAATATCTTACATATGAGAAAGACAAAAACTCATACCGTGAGTCTTTACTTTCCAACCATGACGATTGGAAATAAATTTCCAAGACCTAGCCTCCATAGGAGCAATCTTCAATAATTTATCTACCCAACCACGAAAATTGGGAATGTTCTCCACAACTCCCATGGTTGCTAAAGAAAGAAAAAAACAGAAACAAAGTTAAAGAAATTTGTAAACTCAAAAGAAAGAAGTACGGGAGAGATGAAAGACTTACGTGCAAAATTCCACTTCTCAGGGAAGGGAACATTTTGTTCACCCACTAAACCGACTGTGGGAGCAGCAACAAAACGGGCATACCAGCCACGATCCTTATCATCTTCTGGGCTTACCAAAACTCTCTTACTCCTAGCCACTAAGGTAAAGACTCTATTACGAAAAAGTCTAAAGGAGTATAGATGAATTAGGTGGGAGAAGGTGAAATTAACGCCTGCTAAATTGGCCAGATGCCTTAAACAAGCAACAACCCTCCAAACAAGCGGGCCAACCTGTGCTGGACAAACTTTGAAGAAACAACAGAAATCGAGAATCACTGGGTCAATAGCTGGTTTAAACCCAAGAGTAAAAGGGTATGTGTAAACAAAAGAGAATCCAGTCATATATGAAGTAATCCTCTGATTTGGATTAGGGATTACAATGGGAAAATCATTACTCCAGTGACAATCTTTGCGAACTATTGGAGCTAAAATCTCTGTAATCATAGTAGGGTAAGTATCAACACGATCCAAACCAGAAATTTGGGTCTGAAGTGATTGTCTATCATGCTGAAAAGATAAATCGTTAGGAACTATTTCTTCTACCAAGGGTTCCTGTATCGGTTCAGAGGTCTCCTTACTCTTAGAAGATGATTTTTGAAAATAAGAACCTCTAGTTCTAGAGGAAGAACCAGGGTTAGGAGAAGGCATGGCAGAACCACCAGAACCACCACCACGAGAAGATCCTAAACTACGAAGTCTCCCACCTCTTCTATGTCTAACAGGAGCATTGGGAAAATTGTCTAAAATAGGAACTCTCTTAGGGTTAGGGTTTGAAGAAGACATGATGAAGAAGAGAAAGAAGTAAACAGAGATTTGCACAATTGAAACGTTCAAGGAAAAAGTTTTATGTGGTAAAAGGTGAAAGGAAAAATTGAATTTATACTGATGGGCGACCGTGGTAAAAATTTGTGGAAGAAGGGTTAAGTTTATATAAAAGCGACCGTCAAAGACTAAGAAGTGTAATGATGGAAAGCCTATAATAAAGGCAACTAACAATTCGTGAATAGTGGAGTTGAAGAAGCCTTGAGAAAAGGCTGCAAAAATTACAAAGCTAATGAGAGGGTGACACGTATGCAATGCATTAAATAGAAAAGACAACTGAAGCGTTAGTACTGCCATAGCATTGATTATGGCAAAAATTCTCTTTTTTATGAAGATCCACTTCCCAAATATTTAACTGATAAATAAATGGAAAGTGGGGGGACTATCTGTATTGGTAAAAAATTGAATTAAAATATTGAAGATGACGTGTCATGACACATGGACCGGTCAAATAGTCAAAGCATGATAATCAGTTAGAAGGTACGAGCAACAACAGATGCGGGAAAAAAGATACTTAAAGGCACGAGCCATTATTCAAATGAAACGAGACTCGTACCTGTTCAAGTCATTTAAAGTTCGAAGATCAGAAGGAATTGAAGACATGAATCTGGTAGCAAAAAAGAGTCCAAATTCAGCATTAAATGCCAAATACGTTAGAGAATTTGTATTTAATATGAATGATTGAGTACGTTTCTTTCAATGTCATTTATTGCTCGTAATTGCCTCATTAAGACAAAGGCATTATACTTTCTCTTAAAATTAACTATAAAAAGAGAAAGTCACAACATCTGTAGGGACAAGAAATTTGACGGGAATAAACTTTGTTCTTTTTGCTTTCTGATTATATCATTCAAAATCTCTTTCTTATATACCTTTTTCGATCATCAGTAACCCGAGTTCTTCTAAATTCAAACTTTAACCTAAAATCTAATTTTTTGTTAAACACCATACACCTGTGTCCTTGGGCTCATCCCATTTTAAGGTTCAAATTGTTGTTACAATGTTCCAGCAAGTACATGGGCAAAACTCATGTCTCATTAATTTCATTTGATGGCCAAACAACCTACTGCATTTAAAGTGACAAAGAAGATTCTGGAATATCTGGTCCCAAACCAACTCCTGGTTTAGTCATTTATGGGCTGTGGTCTCTGGGCTTTCACTGTTGGATTTTGATGACACTTTACCAACTACGTCCTAAATTGTAATGCGAGGACATTATCACAGAATACTCCCTTACCCAACAAAATAAATGTCTGTGTACTTTCCCAGTGGATTGAACTGTAAATTGGGCCTTATTTCGTTACTCCCTTACATCTAAGCATTGTTGAGCAACTTGGATACCATTTCTGCATCTGGCCTGCAGTTGGTAGGTCAAATTCCTTTGTCCAAGTGATTGAGTTGAAGCTTTAGACATAGAGCGGACCGAGCTCGAGAAGAGGAGTATAGTGTACTTGTAGCAATTTTAATCCATGTCAGTGTTATGAGTTAATATTCAGAAGTACATGTTATATTTACCGTGTATTGCAATAGTTTTGTACATTTTTCTATGTATAAAAACGCATGCAAGTTTTTAAGGAAATTAATTTGAGTTTATAGATTAATTACAATAAATTGGAGTGATTCTGACTTCAAGATACATTATAAATTAAGATTGGATCTATAAAATAATATTATAGAATTTTTGTTGCCCGATTTAGATGACAATTAGATTCCCATTTGCATCAACATTGGGTAAAGTTCATTGATTATATGTGATATATTCTGCTGCTCAAAGTTCAAACGTAATTTTTTTTTTTCATTTAGACAAAATTTATAAGTTGACAACTCATAGTGAATATGAATTTTAGAATTTTGTAGCTAGCTCTACTTTTTAACCTCTATAATTCCGTTACTTGAAATCTTGTTATAAAAGTGTTTTTAGAATTCACTCAGGTTGAAATTGAAGTGGATCCTATATCAATAAAACAAATTTCTGTGGTGCAGTAGTGACTTTTCCTGTCAATGTATTTTTGTCGAAATCTTTCAGAATTTTCGTTTCCCAAAGGACAAAAAAAGCTTTATTTTGGTCCAATATTAATATGTATTGACTAAGACAAAACAAAGACAATCAAGATCTACAGCAACAGGACGAAATGTTTCCATATATACGCAACCAGAAAAATCAGATTCATCTACAGATCTATACACTACAAGTTGCCTGCTATTGTCAATTTATTAGAAAAATCAACTTTGTTGTAAATATCGATGAAAGAGTACCTGATTGAGCGATATTTCAAGTGAAATAATAATTTTTACTCAAAAATATTTAACTTTTTTTAAAAAGTGAAATGTGTTATTAATTTGTATTTGTAAACTAATTCTGAAAAAAAAAAAAAAAAACAGAATAACATATAAACAGAAAATGTAAAGAAACAAAAGTTAATCCGAGCCCACTGAATTCACAGTGTTTCTTTAAGGAATTTAATCCCCTCCTAGTACCCAAGGTTATGGATTATTTCCTCCCACGATAGAACGAATTACACCTAGTAGTACTTCAAACCCCAGTGTTTCAGCGAACACAAAGTTAAGTAGCAAATCACACTTACTGTTGCTTTCTTTGAAGTTAAAACAATGCAGAAGAAGGAGTAGAAACTCAGAAAACAAACAAATTTGGTCCAAAAAATTAATCAATCAATCATTTGACCAAATCCAAATCCGAAGCCGAGCGAGCGAGCGACGACGGCGCGAGGCTTGCCTTCTTCTCAATTCTTTAAGAGCTAGAAGAAGAGCAATTGCTTATATACCTATTAAAAACCTCTTCCTCTTCCAATATGGGACAATGTTCCTTCATCAAGGGGGGAAACTTAAAATTTCACTTAAAATTTTTATTTCCCTTCATTTCCCATTCACCCTATTTTAAGCTAACAAAATGCTTATCCAATCACAATTATTTATGTATTAGTCCGTACTTCCTTTCGCGTTTAACTTCAAATACTTTTTTTTATTCTATTTCAATCAAATAATATTGTCCAAATGCCTACTGTGAAACCGAGAAGTTTTATTGTGTGTCTCACACAACTTACATTAGTTGTGTGAGGCTCCTTTTTGTCTCACAAATTTGTGGACCCCAATCTTACACTTCCGGGTCCACAAAATTCTGGGTCCACGAGACAAAAAAATACCGTAGAAATGGCGTGGGGTAGCCACTATTTAAGGTGGTATTTATTTTTTATCCAACAAATCTAATGTTGAGCAAAAATAGCCACTACTCAATTAAAATCAATTTGAAAAGATATTTTTACCCTTTCTTCCATTGTTTTTCTTCCCAAACACTCGCTTTTCTCTCTCAAGTTCGATACCCATTATTGATCTCTCAAATTGTGATCTCTCATGAAAGAGTGATTTCAACTAATTCTTCCTCTTTAAATCTTTCCAAGTGATATAAATAACTACCAGTGTCGCTAAAACTGTTGGTAGTTGGGATTTCCTTCACAAAATGCTTGTGGATGAAAATGAACAGAATGGGTGTCTTTCAGGATTACAAGCACCGATGATCTTTGAGTGATGAAATTTGATATACAGTATACATGAGTCCCAAGGGGAAAACTGCAAATTATCAATGTTGCATCCAAGCCGAATCTGACATCAATCTTATATGTAAATTGCAATTATTATTATTATGTTTTTGTGAAAAGATACAAATAACGTTTGGTTTTTTGCTACGTTATGGATCCTGAACTTACAGTTACAAGTTCAAAAGTTAAGGATACTTGGTCCTGAACTTCGAGTTCCAAGTTCAAAAGTTAAGGACACTTGGTCTTGAACTTAGAATTACAAGTTCAAAAGTTAAGGACGCTTGGTCCTGAATGTAGACTAACAAGCTCAAAATTTAAGGACAATAGGTCCTGAACTTACAGTTACAAGTTCAAAAGTTAAGGACAATAGGTCCTGAAGTCCTGAACTTAGACTAACAAGCTCAAAAGTTAAGGACAATAGGTATTGAACTTAGGCTAAGAAGCCCAAAAGTTAAGGACAATAGGTCATGAACTTAGACTAACAAGCTCAAAAGTTAAGGACACTTGGTCCTGAACTTACAGTTACAAGTTCAAAAGTTAAGGACACTTGGTCCCGAACTTAGACTAACAAGCTCAAAAGATAAGGACAATAGGTCCTGAACTTCGAGTTCCAAGTTCAAAAGTTAAGGACATGAAGTTCTGAACTTAGAGTTGCAAGTTCAAAAGTTAAGGACATGTAGTCTTGAAGTCCTGAACTTAGAGTTGCAAGTTCAAAAGTTAAGGACACTTGGTCCTGAACTTTTATGAGTAGAAGGGTGTTTTCGTCCGGGCATGTAAAGTTTATTAAAGCAATGGCTAAAGATTGAAGACATTTAAAACAGTGACTTAAAAGTAAATACATGTGTTATTAGTGGCTAACCGTGCACTTCCCCATACAACTAGTGTCAGTTGTATGAAGCACAAAATAAAATTTTCCTGTGAAACCCGGAGCATGACATTAAACTCATCATTTATTTTAAACCACACGTTAATTTCTTAGTAAGTTATATATGTGATGATCACTATTGAAATAATGATCTATGTCCCTACTTGCATCAAAATTATTATGCTTTTTAGCAATACTAACACGTATGGAACACGAGGTCACGAAAGAAAAAACAAATACAGTTAGACCTTTTTATAACAATCATCCTCTATAATAGCACTTTATTATGATCAGGAGTATATCTAGGAATTTTTGGTAAAAAATTGCACGGGGCGCCCTATTTGGGCGCCCCTTTTTAACCTGTAGCCGCTTTGTCTTTTTGTTTGCATCCGTACCCACTTTTTAAAAACTTCAGCTTCCCTTAATAACTGGGAAACTTCAGCTCTAGAGCTGAAGTTTCCGGGTTACTAAACAAAAACTTCAGCTCTAGAGCTGAAGTTTTTTATTTTATAACTAGCAAACTTCAGCTCTAGAGCTGAAATCTTCGGGTTACTAAACAAAAACTTCAGCTCTAGAGCTGAAGTTTTTATTTTATAACTGGCAAACTTCAGCTCTAGAGCTGAAGTTTTTATTTTATAACTTGAAAACTTCAGCTCTAAAGCTGAATTTTGTGGGTTACTAAACAAAAACTTCAGCTCTAAAGCTGAAGTTTTTATTTTATAACTGGCAAACTTCAGCTCTAGAGCTGAAGTTTCCCGGTTACTAAACAAAAACTTATAAAATAAAATTTCAGCTCTAGAGCTGAAGTTTTTATTTTATAACTGGCAAACTTCAGCTCTAGAGCTGAAGTTTTTATTTTATAATTACTAAACAAAAACTTCAGCTCTAGAGCTGAAGTTTTTATTTTTTAACTGGAAAACTTCAGCTCTAAAGCTGAAGTTTTTATTTTATAACTTGAAAACTTCAGCTCTAGAGCTGAAGATTCCGGGTTACTAAACAAAAACTTCAGTTCTAAAGCTGAAGTTTTTATTTTATAACTGGCAAACTTCAGCTCTAGAGCTGAAGTTTCCCGGTTACTAAACAAAAACTTATAAAATAAAACTTCAGCTCTAGAGTTGAAGTTTTTATTTTATAACTGGCAAACTTCAGCTCTAGCGAGTTAAAAAAAAAACTTCAGCTCTAGAGCTGAACTTCAGGCCCGGCCACTAAAATGCTGAAGTTTTGTGTAATTACCTTTGCTACTTCAGCCCCGTGTGCTGAAGTTATGTGAAAAAGCGGGTACGCTTGCAATTTTTTTTGCAAAGCGGGCACAGTTTAAAATGTGGCACAAAAAGCGAGTGTAGATGCAAATGCCCCGAAATTTTGTAAACGGTGTCAAAATTTATAGAAGAACTGGAATATAACTTTGATTATTATACTTTTAGACAATAAATAGCCTTAGTTTATTAGTTTTGCTGAGTCTTAAGTTAGAAAATGTTCCGAGTTTGATTCTACTTCATCACAATGAGGTTTGAACCTTTGACCTCTTAGAGCAAAATCAAGCGCATAGCCAACACACCAAGACACAATTTATGTCAAGTAGTATCATTTTTTCCTACTTATTCGTTTTCGTACAGTATTAATATATATATGTTTAGTAAAAAATTTCGACGAAGCGGTGTCGCGTGACACCGCTTCGGTAAGCGTGCATCCGCCCCTTGACTATAATGATCAAGTTTTCTTTGGAATCAATTTTTGATGTTGCATTATAATATATATTTTCTATAACAATACTACATTAATTATAGCAACCATAAAATATCTAAATAGACGAGATCGTTATAGAGAGATTTGACTATAATAAGACCGTTCCGTAATCTAATTGTATACCCATGATTTTCAAGGCGTTCCACTGTTTTTCCCAATATTACTTTATAATAATAACAGCACAATAAAACAAAATTCAAAAAGAGATCATGTTTACGTACTTTTTTATTTTATATCTAGAATGTTCTTTGGGGAACATCTCCGATAAGTAATCTTATTAGCCGAGACAAATAAAAGAAAATTTTATTGGGAAGGGGGTCATGCCAGCATTGATTTTGTAATTTAGTCACAAATTAGGTTTCACCAACTTCTACATTTTAAAAATTGTCGGTTTGTAAGATTATCCATCCTTTTGTCACTTTACGATAATGTAGCTCTTTTTTAATTTAGTAGCTAAAATAATGGTTGTGGTATCTGCACTACAATATGTACGTAGATAATAAAAAACAAGAATGTTAAAGTACTATACTTGTTTAAAAAAATATAATAAAATAAAAGTTGATGACTCCTTTAATTTACTAATCTTGACAGTTTGTTTGACAGTGTCACTTTATTTGTTTCTTTGATCTATGTTAGTAGGAGTAGTTGACACTTCCTATAAGCATGACAATAAGTAGGGTGTAAAAAAATGGGTAAACCGTACCAAACGATAATCCGAGTCAAACTGAAAAAAGAACCCAATGTAGTTTGATTTAATTTGGTTTGGTATTGGAAAAAAAATTCGATCATAATTGATTTGGTTTGGTTTTAACTAAAAAAAAGTCAAACCGAAACCAAACCAATTCGACATTGCATTTATACAAATTTTAAAAATATTTATACGTATAAATATTTATTGTAATTTAATTTATAAATATTTCTTAAGCTTTGTGACAGTGTTATCTTTTAATGTATTACAATCTTAGACTTAACATTCTTGAATGGTCTAATAAGTTTTAGGGAAACTTACACAATTGTCCCAAATAAATCTCAACTTACCAACCTCTAGCCATTAGTCATAGACTTACCAAAACTAGCCAACAACAATTGAAAAACCAAATAATAGGGTTCTTTCTCTCAAAGAATCACATGCAAAAATCACCTTCCATATTTTTAAGCGTGATTAGCAACATTAGATACAAGACGGAAAGGAAATTTCATGGACGGGGTAGCAAATAAGGTGATGAAATACAAAAATCTATACAATATTCCAAAAATCTAAACAAAAAAAGAACTTTTTCAATGGGTATAGTTGAAATTCATTGAAAATATATAGATAAGTCAATATACAAAATTTGAGGAAGATTGGAGGTGATTTGGACTGGTTTTGTATCAAAATTCGTAATTAAATCGAGTTCAAAAAAGTCTTCTGCGACACATGTATCAAACATGTATCACGCATGTATCACACACACAGGTATACATGGATATACATGTGATACACAATTGATACAAATATGATACATATGTGATACACAAATGATACACAGTGTGATATACATATTATTTTTTTTCATGTTCAGCTTTTACTTCGAATTTTCAATTCAAACCACCTCAAAACTTCACCAAATCATCCCAAAACTGAGATTCAAGCTCCTTAAGTTGTGCCCAATCTATTCTAATAACACTCACTCAAAACAAAGCACAAATTTGATATTTTTTGCTACAAATAGCTAATTGGCTAATTAGGCTAATATTAGTAATATTTTATCAATTGGTCAATTTTTGTAATGAGCTACTTATAAATGGACATAGCTGGTAATTTCCCTAAGTTTTATAGCCATAAATATACTAATTCAAATAAAATTCAAATCAATACTAATGCTAACAAAATAATTTCAATTCAACAGTAAAAATGACAATAGCGTTGCATATCTATTTTTAGTTTTGCAATAGTTTATAATGAAAATGCATAATTTAGTTTATCTTTTTTTAGTGCTCAGTCATATACTTAATAGTACGTATTAGATGTACTTATTTTAGCATGACTTATATAATACTTTTAGATTACATTCATTTTTATTATGGCTTATTAATTAGCAATATTTGTTTTATGCGATTCTATTATCTTTGTTATTGAATATTTTAGTACAATGCTATTACTCATCTCAACTTATTGTGTTATTTTCTTGAAAAATATATTATATAGCTGTATTAATATATCCTACTAGGACTAAAGAAATATTTGGAGCACAAGTTACATATTTTATGCTATATTTGAAGACTTTACCGGAAACCCCCCCCCCCCCCCCCCCCCAAAAAAAAAATAACATCAACCCCGAGAAAAACCGATATTGAAAAAACCTACTTTGTTGGTTTTCATTTGGTTTAAGGATTTAAAAACTCGATACCATTGATTTAGTTTAATAATTAAAAAATGCGAACTAACCCGACCCCTAACAATGAGTAATAAAATAATAATTTTTTGGTGTATGTACACATCGTCATATTCATTGTCACGTATGTGTATAAATATATGTGATTTACAGTTACTTTATAAATGTACTATCTTTTGAACTCATTCGAAAACTAAAAACACTTTCCCTATATCGATCCTAGTTCAGAGCATAAACATGAAATTTTATTATATTTGTATTTACTGTAATAAGAGTTAAATCTCAAGAAATTCCAGAAAAAGGAAAGAAAGAAAAGAGCAAGAGAGATTAGTGGAATTGACTTTGTATACGGTCAAAATCGGGTTTGCCTTTTTCGTATAACTAATCGAGACTGGAACGTGGCAGGCCAAGGTTCGACCTCGTATTATATCGAACCATGAAGCAAAGATAGATTACCAAGCTCGTGACCCAGAGACCGATCAAGATCGAGATCGGCCAAGATCGAGATCAAGCAAGAAAAAGATCGAGCGAGATCCAAGGAAGTTTGCCGAACCAAATAATGGAAAATCGAGATATCTGCAATCGGGCGAGGATCGCGGCGGAAATCTCGGCACGTATCAAGAAGATGCCGATTAAGTAGTTAATCATGGGATTTCTTACTGTATTTAGATTGTACCAAGAGCAGGACTCTCCTACTATATAAAGGGGGTCTGATCATTTGTAAAAGATCATCATATTCACGCAATATAAAGTAATATACTGCCTCTCTCTAGCTTTCATTATCTTGTTACTATGTTCTTATATCAACTGAAACTTCACTTGGTTTAAGGGTGATCGAACTTGAGGGCCAAGCTATTTGATTCGCTCGGTTTGCATTTATTTCATTTACAATCAATTTCGATATTAGTATTTATCTTCTTAATTTGTGCCAAGTTAAACCACGTATCCTTAAAACCACATATTAATTCAACTGTTATCCGATTTTAGGGTAAACAGTTTGGCGCCGGAGCTAAGGATAATAGTGGTTACTCGGTACAAATTCATAACACACACTATTTTTTCACTTGTTATTTGGAGTGTCTTTGATTCCACGATCAGAATGTCGAACTCTCAATCAGCACCCCTTAACGTCAGCAATGGTTCTGGCCACCACAGCGAGAATGATAACATAGCACCAGAAAACGACGTACCCCTGTGTAACACCCTGTACATTCGGACTAGGTGTGGATATGTTAAATGGGTATTAATCTAATATTTTAGACATATGAAGTCCTAGCGGGATGAGTATGGGTGAAAATAGTTATTTTAGAATCAAGAGGAAGAGTGAGGTGTACAAGATTCGATAAAATCTACTAAGTTTACAAAAGGTCAGTCTTGCAGCAGGATTTAGTGAAAATGTGAGGTAACTGGGAAAACCTCAAAACATAGTTGTAGGCCTTTGAAATATCTTTCCAACGATATATTATTAGAGCCCGAACGGATCTTTGTGCAAAACGTTATGTGCGTTTTACAGAAAAGTGCGCAATATGTGCGCCCAGTGCGCGGCCACGCACTTGTGGCAGTGTTACTGCCATTTTGCGCGGTTTGGTGCGCGGTCAGGCCTTCAGGTGCGCAGGGGGCGCACTTGGGGGGGGGTCAGTTTAAAACCCTACTTCGTCCCCCACACCCCCAAAACACAAAAACTTAGCTCTAGAAAGGGGAGCTCTCAAAAACCTAACTCCTTAAGGGTCCCTCCACCATCCAAGGTAAGTTCTAATGGTGATTCTAAGTTAATTTCAATGTCCCAACATCTTATTAACATGAGTAAACCCTCCAAATCATTAGATATTCGATTGGGGTATTATTGTTGAGAGAAGAAACCCTAGAACTCGAATTCAAGAGGATTGAACTTCAAAAAGATAATGTCTTCACCCTCTAATTGATTATACCATTGGATTAATGATTATAGACTCTATATTCATGAGATATGAGTTGATGGATTTGATAGAAAAGCATGAAAATTATATGTTTGGTTTGTTGATAGTTGATTATTGGTTAAGGGTGTTGTTTATTTTATGGGTGAAGAAAAATGATTTTGATTATAAGACATTTGAGATTTCAGAATTTATCTAGGAGCAAGAGAATGGCTTGTTGGTTGTAGAGACACCATCAATAAGGACTATGAAGCTTTATGCCACCAAGTGTTTGAGAAAATGCCTAAGTAACCAAAACATGAGTATTATTGCTAATATGGAATCCCTTTGACTTGTATTGATATAGATTAAAGTTGAAAGGGTTGGCGAATGTTGTATTACGCTCAAGAGCAGGAAGTTATGGTATGTGAGGCTAACTCTCTATGTTTGGGAATGTTAATGATTCTCCCTACACTATGTTTCTTTTACCACGTTACCAATTGCCTCAGAAATATAGTTAAGCCTAGTTCCTTGAATAGTTGCGAAACTTCTATTCTCTAGCTTCGTAACTCATTCATGACTTTCATTCTAAACGTTGTGAAATCAGTGCGTAATAAATATAGACTTGGGTTTGATGCCCATGAGTCTCAGTCTAGATTACTCAGCATGTCATAAATAGTTGAAGTTTCAATTTTCATAATCAGTTCATGAATACATGTCTCAGTCTAGCTCTATTCAGCATTCAAATATCATGTAACTCAGTATGGTTTAGTATTTCAGTATCATGTATTTCAGTATCATGTATTTCAGTATGATTCTCCGTTCCTGAATGTTGAACACCTGTATTTGGGCCTGAGGCCGTAGTTTATATGCTTTATGCATACTTGAGCCGGAGGCCGTAGTTTATGCTTTATGCATGTTTGGGCCAGAGGCCGTAGTTTATGCTTTATGCATTTTTGGGTTTGAAGACGTAGTTATGTATACGTATACTTGGGCCTAAAGCCTTAGCTTATGCACATATATATTGGGCCCGAGGCCGTAGCTTATTCAGATAAACAGGTTGTTCATCATTCAGAAGAAGGAGTATTCATATCCTTACTTCCTTTGTTCAGTTCAATTATTAGTTATTAGTTATCAGTTATCATTTCAGTTATCAATTATCAATTCTCAGTTATCAGCTTAGTTTGAGTTTTAGCATTTTTTATTCTTACTTTCAGTTGCTTTACATACCAGTGCAATTCAAATGTACTGACGTCCCTTTTGCCCGGGGCCTGCATCTCACGATGCAGGTAATGATTTACAGGTTGATGATTCAGAGCGCTAGGATTCTCGTACCAGCTATTTGGTGATCCCAAGTTCTTTCGGGGCATTATCATTACCTTACAGTCTTCAGTATTTTTAGACAGTTAGTGTTTTCAGTACTTCATTGGAGGCTTCATAGACTAGAGAAACAGTTAGACAGAGTCGCAGGCTTTTCATATTAAGCTATGTTGGCTACAAATATATTTCAGAATTGTATTAGTATTTTCGCACTTTGATTTATATCATCCAGACTTTTATATACCAGCATGTGTTAGTTTATCTTCCGCATTTAGTATGTTATGATATCACATGTTGATTTAGCCAGCCAGTTGGTTCGCTCGGTCGCATGTAATCAGGCACCGGGTGTCGTGTTATGTCCAGGCCCAGGTTCAGGGCGTGACAAAGCTTGGTATCATAGCACTAGGTTCAAGAGTCTTAGGGAGTCTATGAAGCCGTGTCCAATGGAGTTTCCTTTATATGTGTGTGTCGGCCACTCATATAAACGGTTAACTACCAAGACATCCAGGATTGTCTCATTTCTTTCTACTCTAGATCGTGCCATGATACTATGAGCAATAGGTAGCCTTCTCTTCCTATCGATTTCCAAACGTATTGGATGCCCAAGCGACGCACAGGAGAAACCTAAGGTTCTAGAGAGGACAATTGCCCATTGGGGTATGTCTATGTAGTGCGGGTTGGTAACAAATGAGATTTGAGGGTATGTTGAAAGTGGGATGCAATGGATAGTAGTACATATTAGAGCATAACCTAATCAAAAAGTACAAAAGCAGTTATCATGTTTTATGGTTATCAGTTTATCTCAGTTACCAGTTAGCGGCCTTTCAGCTAGCAAGTTTATGGTTATTCAGTACGCTAGTATTCGGTTATATGTTTACCAAATATCTAACTATCAGTGTATCAAAATTCTGGTGACTGGTGAGTATACAGTGATGCCTATGGGTGCTAAAAGAAAATGTAAGTAACAGTGATCATAGCGGAATCTTCGTATGTTTTAGGTCCGGATTAAGACCAAGACTCACCGGATGGCACGAGAAGTGAATTATCAGATGATGGTATACTTTGAAGGATAAGTTTGTGCATGATAGTGTATTCGTATGTGTTTTACCTCCTAGAACAACTTCATTTAATTCTTGGAAATAGAGCCACAAGTTGGATGATGATAGTTTAGATATTAGACCCTAACATTGGTCACTATGGTTTTGGACAGAAAAGAGCCTAAAGGTAAAATACCTAGGAGTCAGAAACGTTTGTTATTACCAAAGATGTGATTTCGTACAACTCATGCAAATGACTAGAAGATATGATGTACGCAATGAGAACCAAGAGCAGCCAATAGTGAATTTCAGGGAACGATTTTAAGTTGTTCATATTTATTCAAATAAAAATTAGAAGTACCACATTAGTAAGCTACTGTAAGAAGCTGCTATTACTGTGAGATAAAAGATAAGACAGTTCCCCCTTAGATTATGTGACTAAGTGTTTACTCCAAATGTTTATAGTCGAAAATGATTTTGAAGTGTATAGATGTTAGGGGTTAGATATTCCAATTTTGTTTAAGACAGATGAACTTTCTCTAAGTGTGATCCATGTACATAGTTAAAAAAAGAAAGATAAGTATGCGACCATAGAACAGGGTCGGATGGTGAGGGAAGTTAGAAATAACCTTATGCCTCACTTTAGTTATCCAAAGTAGAACAAGAAAACGTGATTCTAGCAGGTGTTTAGTAAAAGAATAATAAGTAAGTTTTGAGTTGATTCAGTGAATTAGCACTTCCAGCAGAGCTAGTAGAGGTACAATTTGATTCACTTAGCCAGGTTAACTCTAGTGAGTGGATGACAGTTTGAAATACCGAACGTGTGTTAGAACCCAAAGAGGTTAAGTTAAATCCGAAGTACAATGATAGTGGGAAAAACAATCAGCTAGCAATAAGAGAGCAAACTATAGAAGAATAGCCTTTAGGAATTATCGAAATGTGGTTTCTCCAAGATTGACAGTGTAAGCAGAGTTAAATTATTAAGATTGTGTATGATAGTTGTGAATACATTAGTTTTCCATTATGTGAATAATTTAGTTTTTCCTAGTAAAGGATTTCTCAGAAGTAAGTTGGAAGATGAGTCGTCGTTGACGTAGAGTGCAAAGAACGCAGAAAATAAGGAAAGTTATTTGGATCCCAACAAAAAAAAGGAAGGATCCGCAAGTATAAGACCTTTGGTCTAAGGGGTGATGTGAAAACCATCAGTAAATCCAGCTGGAGATTTGAAACTCGAATAGTTAGCATGGGATATGAAAAAGAAAATCAGTTTGGTAATGAGGGGAAATTGTATAATTCCCACAGGAATTATGTCTAGCACGTGTAAGAAACACAAAGTGAGTAGAATGATCACCGAGCTTAGTTATTGATGATAAAGTGATCACAGAAAAGCTATAAAATCATGCCTATTTATGTGTTATGAGGGTAGCACCATTGCACGGGACTCTAAAATTTAGAGTACATGTCAAAGACTTAGCTCACAACAATTCTATAAGTATTTTTAGGAAGTGCTTAAGAAGATAATCAAGTGTGGGAAGTATAACTCATGATTGAGGTAGATAAGAGAACTCTGGTGAAAGAAGTTCACCAGCCAAGATAGGAGTTCGACTTCGGACTCCGAAGATGATGGAGTTGTTGTCTAGAATAGGACTTGTTACCCCTTAGTAGCCGAAGAGAAGGAGAAACAATTTGATGATCCCTACGTGTTGCAGTTGAAAGAGGAGATTCACAAGTATAAGACGATGGATTTTGAATAAGGGGGGAGATGATGGTACTTTGAGGTACAAAGACAGATTGTGTGTTCGAGACCTAGATATACTTAAAGAGGCAAGATCATGTTAGAAGCCCATAATTCCAGGTATTCTTTCCATCCAAGTTCCCCAAATATGAATCATGACCAAGGAGATTTATTGGTTGAACGACATGGAAAAAAACGTCGCAGACTTTGTGGCCAATTGTCCGAATTGTCAGCAAGTGAAAGTCGAGAAGCAGAAAGCCTAGTGTTTTATCACAGAATACACATATTTTGAGTGGAGATGGTAAATATGGAATTTATAACAGGATTATCTTGCTCATTTTAAAAGCATGATTTGATTGGATGATTGTAAATTGACTTACCAAGTCAGCACACTTCTTGCCAAAAAAAACTACAGATTCAGTAGAAGATTATACCAAGTTGTACATTCAGGAAATCGTCTGATTGCATGGGACTCCATTATTCGTCATTTCGGACTGTGGTGCTCAGTTTAAGATGAGCTTTTGGAAGTTCTTTCAGAAATGATTAGGCACAAGTTTTTCATCCTCAGAAAGATGGCCGGACAGAGCGTATTATCCAAACTGTTGAGGATATGTCGTTGATGTTAAAAGTAATTGGGATGATCACATACCTCTCATTGACCTTGCTAATAATAACCTACCATTCTAGTATCAAGATGGCACGTGCGAGACTCTGCATGGGCGAAGGTGTAGATCGCCAATTGGTTGGTCCAAAGTTGGTGAAGAGGAGTTGTTGGGACCAAATTTGGTCTATCAGACAATGGAGAAAGTTAAGTTGATTCAAGAGCGTTTGAAGATGGCTCAGAGCCGCCAAAAGTCCTATCCGAGCGTGCTGCATAGAGACCTAGAGTTTCAAGTTGATGATTGGGTGTTTCTGAAAGTTTCGCTTATGAAAGGCGTTATGAGATTTGGGAAGAAGGGGAAGCATAGTCTCTGCTATATTGGGCCATATAGATTCTAGCGAAGGATCAATCAATTAGCTTATGAGTTGAAGCTGCCACCAGAATTTGCGGTGGTACAACCAGTATTTCACGTATCCTGCTATAGCATTCAAGTTTCTAGTACTTAGTTACTCATGTCAGTTCAGTACTCAAATACTCATGTCAGTTCAATACTCAGATACTCATGTCAGTACAATACTCAACTACTCATGTCAGTCCAATACTTAGACATTCATGCCAGCTTAGTACTCAGATTACTCAAATATTCGTGCCAGTTCAATATTCATATACCTATGTTAGTTCGATATTCACGTATCCATGGCAGACCAATTTCAGTCAATGCAGTAGTCATTCATTTCACTATCTCAACAGTTCGGTATTCATGTATTCATTCAGTTTAGTATGCAAGTGTTAATGGAAGTTCATGTTTCCACCATACCCATTTAAGGTCCGAAGTTAGCAGAAGTTACAATCAGGATCATTCGAGGACGAAAGATCCCAAGGGGAGATAATGTAACACCCCGTACATTCGAGTAGGTGTGGATATGCTAAATGGGTATTAATCTGATATTTTAGAAATATGAAGTCCTAGCGGGATGATATGGGTGAAAATAGTTATTTTAGAATCAAGACGAAGAGTGAGGTGTACAAGATTCAATAAAATCTACTAAGTTTACAAAAGGTCAGTCTTGCAGCAGGATTTAGTGAAAATGTGTAAGGTATTTGGGAAAACCTCAAAATACGAAAGTTTTAGGCCTTTGAAATATATTTCCAACGATATATTATGGAGCCCGAACAAGATCTTTGTGCAAAAGGTTATGCGCGTTTTATAGAACAGTGCGCGCCCTGTGCGTGGTCAGGTGCGCGGTCAGGCCTTCAGGTGCGCGGGGGGGCGCACTTGGGGGGTCATTTTAAAGCCCTAGTTCGTCCCCCACACCCCCAAAACATAAAAACTTGCTCTAGAAAGGGGAGCTCTCAAAAATCTAACTCCTTAAGGGTCCCTCCACCATCCAAGGTAAGTTCTAATGGTGATTTTAAGTTAATTTCAATTTCCTAACATCTTATTATCATGAGTAAACCCTCCAAATCATTAGATATTCGATTGGGGTATTATTGTTGAGAGAAGAAACCCTAGAACTCGAATTCAAGAGGATTGAACTTCAAAAAGATAATGTCTTCACCCTCTAATTGATTATACCATTGGATTAATGATTATAGACTCTATATTCATGAGATATGAGTTGATAGATTTGATAGAAAAGCATGAAAATTATATGTTTGGTTTGTTGATAGTTGATTATTGGTTAAGGGTGTTGTTTATTTTATGGGTGAAGAAAAATGATTTTGATTATAAGACATTTGAGATTTCAGAATTTATCTAGAAGCAAGAGAATGGCTTGTTGGTTGTAGAGACACCATCAATAAGGACTATGAAGCTTTATGTGAGAAAATGCCTAAGTAACCAAAACATGAGTATTATTGCTAATATGGAATCCCTTTGACTTGTATTGATATAGATTAAAGTTGAAAGGATTGGCGAATATTGTATTACGCTCAAGAGCAGGAAGTTATGGTATGTGAGGCTAACTCTCTATGTTTGGGAATGTTAATGATTCTCCCTACACTATGTTTCTTTTACCACGTTACCAATTGCCTCAGAAATATAGTTAAGCCTAATTCCTTGAATAGTTGCGGAACTTCTATTCTCTAGCTTCGTAACTCATTCATGACTTTCATTCTGAACGCTGTGACATCAGTGTGTAGTCAATATAGACTTGGGTTTGATGACTATGAGTCTCAGTCTAGATTATTCAACATGTCATAAACAGTTGAAGTTTCAATTTTCATAATAAGTTCATGAATACATGTCTCAGTCTAGCTCTATTCAGCATTCAAGTATCATGTAGCTCAGTATGGTTCAATATTTCAGTATCATGTATTTTAGTATGATTCTCAGTTCCTGAATGTTGAACACCTGTATTTGGGCCTGAGGCCGTAGTTTATATGCTTTATGCATACTTGAGCCGGAGGCCGTAGTTTATGCTTTATGCATGTTTGGGCTTGAGGCCGTAGTTTATGCTTTATGCATTTTTGGCCCTGAGGCCGTAGTTATGTATACGTATACTTGGGCTTAAGGCCGTACCTTGTGCACATATATATTGGGCCCGAGGCCGTAGCTTATTCAGATAAACAGGTTGTTCATCATTCAGAAGAGGGCGTATTCATATCCTTACTTCCTTTGTTCAGTTCAATTATCAGTTATCAGTTATCAGTTCAGTTATCAGTTATCATTTCAATTTCAGTTTCAATAGTTATCATTTCAGTTATCAATTATCAACTCTCAATTATCAGCTTAGTTTGAGTTTCAACATTTTTAATTCTTTCTTTCAGTTGCTTTACATACCAATGCAATTCAAATGTACTGACGTCCCTTTTGCTCGGGGCCTACATCTCAAGATGCAGGCTATGATTTACAGGTTGATGATTCAGAGCGCTAGGATTCTCGTACCAGCTATTTGGTGATCCCCAGTTCTTTCGGGGCATTATTATTACCTTACAGTCTTCAGTATTTTCAGACAGCCAGTGTTTTCAGTACTTCATTAGAGGCTTCATAGACTAGAGTAACAGTTAGACAGAGTCGCAGGCTTTTCAAATTTAAGCTATGTTGGCTACAAATATGTTTCAGAATTGTATTAGTATTTCCGCACTTTGATTTATATCATCCAGACTTTCATATACCAGCATGTGTTAGTTTATCTTCCGCATTTAGTATGTTATGATATCACATGTTGATTTAGCCAGCCAGTTGGTTCGCTCGGTCGCATCTAGTTAGGCACCGGGTGTCGTGTTACGTCCAGGCCCAGGTACGGGGCGTGATACCCTGGTTGGCCTTGATGGAGTTTCAGATGTAGATCCAATCGGCGTCAGCTCACGTATAGGCCTCAACGCTAATTTGGCGGTCGACCCCGAGGGCAGCGTCCACGGGGACAACTGATCAGCCACTCAAAGTGCACACGTCAGCGAGGACGACGGGGTCAACCTGCAAGTGATCCTAGAAATGTTACAGGCCCAACAGGCAGCGATAGCCCAGCTCCAAAATCAGAATCACACACCGAGCAGGGTCGAGCTCGAGCCATCCCAGGAAGTTGTACACAAGGTCGAATCAGTTTCTAGGAGACCGAGCGAGACGGAATCGGAGAACAATCCTGCTATCATGAAGATGATCAAAGAACTGACAAAGAGTCGAGTCAGAAGAAAAGAAGATCGAGGAAAACGACAAGAAGGTGGAAACCTATAACTCCAGGTTCGATCAAATCCTGGGAGCACCACCAATATTGAAGGAACCGGATTCCAAAAAATTCGTACAAAAACCTTTCCCACAGAGTGCGGCTCCGAAGCCAATCCCCAAGAAGTTCCGCATGCCCAAGATTCCTAAGTATAATAGGACGACCGATCCGAACGAGCACGTCACCTCTTAAACATGCGCTATCAAAGGGAATGACCTAGAGGATAACGAAATCGAATCTGTCCTGCTGAAGAAATTCGGAGAAACCATGTCGAAGGGTGCGATGATATGGTACCACAATTTACCGCCTAATTCTATTGACTCGTTTGCTATGCTTGCAGATTCTTTTGTAAAGGCACACGCCGGGGCCATCAAGGTCGAAACCAGGAAGTCGGACCTTTTCAAGGTAAGGCAATTGGACAACGAGATGCTGAGAGAGTTTGTGTCTCGATTCCAAATGGAACGGATGGACTTGCCACCGGTCGCCGACGATTGGGCTGTTCAAGCCTTCACTCAAGGTCTCAACGTTCGAATTTTGGTGGCTTCACAGCAGTTGAAGCAGAATTTGATAGAATACCCAGTTGTCACTTGGGCCGATGTACATAATCGGTATCAGTCGAAGATTAGGATCGAGGACGATCAACTTGGGGCCCCTTCCGGGTCCGTTTATCCTATCAGACCCATCGACATAGTTAAAAGGGATATTGATCGAGAACCTAGGTCAAACAGAGATCGATACCAGCCATATAAAGGAGATCGCAGGAACATCGGACCTGGGCAGAATCCTGTACGGAATGAAAGAAGAAGTGATCGAGGTTAGAGCTCTCAAGGACTCATGAGCAAGAGCGACTTTGACAAGCCTATCGAACCCAATTAAGCACCTCGGTTATCAGAGTACAACTTTAATGTCGACGCAGTCGTCATCGTATCAGCTATCAGACGCATCAAGGATACCAGATGGCCTCGACCTCTACAGACCAATTAGGCTCGAAGAGATCCCAAACAAATGTACAAATACCCATGGCCATAGAATGGAAGATTGTAGGCAATTAAGAGAAGAAGTAGCCCGGTTATTCAACAACGGGCATCTTCGGGGGTTTCTGAGCGATCGAGCTAAGAATCACTTCAAAAATAAGGACTCCAACAAACAAAACGAACAAGACGAACCCCGGCATGTCATCCATATGATCATCGGAGGAGTCGATGTTTTTCAAGGTCCAATGTTTAAGCGCACCAAAGTATCGATCAAGAGGGAAAAAGGAACTCGAGATTACATGCCAGAAGGGACTTTGTTTTTCAATGATGAGGATGCGGAAGGAATCACACAGCCCCATAATGATGCACTGGTAATATCTGTACTCATGAATAAAACTCGAGTTAAACGCTTGCTAATTGATCCAGGTAGCTCGGCTAATACTGTTCGATCGAGGGTCGTAGAATAGCTCGGCCTACAGGATCAGATCGTACCCGCGACCCGAGTGTTAAATGGATTTAACATGGTTTGCGAAAATACTTAGGGAGAAATAACATTGCCAGTAAACATAACGGGTACTACCCAGGAGACCAAGTTTTATGTAATCAAGGGGGACATGAGATACAACGCTCTGTTTGGAAGACTATGGATCCACAACATGAAGGTCGTGCCCTCGACCCTCCACCAGGTATTAAAGTTTCCAACACCAGAGGGGACAAAGACGGTTTATGGGGAACAACCCGCCATAAAGGAGATGTTTGTCGTCGATGAAGTAATTCCAATATCAACACTCTCATCGACAAAGGAATCAGGTTCGAAAGCAAAACAGGAAGCCAAATAGCAATCATCGATGCCAGCTTCGACCCGACAAGACGAACAGGGGACTAAAGAAGATAATGATTCCAGGGTCCCTCGATCCTTCATAGTCCTCGATGATTCCGACACTACCAAGTCGATAGTCGAAGAGCTGGAGCAAGTCACACTGATCGATCATCAGCCCGATAAAAAGGTATACCTGGGCACGTGATTAACCCCCGAGCTCAAGAAAAAGCTTATCCAATTTCTTATAACGAACATGGATTATTTTGCCTGGTCCCATCTCGATATGACAGGGATCCCACTAGAAATCACCACCCATAAATTAAGCTTGGACCCGATGTTTTAGCCGATGAAGTAGAAAAGAAGGCCCCAATCCGAAATCAAGGATGCCTTCATCAAAGACGAGGTAACCGAGCTTCTTAAATAGTGTCCATTCGGGAAGTAAAATACCCTGAATGAGTAGCGAACGTAGTAGTAGTCCCTAAGAAAGGAAATAAACTTAGAATGTGTGTAGATTACAAGGATTTAAATAAAGCATGCCCCAAGGATTCTTTTCCTTTGCCTAATAGCGATCACATGATCGATGCCACGGCCGGCCACGAGATCCTTAGTTCTCCCGATGCCTATTTCGGGTACAACCAAATTCAAATGGACCCGGATGATTAGGAAAAAACCTCGTTCACCACTATATATGGTACCTACATCTACAACGTAATGCCATTTGTAATAAAAAATGCTGGTGCCACTTACCGACGCCTAGTAAATCGGATGTTCGAAGAACAAATAGGGAAATCAATGGAAGTTTACATTGCTGATATGTTAGTTAAGTCCCTGTGAGCAGAGGACCATTTGAAGCATTTGCAGGAAACCTTCAGTATATTGAAGAAGTACAACATGAAGCTGAATCCGGAAAAATGCGCATTCAGAGTCGGATCAGGTAAGTTCCTCGGGTTCATGGTATCTAACCGAGAGATCGAGATCAACCCCGACAAGATCAAAGCTATCGATGACATCACAGTAGACAACATAAAGGCCGTGCAGAGGTTAACCAAGCGCATAACGGCCCTGGACCGATTCATCTCGAGATCCTCCGATAAGAGCCAACGTTTTTTCTTGTTGCTGAAAAAGAAAAATAACTATACATGGACTCCAGAATTCCAACAAGCCTTGGAAAAGCTTAAATGATACTTATCGAGCTCGCCGCTGCTTCATACGCCGAGGGAAAACTAACAGTTGTACTTATATTTGGCAGTATCAAAGATAGCAGTAAGTGGAGTCTTAGTCGGGGAAGAACAAGGTATGCAATTTCCTGTTTATTATGTTAGAGAACCTTAGGTGAGGCCGAGACCAGATATCCCCACCTAGAAAAGTTGGCGCTCGCTTTGATAAGTGCCTCTAGGAATCTAAAACCATACTTTCAATGTCACCCCATATGTGTTGTAACAACTTACCCACTTTGAAATATTATGCATAGACCCGAACTTTCGGGACGATTGGCCAAATGGACCATAGAAATTAGCGGGTATGATATTGAATATTGACCCCGAACAGCCATCAAGTCTCAAATTTTGGCGCCCTAGTGCCCGAGGCCGAAAGAGAGTTGTTGGTTAGCTCGGATACATCCTCAGGAATCTGGACCCTCTTTACAGACGGTGCTTCAAACGTAAAAGGGTCCGGACTCGCCATCGTGCTAAAACCACCCATAGGCAACGGGGTTAGACAGTCTATTAGAATTGTGAAATTGATTAACAACGAGGGCGAGTACGAGGCCATGATTGCAGGTCTCGAACTAGCCAAATGCTTGGGAGCGGAGGTGATTGAAGCCAAATGCGACTGCCTCTTCGTGGGAAATCAGGTTAATGGAACTTACGATGTTAGAGAAGAGCAAATGCAAAGATACCTAGATAAGCTACAAGTAATTTGCATCGATTTAAGGAGTGGGCTTCACAACATGTGCCTCGAGATCAGAATAGTGAGGCCGATGCCCTCGCAAACCTAGGGTCATCAGTCGAGGACAGCGAGCTCAATTCGGGGGCCGTCGTGCAACTCATGCGTTCGGTGGTCGAAGAAGGTCACGCGGAGATAAATTCCACAAGCTTGACCTGGGATCGGAGAAATAAATACATAGAGTATATGAAGACCGGGAAGCTTCCCTCAGATCCAAAAGAATCGAGGGCCCTGCGCACGAAGGCTGCACGATTCACCTTGTTCGAAGATGGAACCTTGTTCAGGAGAATGTTCGATGGTCCACTAGCGATATGTCTGGGACCGGGTGATACAAAGTATGTTCTGAGGGAAGTCCATGAGGGCACTTGCGGAAATCATTCCGGTGCAGAATCGTTGATCCAAAAGTTAATCAGAGCCGGCTATTACTGGACTGACATGGAAAAGGATGGAAAAGAGTTTGTTCGAAAATATGACAAGTGCCAAAGACATGAACCGATGATTCACCAACCTGGGGAACTACTCCATTTGGTCTTGTCGCCATGGCCATTCATAAAGTGGGGAACAGACATCGTTGGCCCTCTTCCATGGGCACCATGTAAAGCTCAATCCATTTTATTTATGACTGACTATTTTTCTAAGTGGGTTGAAGCACAAGCCTACCAAAAAGTTAAAGAGAAGGAGGTAATCGACTTCATTTGGGACCACATCATACGACAATTTGGGATGCAATCCGAAATTGTGTGTGACGACGGAAAACGGTTCATTGGCAGCAAAGTAACCAAATTTCTCAAAGATCACAAAATCAAAAGAATCATATCGACACCTTATCATCTTAGTGGGACGGGGCAAGCTGAATCGACCAATAAAACCATCATCCAAAATCTTAAGAAGAGGCTATTCGATGCTAAGGGAAAGTGGAAGGAAGTTTTGCCCCGAAGTTCTTTGGGCATACCGCAAAACCTTGAAATCCAGTACTGGGGCTACCCCATTTTCGTTGGATTATGGTACCGAATCTCTAATACCGGTCGAAGTCGAAGAGCCGAGTGTCAGGTTCTGATATGCAATAAAAGGAATCAAATCACGAGGCCATGAATATGAACCTAGAATTATTGGATGAAAGGCGTAAAGTCGCCCTCGTCCGACTGGCTGTCCAAAAACAATGGACTGAGAGATACTACAATCGAAGAGCCAATCTTCGATATTTCAATGTCGGGGACTTAGTGCTAAGGAAAGTTGCCCTCAACACCCGAAATCCAAACGAAGGAAAATTAGGTCCAAATTGGGAAGGACCGTACCGGATCCTCGAGGTCACAGGGAAAGGATCCTATAAACTCGAAATGTTGAGCAGGGAACCACTACCGAGCAATTGGAATGTAACTCACCTAAAATGATACTACTGCTAAGGTATGATCCCTTTTAGTTTCCTTTTATCTTTTGACTTACACTTGCAGGTAATCGACAAGATACACCCGAAATCTTTAGGTCTGAAAGCACGCGTTGCACTCTTTTTTTCTTAGACCGGTTTTGTCCCAAAATGGGTCTTCCGGCAAGGTTTTTAAAGAGGCAACAACAGATCGTGCTAAATTAGAATCAAAGGCCGATCACGAATCGGTATCGAAGACTGTGTTTACAGTATCCGAGCTTTCTCTACAATCAACGTCGAATACTGGGAGGGATTACCCTCGGATATCGAATTGCTCTAGCAAGGAAATTATTTCTTAATGGAAGGGTCTCGATAGGTAGGATTTGTTGTAAGGGCCAAACGGTTGAACGAACCGTGCCCCCATAGATTTCTCGAGCCCTGACATAAAACATGCACGCATGTATGAATATTTTTGACAAGAATAAAGATAAGTACTTTCCTTGCAACTATCTTATGTCTTAGAAAAATTTCTACTTTACAATTCCGTAATTTCTATCTCTTAAGGAAACAAGCTTATGAGCCGATTATAACCAAAGTTCGGATGGTTACTCCCTCGCTCGGGGACTGCCGTCCGGAAATGAACTCGAACAGACCGAGCTATTAAAACATCAGGGATGCAAGACCTATTAGGCAACCCCCGAATTTTAAAGGCCATGGCCACACCCACTGGGGGACTGTTATCTTAGGCAAGCCTGGATAACTCGGGGAAGCAAGCCCACTGGGCTACACTCGAAATTAAAAGGCCACGGCCATATTAACACGACTCGGAGACGTCCGAGAACGGTAACAAAAATAGGCCTTCGATATTTTCATAACCGGTTATAAAGGCTAACCCTCGGAAAACTATAGTTTGAATTACTTATCTCGGGAGAAAGTACCCAATGACACCGAACCCAAAACGCCTCAAAACTGAATAATGTAACGGCAGGGTTTATTCAAATTTTACAAAATTTAAGTTATTTTGTCCTAAGGCACTCCAACCTTTATGAACACAAGAGATAAAACAAAGGAAAAGTTTTAATGTCGAAAGGGAAAGAAAGCCTTGAATATATTAACAATCTTTTTTACAAAGGCCAGATCGACTTAATACGAAACTTTACAACGGCCAAAATAGCCCAAAAAAAGATACAACAGAAATCAAAAATATAAAGGCCTAAGTAGCCTGGTCTTTATTGGAGGTGGCATCTTCATCCTCGGGATCCTCCCCGCCCTCGGACTCGCTTAAGCTCTCGGATTCTTCCTCAAGGAAGGCCAGTTTCCGGGTCCTGGTTTCCGCTGCTTTGGTGTTCTCGATTTCGGCCATAATATCAGAGCCTTGAGCCTGAACCTCCTCGAGGCTTCCCTTCGAGCTTGCCATTTTGCATGATCCACCATGCTCTTGGCCTTCGCCTGGATGGACTCGACTTCGACCTTATATTGAGCCACTTTGGCATCAGCCTTGGTGTTGACCATGGCCACCTCGAGCTCTTTGGCCAATTTTGCCTTATCAAAGATAGCCGAGTCCAGTTGGAACTGAAGCTCCTCGATTTTCTTGAACTGCATCGAGGCCTTCTCTCTTGCAGCTCGGAGCTGGGACTCGGCCGACTCCAACTCTGCTTGAACGGACTCCTTTTTCGAGGCTAAGATGTCCATATTCTTCTTGAATTCTTCAGCCTCGGTTCGTATGACATCTATTTGTCTCTAGAGGTCCTTCATCTATTCGAGCCTCTATCGGACCTGCAGAATTGGATCGTTAGTTGTTATCTCCAATTCATCTTCACCATCATGAAGCACTCGGAATACCTGTTCGGCCATCTCAGCATGCTCATCCCGAGCCGTCACTAAGTCTGCCTGAAGCTTCTCACTGAGAAGCTTGTAGGTGTTACTTTTCTCAGTGAGGTCCCGAACCTCAGCCTTGCGCTCCTCCTGGATTCGAAGGAAAGCCTCGTGATGCAACATCGAAGCCTATAAGTAAGGAAGAAAATGTTTGAATTACCTACAGCTCAAAGTTTAAAAGTGATGATGGAATGGCCCTCAAAGTTACCCGATTTAGAGCGTTTTGGGCCTCATTGAACAGACAAGTGGCTCCTACCACATTCATCACAGCTTGATCTTCCTCGGTCACCAAGTATCTAAGGTAGCTAGCGGGGGGAGGGGAAGGGGGGGGGGGGGAAGAGAAGACCCGGGCATCCTCCGGGACAGAAAGCACTATGTTACGCCTACGATCGGGGTTAACACTGGGGGCCGGAAATCGGTCCACTAGTTTTGGGCTCGACGAAGGCGCACTGGCGTCCGATGACAGTGCTTTCTTCGGCACCGATAAGTTACCAAGCCCGGTGACATCTCCCAAAGCGGCAAACTCTACCCAGTCCAAGAAGCCGTGGATATCAAACACCCCTTGAGGACCCTCGCAAGAGCGACCTTCCAAGTTAGCGGCCTCATGGATGGTGGCGTTCGAAAATTGAGGGGACTCAGAGATATCAATCACTCCGAGATCGTCCCTCGGGATATCTTCAGCTACTCGGGAAGCCTCGCCCCCGGTTTCTCCCTAGACCATCTCAGCTTGGGACGGAGCGACCTCAACTCCTTCTGGTTCAGGAACATCGGCCGAGGATCCCTCATCAACCTCCTCCGGTTCGGAGGGATTTTATGCGGTGACATCGGCCCGCACGCGGGTTACCAGTTTGGAACTATTATCCTCCTTTTCTTCTTCGGACTCATCCCTTAATCGGCGAATCGAGTTCGAAAGCATAGCACCAGTATCCTCCCAAGGCGTACGAGACCTCCTTGCAGGTTTTTTCTTTTCCGGGCCGGGGGGACTCAAAGCCCCTTTTCTTTTCTTCTCCTTGGCCTGCTTCAGAGCAGGTGGCGGGGGAAGAACTTTCTCTTCAGCTGATGGGGGCCTTATTGCTAAGTCTTTCCCGAGGCCTACAAAGGAAAAAAGTTGAGTTAGCTTGAGAAAAAACCCAAATGGTAACCATTTTAAGAAAGAGACTTACCATGATTGTGGGCCTCCCATCGGCCCTTCGACAACTCCATCCAAGCACGCTCGGAGTATGGTCTCTGTGATACCAAACCCTCGACCTATTTCTTGAGCTCGGGGACTACCTCCGGCATCTGGGTTATAGCTGCAACACCAAAAAGTATAGATAAGAAAAGAAGATTAGAAACAAATTGAACATTCAAGGTGAAGTGCTACTTACGATTCATGTTAAACTTCTCAGGGAACGTCATGTCTTTAGCAGGGATCAAGTATGAAGTCCTTATTTAGACAATCGGCCCATCCATCCCCGATCCCGAGATTAGTCTATACTGGAAAATGGGGCCTTACTGGCCCGGCGGGCAGGCTTGATCAGTCCTCCTTGATAAAGCTGGGGACTGTAAAGAAGCACGAGATGGTCGAGGGTGAAAGGACATCCCCCGATCTTTCTTGTGAAGAATCGGAGGAGAATCAATATTCTCCAGAAGGAAGGATGAATTTGGCTGAGGGTCACGTCGTATCTCTAACAAAAAGTGACGATGACAGGGTCTAGGGGACCCAACATGAAGGGGTAAGTGTAAGCACTTAGATATCCCTCCACATGAGTAGTGATCGATTCCTCAGGCGAAGGAACCACTACATCCTTTTTGTCTCAGTTACATTCCTCTTTAACTTTGTTGAGGATGTCTTCAGTGATTGTGCATATATACCTCGAGACCGGATCATATCGGCCCGGTACCGAGGAGGTCTTTTTGACCTTAAAGTCGGTGATAGTTGGACACCCTGCCGGAACGAATTCCTCAGGGTGGGGCTCCACCAGAGCCTCACCACCGGCGGGTCGTGATGAAGAAGCGGCCTCCTTTTGGGGCACAGTTTTAGAATTTTAACCATTGATAAACAAGAGAAAAGAGAATTGGGATGATACGCGGTTTGATTAGGCTTCAAGAAATTTGGGTGTGTGAAAATTGTAAAGCAAAGGGATTTGTTGAAGAAAAAGCAAGAGTAGGAGGAACTTTGAGTGTAAAAGTTTGAATGAGGAAAGGCTAGGGTTTTTATAGGTAGCTGGCGACGGTTCAGAATCGGTAGTGGCCGACAGCAACTAACATGCATTTAATGCCTAGGTACCCAACCGATGGGACGTTTCAGTACCCGCTTGTCGCTGACGTCATAGTCGGGTTCGTCGCTTACGTCATGGCCCATCGAGACGGGATTAGAAAAGTTCAGATCGTTTCTCGTCATTATTCTCTACGAGAAACGAGAGGACTATCTGTATACGGTCAAAATTGGGCTTGCCTTTTTTTTTTAATGACTAATTGAGACTGGAACGTGGCAGGCCAAGGTTCGACCTTGTATTATATCGAACCATGAAGCAAAGTTAGATTACCAAGCTCGTGACCCAGAGACCGATCAAGATGGAGATCAAGCAAGAAAAAGATCGAGCGAGATCCAAGGAAGTTTGCCGAGCCAAATAACGGAAAGCCGAGATATCTGCAATCGGGCGAGGATTGCGGCGGTAATCTCGGCTCGTATCAAGTAGAGGCCGATTAAGTAGCTAATCGTGGGATTTCTTACTGTATTTAGAATTGTACCAAGAGTAGGACTCCCCTACTATATAAAGGGGGTCTGATCATTTGTAAAAGATCATCATATTCACGCAATATAAAGCAATATACTGCCTCTCTCTAGCTTTCGTTATCTTGTTACTCTGTTCTTATATCAACTGAAACTTCACTTGGTTCAAGGGTGATCGAACTTGAGGGCTAAGGCTATTTGATGCGTTCGGTTTGCATTTATTTCTTTTACAGACAATTTCGAAATTAATATTTATTTTCTTAATTTGTTCCAAGTTATATCACGTATCCTTAAAACCACATATAAATTTTAATTGTTATCCGATTTTACGGTAAACGGACTTTTTTTTTTTTGTAGCCCCATGTTACGAGATTGCCAATTTAGTGGAGTACTACTATCTGGAAATTCGGAGAAAATTCGTATTTTTTAAGATAAATAAACTGGCAAAAATACTTAAAATAAATTAGATTAGTTCTAGGATGTTAACAACATTTAAATATCTTATATAAAGATGCAAAAAAGAATCATAATCACTGAGTTATACTATAATACATTCAAGTGTTTTAAAAAGTGCCAGCGAGAGGCAAAGCATTTTACTTAATACGGGTCGATGGGTAAGTTTCGAGGCGTTGGGCGTAAGTACCATGGATCTTTACTTTCAAAATTTTTATAAATTAATATAATAAAAATAAAATATTAAAATAAACTAAAATTTCATAAAATTATAATAATTTCAAGAAAGTATGGAATAAGTTGAAATGTATCATCTTAAAATGCTAACTAGAAATTAGAATTAGCAATTGACTAAAATAAATAATCAGAACTGCTTCACAAAAAAATGATCTGACACTGGAAATAATGAGTAAAAATTTATAGACCGACTTGAAAGAGCAAAATAACTTGAAAAAATTAAATGAAGAAGGAATTAATCTACAACCAAAAGCTCGAACCAATGCAAATCATGAATGATGATGTGTTTTTGCTTGTAGTTGCAAATTGATCATTTTTCAAAACAAAAACTCGCCCCAACAATGGGTTTATGGCCAGCAATACTTTCATTCCACATATTGTCTCCCGAAACTCGTCCCAAAAATACCTTTTAAAATATTAATGTATTTATTTATTTTAGAGAAAATACATAAGTACCCCTCTGACCTATACCCGAATTCTCAACTACACACTTTTTCTTTGCGGGAATCCTATTACCCCCCTAAACTTATTTTAAATGTAATTATTTACACCCTTAACGCTGACGTGGCAGAGTGTGTGTATTTCACTCTCCCAAAGGAGAGTGAGAAGCAAGAAAAAATGATTTTCAGATTATTTTTTTACCATTTTTTCTTACTTTTTTTTTCCCTTTTCCTTTTTCTTTGTCCTTTTCCTTTTACTTTTTTTTTCCGTTTCTTCTCTAATTCCGGCGGATATTCATTCACCGGCGACTTTGTCTAACTTTTTTTCTTCCATTTTTTCTTTTCACACACAAATTAATCTCAAAAAGATCTATTCGTAAGCAAAGCAAAATACACTCAGATTTGGGGGAAAAAATTCATCATCGGAAAACCTTCCTACGGCGGAAAAAAAATGATGTATTGAAATTTTAACTTGAAAAAGTTTTCTTAGCTTATATTCGTTTTATTTCTTTTGCTCTTCCTCCCACACATAAATTACACAAGAAAAATTTATATATATATAAAACAAAACACACTTAGATCGGGATAAAAATTTGTCGTCGGAAAAAAAATTTACCGGAAAAAATGGTGTTTGTGAAATACCGACGACCACTATTTTATGCCGCCGGTGACCAAAACAAAAAGAAAGAGAATGAAATAACCAAAAAAAATGAGAATAATAAGAAATAAGAAAAAAGGATAAGAAAAAGAAGAAAGAATAAAAAAAGTACTAAAAATACATGTGGGGGCGCGTGTAGCTCACCACTTGCCAAGAGTTTGGTTGTCAGCGTTCAGGGTGCAAATAATTACATTTAAAATAAGTTTAGGGGGGTAATAGGATTCCCGAAAAGAAAAGTGTGTAGTTGAAAATCCGGGTATATATTAGGGGTACTTATGCATTTCCCCTTTATTTTATATGACAATCTTTTTATTTTTGTGTATTTAAAAGAAATACTGCTAGCATGCATTCCCTTTAATTTTTTTCCTACAACTTAAAAATTGTCATCACATTCCGTTAGATAAATAATTTTTTAATTTCTAATGCCCCAAAGAAATGAGAGGGCGCTCTACTAATATTTAGCTCCTAGCTGTTTTACCTCTCTATTTTCAAAAGCCCTACTCACTTATAGCCCTATGATAAAGCAGACAGGCGAGACATTCAAGCAGCTGTAGAATTATAAATTAACAAACACTATTGAAACTGTTCGACAACAATACCATAACATATATACTTACCGACAAAAAAGAACGAGACTGACCTACCCAAGAGAGAGAACGTAAGAGCGACTCCCCCTTATCACTTACAGGCCGGAAGAAAAGAATTTTCCACGTCTTTATTTACCAAGCTCGGGATTAGAGGAGCATTTTTGAAATTTGAGGTGAAAACTTACCTAATTTTGAATCTTGAAGGTAGAGTTTATTTTTCAAAATCAACTGGCATACCTTGAACCCAGCCCGAAACTCTTATCAAATTTTTAGTTTGCGATCGAGGGCGGCCAAATACGAGATATGTTGCAGCTAAATATTTATTTAATTTTTTGTGTCAAATCAAATTCCGTTAGATAAAATAAAATGGGTTTGAATAACTTTTTCTCTGACTCACTTTTTTATTTTATTTCATCGAAAACCACACGCACTCTCCATTTTTCCATTTTTTTCCTTTTATTTAATGGGTAACGGAGAAGACAGTTGGGAGGCGTTTTTGAATACTGTCGACAGCTTCAAGGAGTTCGAAATATATATAGCGGGCACTACTTAAACAGTAGTAGAAGTCTCCATCCTCAACTAGGGTTTCTCCATCTTCCACTCTCATAACTGCTTTTTCCTTGCACAAAGAGACACACACAAAGGCTGACATAAACAGGGAAGAGTAGTTGAAGAAGATGGGAAGGCCACGGTGTTATTTGGACATAAGCATAGGAGGAGAGCTCGAAGGAAGAATTGTTGTCGAGCTTTACAATGATGTCGTACCTAAAACTGCTGAGAATTTTAGGGCTCTTTGTACTGGTGAAAAGGGTATTGGTCCTAACACTGGTGTCCCCCTCCATTACAAGGTGCTCCTCCTTCTTTTTTTTGTTTTTTGTTTTTTGTTTTTGTATTTTTCTCTCTTTGCGCGTATGTTTTGAGATTCTGGTTCACTAATGGATATGAAATTAAATATACCCTTTTGAAGTTCACCACTAATAACAACTTTTAGTTGTTGGCTCCGTCTTGTTTTGCTTGTAACAAGTATATATTCTATGTAAAGATTGTTTCTTGATCTGAAAGGATGTAAAACTGCTGAATAGACTAAGAAAATGTCGGTGAACCTTTTCAACATTCTTGGTGTTATCGATGGCCAATGGAAATGAAATTGGATATATAACCATTTGAAATTCAGCAGCAATTAATTCATAGGACTTTTATTGGATCAGTCTTTTTTTTTTTTTTCCTTATCAGAAGTATATACGGTATAAAGACAGAATTTTGCGGTAATGTCTTTTGTGAGCTTGTGTATTGTTCTGAAAGGTTGTAAAGGTGCTCAATAGATTAAGGTATGACTCAATTTCCTTTCTTTCATTGGTTAGTACTGTTCTATAAATTCTCTTGTAGAAAAATTGGGTCTTTCTACCTCTACTTTAGCGTCCCTACATTTGCTCCTCTAAGCAGATTGCAAGTTATTTGTACTTTTCAATTAGGTGTTCTATCTCGGTAAATTTAATAGCCATTTATTCTAAGACCGTGGAAACAACCTCTTGCAGAAATGCAGGGTAAGGCCACGTACAATAGACCCTTGTGGCTGGCCCTTCCCCGGACCCCGCACATAGCGGGAGCTTAGTGCACTGGGCTGCCCTTTATTTATTCTAAGACCGCATCTAGATGGTTCTATATGGATATTGTCCATTGTAGATCTCAATACAACTATTTTAGTTCTCTTGCACTCCTAACAAATTAGAACCTTTTTTTTTTGGTTTCAAATGTAATTGCAGCATACGTGTATATAAAATATCTGCTTCCATTATACAGAAGGATGAGATTTCGTCTGACTATTATTATTGCTTCTCAGCTAGAAATGAATGAGAATGTTGTTCTTTTCAAGAAGAACTTATGAATGTTTGCCTCATTGCTGGGAAGGATGAGAATGTTTTCACTTCCTGCTAGAAAATGATGAAATATTATTTGATTGCTATTTATCACTATTTTCTCACAGATTTGGAAATTAACTGTCTGCTAATTGCTCTGCACTGGTGAAAAGAACATTATTGAATCCATTTGATTCCCCGGAAAGATCACTTTAGCAAGGTTTTTGAATTTTGACAGCGGATGCTCTTCAAGTCTTGGTTTTTGTACTCTAGAAATCCCCTTTTTCAAGTACATTTACTATGTAGTATTTAGTCAAGTTGGTTTTAGATATGCCGCTGATTGCTTGTATATAGTCAAAGAGGCTTGGTATAGGATATTGAAGTTTGTCTTTGGCTACTGTTTTTTTGCTCCTTATCTTTGAGTATATTGAAAGGGAATATTTAGATAAATGCTTCACCTATCTTTTAGTTTATAATTAACACTTTACAAACCTGTTTTAGCTGAATCCTTGGAGAAAATTTGTGCTCTTCTCATTCTGAATTTTCTTTAAGCGGTCCCTAAAGGCGTTTGTACGTACATTTCAGGGAGTCCGTTTTCATCGTGTGATTAAGAGCTTCATGGTACAAGGTGGTGATATTTCTGCTGGTGATGGTACTGGGGGAGAATCTATCTATGGGCTAAAATTTGAAGATGAAAATTTTGAATTGAAGCATGAAAGAAAAGGAATGTTATCTATGGCTAATGCTGGGGCTAACACCAATGGATCTCAGTTTTTCATCACAACTACTCGAACTTCCCATCTGGATGGAAAACATGTGGTTTTTGGGAAAGTAATCAAAGGAATGGGGGTTGTTCGTTCTATGGAACATGTGACTACTGGTGATAATGATTTCCCAATGGTAGATGTCAGTATAGCGGATTGCGGAGAAATTCCTGAGGGGGCTGATGATGGTATTGCAAATTTTTTCAAAGACGGAGATCTATATCCTGATTGGCCTGCTGATCTTGACAACAATACTGATGATATCTCTTGGTGGGTCACCGCCCTTGAGGCTATTAAGGCATTTGGTAATGAAAATTTTAAGGTATTAATTTTACAACAACATTATGTGATTAACTGTTGCACACCCTTGCTTCTTTTTCTCATTGACATTTGACTTTATCTCTTTTAGCTGTCTTTCTGATGTATGCCAAGCTTCTTCCTGTAGAAACAAGATTACAAGATGGCTCTTAGGAAGTATCGAAAAGCTTTGCGCTATTTGGATATCTGCTGGGAGAAAGAAGAGATAGATGAAGGTTGGCAATGCAAAATCTTCGTAACTTGATTGGCTCTGAAACATATAAATCTGCTTGTAGTAGCATAGACAGCTGTGAAATAGGGATATGCTGTAGAAAATGTTGCCATATGACTTGTAACTTTGCTAGTGTCTGCTTGTTCCTTGCAGACAGGAGCGCATATTTGAGAAAGATGAAATCACAGATATTTACCAACAGTTCGGTGAGTCCCCATTCTACTGCTTTTGGTTGTTGCTCTACTGAAGTTACATTGTAGGCAATAATTAGGCTTTTCCTTGTTGGTAACAACCCACCTACTCTGAGTTTTGTTACAAAGGGCGGTAGTATATTTTTACCACATCAAGATCATTTCCGGATGGTAAAGGGACTATGCAAAATAAAGTCCATTATTCTGATTTTTGTTACAAATGGCGGTAATATGTTTTTACCACGTCAAGATCATTTCAGGATGGTAGAGAGACAGAGCAAAATAAAGTCCATTATTAAGATAAATGTATCAATTCCTTTTAATTGCGCTTGCCTCTTTATCTTAGTTCCACTTTGTTTTCACGTCTTATAATTGCTTCATTGCTTAATGCATGTTTGTCTTTAATTGAGACCACATGTTTCTAATTTCATCACATATCTTGAGTTGAACTTCAACCGTTGCTTCATGAATCCAGTTGTCAAGCTTTCTAACTTCATATTAGTTTGCCGATTAACCAACCAAACCACATAATTGATATTTGTCATGTATAAACAGGCTTGTAAACTAAAACTGGGAGATCTGAAGGGAGCACTCCTAGATGCTGACTTTGCAATGAGGGATGGAGAAAACAATGCGAAAGCTCTATTTCGTCAGGGGCAGGTTAGTATCTATCAAGGTTTTTTTGTTTTTGCAGCAGCTTTGATCATCTTAACTATCCAATAACCTGTTTGTTATTTTGGGTTTTGGACTGGTTGATATAAATTAGATTGCAAGCCTTTTTGCTCTAGTGCTGAGGCAAGCACTACCCAAGTATGGAAGTAATATATATATACCTAACAGCTTTACAATCTAACTTGGGTGGTTTCTGCTTTTCTTGATAAAGGAGTTGTTAGTGGTCAACAAAGTTGAACATACCTTATTTTGGCAGTTGCCGGTGATTAACTTTTCCAACTGATGGTTCTATAGATTAGTAGTGTGGTAGGGCATGGATATCTTTACTTCTTGGCACTGATTAGGGTGTTCATTATTTGGTTAAACCTGTAAGTACCACTGTAAGCAGCTGGCTGTTGCAAATTTTTTCTATCAAAAGTTTCAGAAGGTGCAGGGATGTGTCATTCTTGTGGTTTCTGGTGCTTATTGTGGAGTTTATGTTGCTATAAAGGCTTGATGAAAATGTGAGCCATTCGACATGTTCATCGATGGTTAAAAAGACAATGTTTCTTTTGTCTGGGAAGGGAGGGGGGGGGGGGGGGGAGGGGATAGGTCAAGGTAGGTATGTTTAGTGTTAAGTTGTATGTATCTGCTGTTTAATTGCAATTGTCGTAGCTGCTTTTTAGCTTTTCTATGTCATTATGGCTACAGTTGTTGGTCACCCATGTCTACTCACGGCTGTCTTCTGTTACTCCTTACAATGGCTCCTCTGTCCTCTTCAATAATAATGTCTGTCTTACTTGACCAATCAGGCTCACATGGCTCTTAATGACATAGATGCTGCAGTTGAAAGTTTTATGAAAGCATTGGAGCTGGAGCCAAACGATGGTTAGTGAGATTTCCATAGTTTGTTTTGTATTCATTTTCTGGTTAATCTGTTAACCTGTTTTTTCTTCCTTCACATCGGAGAATTCAATTTAAACAGTGATAAGAGCTAGTAGGTTTGGACATGTTTTTGTTACCAAACTGGGAGTAACACCGATTGGAACAATAATTATCAGAAAATGTTAAAATGTGATGTGATACCCTTAAGGACGTGTTTGCTTTAATGTTGTAAGAATTGTTTAATTATACCATAGGTGGCGTGATTGGCTCCATGGGAACGGAATTACACTTGTAGGTCTTTTTTTCTATAGTGTGACTTATTTGGACATGAATTTTCAGGAGGAATAAAAAATCAGCTTGCTGCTGCTAAAAAGAAGGTTAGTATATGGGACTCAGCTGTTGTTAAACACATACCAACATTAGCTTTTTCTCGGGAAGTAGAAGCATGTTTGACATACACTTATTTTCTTCCCTCTCCTTTTCCTTCTGATAGATTGCTGATAGACGTGATAAGGAGAAAAAAGCGTACGCCAGGATGTTCCAAAAATAGTTGGGGTACTCGTTATCGGATTTGGAACCAGCACGTGCAATTAATACGTATCAATTGCAATCATTCTGGGAGTTGCTTATGCTTTTCTGAAACAGGATAGTTTATGCCCTTGTTTAGATACATTGGTCCTGATCTATGCACTGAACTGATTTTCTATGAACTGCTCAGGCTATTCTTGGTTACCTTCACCAATTAGCGGAAGGGGTTTTGTGGTGTCAATGCACCTTCGCTTGTCAATTACTGTAGCTGTTAATAAGCTACATTGGAGGAAAAAAATAATTATGAGCATCACCTATCCAATCTCTGTTGTCATATATTTCCCTAACATAAGATGAGGTAATTGGTATGTAACTTAACTGCAAATGGTGATTTGCTTTTTCGACTGTTGAAAATCTCGGCTCACAATACATAATGGTATGTTATCTCTACTAGTTTTAGTGTACGTGCGTTTTTTTACGTCTAAAAATAAGAAATTAAATAGAATAAGAATGAAATAGATGCAATATTTATTTAAATGGAAAAAAAATATTATTATAGTTGAATTCAAAATAATTAAATATCTTCTAAACGGGAAAAGATGAATATAATTTGTCAAGTTTTATAGTATTTGTCATTGAAGATATTTATTTTATGAGAAAATGATATGTTGTATCTAGCCTAATATTTTTTTTATAGACGATATTCTTAGTTTATGCTCCTTTTTGTTGCTTCGACTGCTCTTTTAGACCAAATTTTTGCTGTTGACATTGAAATTTACCCTTGAAAGTATAACTTATAGTTTTTTCATGCAAGTAAATATGTTGCGACAAGTATAGTCAAATAGTACGGATTATTTGAACCTGATTTATTATTGAAAAATATTAACGTACTAAAAATTGTTCTCATGTGAATTTAAAAGAGTATTCTTCATTTCTAGAAGCGAAAGTTGAATTTTGGGGATAAGTACATGTTTGGAAGCTCTTGCTCCATCATTATTTTTGCATGTATGATATTTTTATCAAATCTCTACATATCACTCTTGTATCAATATATAAGCCGTTTATAGGATCCAAATTTCTTAACGATATGATTGGTGCATTTCTCTTCAAAATTAACTTGTAAATAGCAATAAAAAATTAATTTTGTCAGTTGAATTTAGATAAAGGCAAAAAATATAATTTTGGCAACAAAACTATGTGGTGGAAGGTGATTAGAGTTAGAATATTTACATACTCTTCATATTGTGGTTGTTGGTATTTAAATATTAAGCAAATATGTATAACAATCGAAGTTTCTAGAAAAAGGGCCAAATTATCTCTTAGCAATGTAGAGTAAGAAATCATTGAATGCTGGATTTTTCTTGCCCTCGTACTTTTGTTTTATTAAATCTTTTCATTTGATAACTCAAGTATGATTTTTTCAAGCTTGCATTTGTTATTTCAACTCTCGTAACTTTGGAGCTACCAGTAGTACTTGGATAAAAATAAGAGAAATTTTCAGAAACCACTATGTTTTAGTGATTATTAGCTTGCTATAGCCACGATTTACTAAATTACTTCCTATAGTTATGTTTTCAGTTGTTATAGACTGTATTCGATGTATTTTTGCTACTTTATTCATGAATGCAGCTAAGCAGAGAATGTATTCGCGAGCTGTATTCGTGAATACAGTAACGAAATTTGCGAAAAAAAAGGTCTTCAGCTGTTTAAAAACGGTAAGTGAATCAATTAATGCGATAGACTCCTAATATAACTCAACAAACTCAATTATAACACACAAAAATTTGTATTTCCATCTACAGAAAAGATTCTCAACCGAAAGATACCCCAAAAACAGAGCAACCTTCAGAGATTCAATCCATCCTTTCTTTTTCTAGTGGTATCTTTACTAAAATATTTTTTAGTGGTATCTTTATAAATAGATTTATATATTGAAATTGTATAATTATATTGAATACAGTTAAATACATAAAAATACATTGAATACATGAAGTATAACAGGTCATCTATAATGCAAAAACATATTAATATATACTGCAGATACATTTGAATACATATATATACATCTGAATACATAAATTATATTGATAGAATATATGAGTCCATCAAACTATATAGAGACCAGGTCCTATATAGGTTTCCACAGATAAGGCTAATGCAACAGTAAGTAAATGGAACAGGGAACTTTAACGTGGAAAAATCCTTGCTCAAGGGGATCAAAAAATCACGACCTACACTGGTAGGATTTCAACTTCACTATGATCAATCTTTAGATTACAACCTATGCAACCTAGGAATTAAACTCGTAATCCCTGACTAACTTGTAATACACATATTACAAGCCACTTTGCAATACACCTATTACAAAGATTTCAACTCATGACTAACTCTAGTCACGACACAAACACTAAAGGTTTATGGTTTACAAGGGGTTCCTAATTAAAGCTTCCAGATAAGCAAAGTAGGAATTACAATGAAGAACAATTACAAAGTTACAACTCAAGTAAGGACATACAAGAGGCTTATTGTAGGAACCGGTCCGTAGTGGTGTTGTACTTTGTTCTTGATGCACTTGAGAATTGAATGCTTGATTGTCAGATGCTTGGAGTGCTTGAATGAATTCTCAAGTGTTTTAGTGATGTTTTGTTGTAATGTTTATTGATAATACAACTTGGATGACATCACTTGAATGATGTAGTCACTTGGTTGGTACAAGGTCCTTCCCAATGAGAAGTGACTGCTGCACTGTGCTGCACTGTTTGCGTGTACAGTGCAGGCAGTCACTTTCCAGCTGTAGAGAGTTGACTTCGTACTGCTGTCAGGGGAACCCAAATGGATCAGGTCCCTGTGTTGATTCTTTATCTTCTGAAGTCATAGCAACTCACATTAGCTTGAGTCTATTGATTGAGTTGTGTACCAAGTGTATCAGGTTCCTTATCTGGTTCTTTGATAGTAAGTTTGTTAGATCATCAAAACATAAAGCTAAGGTACTATAAACCCATCGATTTCCCCCTTTTTGATGATGACAAACTTAAAAATTGACAATCATATTTAGAGCAAAAAAAACCCAGATAAAGTAACAGGAACTTCACAAGTTCCCCTGACTTTGTGCTTCCCCCTTAATCAGTCCCTACTTCTTCTTAACTCTTTATCTAACTTTCCCCCCCTTTTGGAATCATTAAAAACACACAAACAAGCAAATAACATAAAGAAGTCTAGCCTAGTTAACTCATGCCACTTGTGTGCACACAAACATGATAGAAAAGAGAAGCAGAAACACATAAGCATTTACAGCAAAAGAAGGAGAGTTTTCATTAAACAACGAAAAATATAAGCATTTGCCTTTACAACAAAAGCAGTTTTGGACTGTTTACACGGGAGCAGTACTAGTGATTTCCATCCACAAACCAAAAAAAAAAACAGATACAACCACCACAACATCATCAAAACACTGTCAAGAGAGATAAGCTGGACACTGAGAGATATGACTAGAGGACACTAGAGGAAGAGGGCTTGGAAGAGGCAACAAGTGTGTGGAGAACGAGATCTATCCGAGCATTGGCGGACATTTGCTCAGCGAGCAGTTTCTCCCTCAGGTTCTCAACTTGTTTCCTGAGATCATCATTCTCCTTAGTCAGACGAGCAACCTCTGCATTTGAAGTACTGGAGGACCCTGGTGCCTCTTGGGCCTGACTGAGCTGAGTCTCTAATATGGCATTCTTTGCTTTCAACTTTCTGATATCTTCAGTAGCGCTATTTTGAGCATTTATAAGCTGGGAGATCGTTGAAGTGCTTCCTACCCCTCCAATTTTGTCAATACACTCACATTCCTCTAGAGTAGTTTTAGACATAGTCTGCTTCTTGGTTCCCATATTAGGCTGTCCCAAAGGCACTTTAAAGAATTTGAAGACACGCGTGAGGAGAAATCCATAGGGAAGGCCATGATTTCCATATTTGAATGCTGCCACCTTTTACATATGCTCAATCATTATGGCTGGCAGATTAACAGTTTGGAACACATCCAATGCTTCAATCAGATACAGATCGGCCTTGGATATGATGGACCTCCTCTCAGCGCGAGAAAGCAGGACCTTGTTCACCAACTCAAAAAGCAGCTGATAAACAGGAAGCAAAGCTTTCTTATGCATCCGTTCCCCCCGTTACACAGCGCTCTACTTAACTATAGTATGCCTAAAGTTTGGGCCACATGCACTCAGAAGACAGACCTTCAGCAGGAACTTTAAGTATGTCACCTAACACAGCAGAGTCCATTACAATGTCTATGCCATTTACCAGTGCGCAGATGTGATCAGATTCAACGGTAAAGATGTCTGCATAGAAACTTTGAACCTCTTCCTCATATACCTTGGGCACATCCACCTTGAATAGGTGTCCCCATTGTCGAAACTCAACCATCTCAAACACTTGACGCATTCCAGCCATCTCAGGGTCAAAAGTATGACCCCACAACACTTTATGATACCTCAACCTTTCTTTACCAGATATACTTCCCCTTCTTGCCTTCTTCACAGAACCGGGTCCTTTCACATCCTCCAATTTCCTTTTCACACACTTTCCACTAGACTTAACTTTCTCACTAGACTTCACTTGCACATTCTTATCATATACAGACTCTTCTACCACAACTTCCTTTAACTTGCCACTATCCTTTACTGACTTTTCACTGGGTGTTCCAACAACCTCTTTTGAAGTACTCTCAGTAGAGTGTTTCTTTTTCTGAGTCTTTTTGATCAAGGAACTTGGTTCCTCTGTGGCTTCCTCATCAACTTCCACAACTGGGATATTCTTATCACAAACAACTTCACCATCCTTCACCAGCCTTTTCTTCTTCTTCCTGTTACTTCTCTTACTCTTCTTTAGCGCAGAATCAAGAGCCTCCTTTTGCTGCAACCTTGTGGTAGGTCGCTTAGGAGGGGGCTCAGGAGTTTCTACTGGTATCCTTACGGCAATGAACACACTCATAGCAACATCATCCTCATCTTCTTCATCACTGGACTTCATAACAGGAGCCACTACTTCCAAGGGTGTAGCATCAAAGTGAGGAGAAGGAGCAGGGTCGAGACTGACCTGGGAAGATGATTCCTAACCTGTTTCCTCAAGAGAGGGGTTAGGTCCATCAAGAGGGGTCCCAGTAGCCTCTTCTGGTGCAGGTTGTTCAAAAAACAACATTGCTCCTTCTCTCACCAAGGACTGACTCTCTTCCCCCTGAGACTCAGGCATAGTAGAATTTTCCTTCCCAATAATTCCCTTAGTAGATATAGCCAACATATTTTCTATGGCATCCCTCTCTTGAGGTTCCATAGGAGCAACAACAGAAGAGATAGGAGTACCTATAGACTGATAAGAGTTTTCCTTAGAACCCTTAGCACTTTCAGGACTGATCGATGAAGCTTTTTTTGCCGATGGAGACTTACTCTTTTCCTCTGGAATTGGAATGTCATCTTCACTCTGTTCTTTGAGTGTCTCAGGCAACAAGGGAGAGAAGCTTTCATTCTTAGGGTTGTCTGAGTTCTCAACACTTAGAGTAGGAGTAGAGTCAGAGGGAGTAGAGAGAGGGATGGAGGGTGAATGAGAAACTGGTTTAGGGTTTTCTATTTGAACAGTGGTGGAAGAAGGGATGACTGATGTTGTTTCTATAGGAGAAGACTCGAAGTTTTTCTCTTCAGTGGTAGGAGGGATTGTTTGATCCTCAGCCATGGTAGAGGATTAAGCTTGAAGGTTCTGGAGAGACTGAGGAGAACAGAGATGGTTGTTCAATTTTTTTGGAGTGAGAGGGTTATAATGAGGTGAATGGCAACTATGAAGGAAAGAGAAACAGGTTCTGAAATGGCGGTAGATGTGTGGGAAGATGCAACGTTTCAGAGGGAAGTGAAATGATTTGAACGAAAAGATGTGACATACAAAATCTAAAAAGGTTGATGACGTGTCATCATTTTTGTTTTCTTTTGAGATATGTATATGAAAAGCAAAAGACTATTAACCTGTGGCACAAGAACCAGGTTCCTGAACAGTCTTTAAAAAATGCTCAACCTTCTTTTACCGCTCATGCATTGCCTCAGCAGCTTCTATAATCATCATGCGTGTCTACCTGTAACGGTATAGAAGTGAGTTAGACTTGGCCGGAAAACACTTTAGCTAATTTTACCTGTATGTGATTTTCATAGCCATATGGTAGGAATCGGGTTCTCAATTAGGCTTTCTTAGCCGCAGTTCCAGCCTGTTTGTCTCAAAGTGTTCTCTGCTCAGGGCTTTGGTGAAGATATCTGAAATTTGGTCTTCTGTGGTGCAAAACTTCATACAGATAAGCCCTTTTTCCACATTGTCTCTGAGAAAATGATGTCTCACATCAATGTGCTTGGTTCTTTTATGCTGCACTGGATTTTTGGCCATGTTGAGTGCACTTGTGTTATCACACAGAAGAGGTACACAGTCAGTATACACTCCAAAGTCTTCCAACTGCTGTTTGATCCATAGAAGCTGAGCACAGTAGGAGGCTGCAATAACATATTCTGCTTCAGTTGTTGAAAGAGCTACTGAATTTTGCTTTCTTGTGCCCCATGAGATAACACATGATCCCAAGAAGTGAGCCATCCCAGATGTGCTTTTCCTATCCACAAGACAACCTGCATAATCAGCATCAGCATACCCAATAAGATTAAAATTATCACCCGAAGGGTAGTATAGAACCAGGTCCTGTGTTCCCTTAAGATACCTCAGGATTCTTTTGGCATCATTCATATGAGATTCCTTGGGGTTTGACTGAAACCTTGCACATAGTCCCACACTGAAAATAATATCTGGCCTGCTTGCAGTAAGATAGAGGAGAGATCCAATGATGCCTATATACATAGTTTGATTCATAGAAGAGCCAAATTCGTCCACGTCTAGCCGAGTAGCTGTGGCGATGGGAGTGTCAATCACTTTTGATGCTTCCATGTCAAACCACTTCAGAAGCTCTTTGATATACTTCTGCTGACTAATGAATGTTCCATTTGTGGACTGCTTCACTTGAACACCCAAGAAGAATTTCAACTCACTCATCATGCTCATCTCAAACTCACTTCCCATGAGTTTTGCAAATTCCTCACATAGTGAATCAACTGTTGCCCCAAAAATGATATCATCAACATATACCTGAACATGAGCAGGCTCCTCCCTCATTTCTTCAGAAACAAAGTGTTGTCAATTTTTCCTTTTGCAAAACCATTTTCTAAGAGAAACTTTGACAACCTCTCGTACCAAGATCGAGGAGCCTGCTTCAACCCATACGGTGCCTTGTCCAATTTGAACACATATTCAGGGTGTTCATGACATTCAAAGCCTGGAGGTTGCTTTACATAGACTTCTTCCTTGAGGAAACCATTCAGAAATGCACTTTTGACATCCATTTGGAACAGAGTGAATTCCATATATGATGCATAGGCAATGAGGATTCTAATAGCTTCCATACGAGCAACCGGAGCAAAAGTCTCAGCATAATCGATTCCTTCCTCCTGATTGTAGCCTTGGACCGCTAGCTCTGCCTTGTTCCTTGTAGCGTTTCCATGTTCATCAAGCTTATTCCTGAATACCCTCCCGGTCCCTATGATGGTCTGATCTAAGGGTCTAGGTACCAGGTGCCATACTTTGTTCCTTTTGAATTGATGCAGCTCATCTTGCATGGTTGTGATCCAGTCTGCATCTTTTAAGGCTTCCTTACTGTTTTTGGGCTCTATTTGGGAGAGAAATGCTGAGAAGGCAAGTGAATTTCTGGCTTTTGATCTGGTTTGGACTCCTGAATCCAGAGGAGTAATTATGTTGTCGAGAGGATGAGAGCTTTTGTGTTTCCAGTTGGGAACTTGAGTTTCATTTGTAGAGGAGTTGGGTAAGCCTGACTGGTTCCCTTGTATCCTTCTTTCTGATACATGTGGAGTACTTTGAATTGCATCAACCACTCTTTCTTCAGCTTCAGTGGTTGTAATTGTAGTACCTGGTTCCACTCTGGCTGATGAGGAAGAGATTGCATTGTCTTCAACTGTCTTCTTCACTTGACTCATCATATATGCCTTTTCATTTGCCATATCAATGACCTCTCCTAGAACCAACAGAGGCTCTCCATCTTGATCATCCTTCTTGCTCTTCTCACATGAGAGATAGGACTCGTCAAAGATTACGTGTATACTCTCCTCAACACACTGAGTCCGCTTATTGTATACTTTGTAGGCTTTTCTTTGAGAAGAGTACCCCTGAATAATTCCTTCATCATTCTTGGCATCAATTTTTCCAAGCTGATCCTTTCCATTGTTTGAGAACATAACATTTGCACCCAAATGTCTTTAAGTGAGTTAGCTTGGGTTTCCTTCCATTTAGCAACTCATAGGGAGTTTTGTTCAAGAGAGACCTGATCATGCACCTGTTTACCAAGTAGCAGGCATTGTTGATAGCTTCAGCCCAGAAGTTCTTAGCAATCCCACTATCGATCAACATTGTTCTTGCCATTTCTTCAAGGGTTCTGTTCTTCCTTTCCACAACTCCATTTTGCTGTGGGTTTCTTGGGGCTGAGAAGTTGTGGGTGATGCCATTCTCGTTGAAGAATTCATCAAACTTAGCATTGTCAAATTCTGTTCCATGATCTGATCTAATGCATGCTACTTTTGATTCCATCTTCACTTGAATTTTCTTCATAAAGGCTACAAAAACTTCAAAGGTCTCATCTTGTGTTCTAAGGAACAGAGGCCAAGTGAATCTGGAATAGTCATCCACTATCATAATAATGTATCTTTTTCCTCCCCTGCTTTGCACTCTCATAGGACCACATAGATCCATATGAAGGAGATCAAGTGGTTTTGAGGTGCTGACATCCTTCTTTGGCTTGAATGAGGATTTCACATGCTTTCCTCTAGCGCAGGCATCACAAACTCTGTGCGCTTTGAACTTTGACTTGGGCAGACCACGAACCAGGTCCTTCTGAACCAGCTTATTCAATAGAGAGAAGCTTGCATGCCCCAGCCTTCTGTGCCATAGTTCAGCACCATCATCAACTGCTTTCAAGCAGCTCAGATCACCACTTTGTAGGGACTCAAAATCAGCAACGTAGATATTCTTGTATTTTTTGGCTACAAGTACCACTTCACCAGTTACTAGATTTGTAACTGTGCATATCTTTGACAAGAACTTCATCTTGTTTCCTTTATCACATATCTGAGAAACACTCAAGAGACTGTACTTGAGACCATTGACATAGTACACATTCTCAATTGAGTGAGCGAGTAATTTTCCAATTTTCCAACACCAAGAATGTACCCCCTTTTCCCATTTTCAAAGGATACACTCCCTCCTTGCAGGGCTTTTAGTGAAAGAAAGTCCATGGTATTCCCAGTCATGTGCTTTGAGTATCCACTGTCCATGAACCATTGTTGACTGCTTCCTTTCACTATTCCGTGCACAAGAAAATCAAGGGTTAGATTTAGGAACCCAAGCAAGTTTGGGTCCCTTGTAATAATCAAGGGGATGAATAAGTGCTCTTCTAGTCCATGCAGGTAACATGCACTTTTTAGGGGTGGCACCTGGTCCTCTTTCAGCAAAAACTTTGTTTTTCTGAAGAGACTGAACCCTGGCTTGGAAATTTTCCTTGAAATGCCCATTGTTCCCACAGTGGGTACACATCCAATTATCAGGCACAATGGCGTACTTGCTTTGAGGGTCATAAGGATTTATCTCCCTTTGAAACCCTATTCCCTGCCTGTTTCCACCATTGTTAACGTACATGGCAGTAATAGTATCCGAGGACCAGGTCCACTTAAGAGACTTCTCAAGATCACTTTTTACTCTTTCCAATTCTGCTTGAAGTTGTCGATTTTTCTCAAGTTGAACACACAAACTAGTTTTTATAGCATTTAACTCGTATTCAAGTGTAATATGTGCCTCACTAGCCACTTCTTTTCCTTTTTCAGAATTCCCAGGCCTACATTCAGCTTTGAGTTACTCTATTGTTTCCTTTAAGTCTACAATCATCACTAAGAGATCATCTGTGACGACCCAAAGGGTCATCACCTGTTATTAATGAATTCTGTGCTTCCGAGGCCTTGAAAACCTCATTTAGAGTCGCCTCGATTTGCGTGCGCAGTCCGGGCGCATAGCCGGAAAGCTTAAATGTGAAATTCTATGAAAAATGCTAAATTTTGATGTTAAAATGAATAAATTTGACTTTGGTCAACATTTTGGGTAAACGGAACCGGACCCGTGATTTGACGGTCTCGGAGGGTCCGTAGGAAAATATGGGACTCGGGCGTATGCCCGGAATCAAATTCCGAGGTCCCGAGCCCGAGAAATGAATTTTTAAAAGAAATTGTTTTTCTGAAATTGTTAAGGAAAAATTGAAATGATATTTGATTAGAACGTGTTGGTATCGGGCCCGTATTTTGGTTTCGGCGCCCGGTATAGGTCTTATATATGCTTTAAGTCATTTCTGTGAAATTTGGTTGAAAACGGACGTCATTTGACGTGTTTCGGACTTAAATTGGAAAATTTGATGTTTTATGAAGTTTGAAAGAACTCTTGGATTTTGAGGTGTAATTCGATGTATATGATGTTATTTTGGCGATTTGATCGCGCGAATAAATCCGTAGGATGTTTTTGAGGTTGTGTATATATTTGGTTTGGATCCCCGAGGGCTTGGGTGAGTTTTGGATAGGCCACAGGGCATTTTTGAACTTTGAAAAATTTGCGAAGCCTGGCTCGCAAATGCAATTTCGCAATTGCGAGTGGCCTTTCACAATGCGAAGTTAGCCCGGGCTACTCCTTCTCGCAAATGCGAGGATTATCATCGCAAATGCGATTACCCTGATGTCGCAAATGCGACCTTCATGTCGCAAATGCGAAGGTATAGTATTTCTTAAGGGTTCGCAAATGCGAACCCAGTCTTCGCAATTCCCACATCAGCAGGTCGGGGTTCGCAATTGCGAACCCCTGTTCGCATTTCCCATAACTGAGACCTGCATTTTTTTACACTTAACCGATATTGAACTTCATTTTTCATATTTTCTCAAACCCAAACACACTTAGGCAATTTTTCAAGGTTTTCTTCTTCTCCAAATCAATTTTAAGTCATTTTTAACTCACTTCCTTCAATTCTTAACATCTTTTAACATGATTTCAACTTCAAATCAATGATTTTCATAGGGGAAATTGGTTGTTTTTGGTAGAACCTAGGTTTTTCAAAAATTGGGGATTTGGACCTCAATTTGATGTCCGATTTCAAAACAAATTATATATTTGAGTTCGTGGGGGAATGGGTAATCGGGTTTTGGTTCGAACCTCGGGTTTTGACCACGTGGGCCCGAGGGCGATTTTTGACCTTTTGGGTAAAACTTTGGAAAACTCATTTTCATGCATTTGGGTTGATTCATTTAGTGTTTATTAATGTAATTAAGTAATTTATGATTAGATACGAGCGAATTGGCGGTGGAATCGCGGGGTAAAGCTATACTTGAGGCTTAAGTTGTGTGCAAGGCATTGAGGTAAGTGTTTGGTCTAACCCTAGCTTGAGGGACTAGGAGTTGAGTCTTATTTGCTAATTGCTTCTTGTTGAGTACGACGTATTGGCATGGTGACGAGTATCTATACGTTGGTGTCTAGCATGACGTGAGTCTTTAAATTGTGCATATATCGGTTTCGTTGTATTTCTCTTGCCTTAGTGATGATTCCTATTTGTTGTGAAAAGCTTGTGAAAGGAAATTGTGACCTATGAACAACAATGAGCATTGGCTCAAGTTATATTTCAATTGTGAACGTATATGAAATGGTTGAACCCCTTTGGAGCATTGGCTCAAGTGGTAAAGTGAGATATGAAATAAAAGTGAAAGGAAGAGAAAGAGTATTTAAATTGTTCCCTTGCCGGGATATTGTTGTTTATTGATTATTTTCCCTTGCCGGGACGTTGAGATTATTGATGTTGTACCCTTTCCGGGATTTAATTTTTCCATTGTGTTCCCTTGCCGGGATTTCTTTTATTATTTTATTTATTCTCTTGCCCCTTGTTTGTGATTGTTGTTTGGGTGAGGAAGAGTGTTAAAGCACGAAGGGTGATGCCGTGCATTGTTTGTTTATTGTGAGGAAAGAGTGTAAAGCACGAAGGGTGATGCCGTGCATTGTTTGCTTATGGTGAGGAAAGAGAGTAAAGCACGAAGGGTGATGCCGTGCCGCACGATGTACCATTCTGTGCCGATTCTATTGATTCTTATGGTGAGGACGAGAGTAAAAGCATGAAGGGTGATGCCGTGCACACTTTATTATATCATTGCTTGGTGAGGATGAGAGTAAAAGCACGAAGGGTGATGTCGTGCACTTGTTGCTTTCTGTTTCTTTATTAATGTCTGAGTTGTGTTGTTTCCTTCGTTACTGGACGACTTTTACTTGAAATTGTTATTTCTCCCATAGCATGCTCCCCCTCCCATATTGACTACTTGTCTCTGTATTTCGATTCCGCTGTATATGTATATATAACTGCACAGGTTGACTTTGACGAGGAGGTTCCGGCCCCAGCCCCAGCAGTTCCGGTGGGCCCAGCTCAGGTCCCAGAGGGGTTTATTGCTACCCCAGTTCTTTAGGACGCTCTGGTCCGATTGGTGGGTCTCATGGAGAGTGTTACCCGAGCAGGTTTGCTTCCTGTAGCACCAACCGTCTCTCAGGCTGGAGGAGGGGCCCAGACTCCTGCTACTTGTACTCCGGAGCAGGTAGCTCCCCCGATTCAGACTCCAGCAGTTCAGCCAGTTGGAGCAGCTCAGCCGGGTGTGGTAGCCCAGGCCGGTGATGGGGCAGCTATGTCTGCCGATGCTCTATGGAGGTTGGATAGGTTCACCAAGCTCTTCACTACTACCTTCAGCGGTGCATCTACCGAGGATCCTCAGGATTATTTGGACAGCTGCCACGAGGTTCTTCAGAACATGGGTGTTGTTGAGACCAATGGGGTTGATTTTGCTACATTCCGGTTGTCAGGATCCGCCAAGACTTGGTGGAGGGATTATTGTATAGCTAGACCAGCAGGATCTCCAGCCTTGACCTGGGAGCAGTTCACACATCTATTTCTGGAGAAGTTTCTCCCCATTACACAGCGAGAGGCCTATCGGAGGCAGTTCGAGCGTCTCCAGCAGGGATCCATGACAGTCACCCAGTACGAGACCAGGTTTATTGATTTGGCTCGCCATGCTCTTGTGATACTTCCCACTGAGAGGGAGAGAGAGACGATTTATTGATGGACTTATTCATCCTATTCGTCTCCAGATGGTTAGAGAGACTGGGAGCGAGATATCCTTTCAGGAGGCGGCCAATGTGGCCCGAAGGATTTAGATGGTATTGTCACAGGGGGGGGTGGTCATAGAGCAGACAAGAGACCCCGTCAGTAAGGCTGATTCAGTGGTGCCTCGTCTAGAGGCAGAGATTCATATGATAGGGTTCAGCTTTCTAGGCCTTTACAGTCAGCCCTCCAGGTTTCTCACGGTGCTTCTGGTAGCCGTGGTCCTCAGATGCAGTATCCCGATCAGCAGTCCTTCAGTGCACCACCAGCACCTATTAGTGCACCACCACTTCAGAGTTTCCAGGGTCGTCAGCCCCAGCAGCCGAGGGCTTGTTTTACTTGTGGTTACACGAGGCACATTGCTAGGTATTGCCCTCGCGCGCCAGGTGGCTCTCGGCATCAGAGTTCTCGTGCCATGGTCCAGCCGTTCCACAGCCCGCCCAGCCAGCTAGAGGTGGAGGTAGAGGTACTAGAGGTGGAGGTAGAGGTCATAGAGGTAGAGCTCAGACCGCCAGAGGTGGAGGCCAGCCAGCAGCAGGCCGACCCAGAGAGGTAGATCAGAGTGGTGGGGCCCAGCCCCGATGTTGTGCACTTCAGGCCAGGCCCGAGGCAGAGGCTTCAGATGCGGTTATTACAGGTACGGTTCTGGTTTGTGATAGAGATGCTTCTGTGTTGTTTGATCCGGGGTCTACGTATTCGTATGTGTCATCCAATTTTGCCCGTATTTGATCATGCCTAGTGATGCATTGGGTTTTCCTATTTATGTGTCTACGCCGGTGGGTGATTCTATCGTGGTCGATCGAGTCCATCGTTCCTGCGTTGTGGTGATTAGGGGTCTGGAGACTCGTGTAGATTTGTTGCTTTTAGACATGGTTGACTTTGACATCATATTGGGGATGGACTGGTTATCACCCTATCACGCTATCTTGGACTGCCATGCCAAGACTGTGACCTTAGCTTTACCAGGTATGCCTCGTTTAGAGTGGAGAGGGACTCTAGGTCATTCTACCCGCAGTGATATATCGTATGTGAAGGCTCGACGTATGGTCGAGAAGGGTGTCTCACCTTGGGGTGCGCCGGTGTTATTTGTCAAGAAGAAGGATGGGTCAATGAGAATGTGTATTGATTACCGGCAATTGAATAAGGTAACGATCAAGAATAAGTATCCACTGTCGAGGATTGATGATTTGTTCGACCAGCTTCAGGGTGCCAGGGTATTTTCCAAGATTGACTTGCGATTTGGCTACCATCAGTTGAGGATTAGGGCATCCGATGTCCCTAAGACAGCTTTCTACACTCGGTACGGGCATTATGAGTTCTTAGTTATGTCATTCGGGTTGACAAATGCCCAGCAGCTTTCATGGACTTGATGAACCGAGTGTTCAGGCCTTATTTGGACTCACTCGTGATAGTTTTCATTGATGATATATTGATATATTCCCGCAGCCAGGAGGAGCACGAGCAGCACCTTAGAGTGGTTATTCAGACTCTGAGGGATAGTAGTTATATGCCAAGTTCTCCAAGTGTGAGTTCTGGCTGAGTTCAGTTGCATTTCTGGGTCATGTTGTATCAGCAGAGGGTATTCAGGTGGACCCAAAGAAGATAGAGGCAGTCAAGAACTGTCCTAGACCAGCATCAGCTACGAAGATCCGGAGTTTCTTGGGGTTGGCAGGCTACTATCGACGGTTTGTGGAGGGGTTTTCATCCATTGCAGCCCCGATGACCAGATTGACCCAGAAGGGCGCCCAGTTCAGATGGTCGGATGAGTGTGAGGCGAGCTTTCAGAAGCTCAAGACAGCTCTGACTACGGCACCGGTGTTAGTTTTTCCTACAAGTTCAGGGCCTTATACAGTCTATTGTGATGCTTCCCGTGTTGGGCTTGGAGCAGTGTTGATGCAGGATGGCAAGGTCATTGCCTATGCTTCGAGGCAGTTGAAGATTCATGAGAAGAACTATCCGGTTCATGATTTGGAGTTGGCAGCCATAGTTCACGCATTGATGATTTGGAGGCATTATCTGTATGGCGTGGCATGTGAGGTGTTCACGGATCACAAGAGTCTTCAGTATTTGTTCAAGCAAAAGGAGTTGAATTTAAGGCAGAGGAGGTGGTTGTAGTTGGTGAAGGATTATGACATCACCATTCTATATCATCCGGGGAAGGCCAATGTGGTGGCCGATGCATTGAGTAGGAAGTCAGCTAGTATGGGCAGTCTTGCTTATATTCCGGTCGGTGAGAGGCCGCTTGCTTTGGATGTTCAGGCTTTAGCCAATGAGTTCGTGAGACTGGATGTTTCTGAGCCCAGTCGTGTGTTAGCTTGCACGGTCGCTCGTTCTTCATTATTGGAGCGTATCCGTGATCGGCAGTATGATGATCCCCATTTATGTGTCCTTAGAGACACAGTGCAGCGTGGAGGTGCCAGGCATGTTACCTTGGATGATGATGGAGTTTTGAGATTGCATGGTCGAGTACGTGTGCCTAATGTGGATGGGCTCCGAGAGTTGATTTTGGAGGAGGCCCATAGCTCCCGGTACTCTATTCATTCGGGCGCCGCGAAAATGTATCAGGATTTGCGGCAGCATTACTGGTGGCGTAGAATGAAGAAGGATATTGTAGCATATGTGGCTCGTTGTTTGAATTGTCAGCAGGTTAAGTACGAGCATCAGAGGCCTGGTGGTGTATTTCAGCGTATTGAGCTTCCCGAGTGGAAGTGAGAGCGGATTACTATGGACTTTGTTACTGGACTTCCGTTCACTCTGAAGAAGTTCGACGCAGTTTGGGTCATTGTTGATAGGCTGACCAAGTCCGCACATTTCATTCCTGTGGCAGTCTCCTATTCGTCTGAGAGGTTGGCTGAGATCTACATTCGGGAGATTGTTCGCCTTCATGGTGTGCCCGTATCTATCATTTCGGACTGGGGTATGCAGTTTACCTCGCGCTTCTGGAGAGCGATGCAGCGAGAGTTGGGCACACAGGTTGATTTGAGCACAACATTTCATCCCCCGACAGACGGTCAGTCCGAGCGGACTATTCAGATTCTAGAGGATATGCTTCGGGCTTGTGTTATTGACTTTAGAGGTTTGTGGGATCAGTTCTTGCCTTTAGCAGAGTTTGCCTACAACAACAGCTACCAGTCGAGCATCCAGATGGCTCCTTATGAGGCTTTATATGGTAGGCGGTGTCGGTCTCCGGTTGGATGGTTTGAGCCGGGAGATGATCGGTTGTTGGGTACGGATCTGGTTCAGGAGGCCTTGGACAAGGTCAGGATTATTCAGGATAGGCTTCGTTCAGCTCAGTCCAGGCAAAAGAGCTATGCAGACCGCAAGGTTTGAGATGTGGCCTTTATGGTTGGTGAGCGGGTATTGCTCCGAGTGTCGCCTATGATGGGCGTGATGAGATTTGGGAAGAAGGGCAAGCTTAGCCCTAGGTTCATTGGTCCGTTTGAGATTCTTGATCGAGTGGGAGAGGTAGCTTATAGACTTGCATTTCCGCCTAGCTTATCAGCCGTGCATCCAGTTTTTCATGTATCCATGCTTCGGAGATATCACGGCGATCCAGCCCACGTGTTAGATTTCAGCACTGTCCAGTTGGACAAGGACTTGTCTTACGAGGAGGAGCCGATAGCTATTTTGGACCGGCAGGCTCGCTGTCGACGCCCCCTTTTTCCTCGCGGAATCGGGTTCACGACATTCGGGAAGACAACTCTTATCCCGTTTGGGAATTGGGTTTTTGGAGTTTGGAGAGTCGCCACCTAATGATTATAATGCATTAGGACACTTTTGGAAGAATTAAAGATGCAGACCAGAGTTTTGGGTAAGGGCTTGAAATTATCTCGAGGGGAAGGTGTTAGGCACCCCTCAAGATCCACTAGTGTGGTTCCCGGCCATGCTACAATTGTGACTTTAAGTGCAAATGCGAATAAACTAACAAGTATAACAGGAAGCACAAAAAGGTTAAAAGAAGTGTTGAAATTCAGAAAGGGAGCAACTTAGTTGTAAAAGAAATGTGCAAGTAGAGGGAAGAAGTCAAGCAATTACTGCAAGCAAACCAAAAATCGTGTGAGAAACAGAAGTTGAAAGTGCAGCAGCTTTTAAAGTTCTAAAAAAAAAATTGTTAAACTAATAAAAGGAGAGGGGAGTCCTAGGTTTATACATTACATGGATCATTCGCACAACACTGGTACACAATTGTACACATAGTGTTATCGTGTAATCATCATCTCCATGTCTACCCTTCCCACCCCGTTAAGGTATTAAAGCGCGGAACGGTATCGTTTACTTATCGCATGCTACTACCCGTCCCGATCCTATCAGTTCTGGGGTATTAGAACTTCTAATCCTAAAAGGAAAGAAAGGGATGGAGGCCTTTGTGGAGTTAAAGGATAAAATTCTAGCTCGACATTCAAAACAAGTATCAAATAAAGGGAAGAATAAACAAGCAAATAAGGCTCAAATAAACCCCAGAAATCAAATAATCATATAGTATAGCATGCCTTGACAAATACTGATTTGGTCTTAGATTAAATTAAGTAGTGAGCGGACAGGTTCAACACATATATTTGGACAGAAAGGCTGCATTAGGCAACTCGGATACAGTTGTCAGAGATTAAGGCACTAAATTAGTCGCGAGTTCATTTAAGAAAGTACTGATTTCAGAAGATGATCATGCAGAAGAGTCTTGAAGAAAAAGGGTATGCTGCAGACTTTTAGAAACTAGTTCAAAAGGGAAAACAAACTGCCTAATTGTAGTTAAACACAAAAAAAAGAGAAGTTTTGAAAATTCCAGAAGGGACAGAGTTATCCAAAGAAAAGAGTGAGTTGCGGAACTGATTTACAACGACGAGTTCAAAAGACAGGAATTGAGTTGGAAAACACGTTTAGGCAGAATATTAGAAAGAAGGAGTTTCAGAAAAGATATGCCAGTTAAAGAAATAGATTTTAGGGAAAAGTATACACTGATTTTAAACAAGTTTTATTAGAGACTACATTTTGGAAAACATGTACTGACTTAGGCGCATAAGAAACGGCTAATCAATTGCTACTGCTGTTAGACAGGCTAAGCGAGTTTGGTTCAAAAGAAGCTCCTATGGACATGATATCTACAAGTTATTGATTACCGAACTCGTTAATAAATTTGTGGACGGATGCTTGTTTATTAAACCTAAAGTTTGCCTAATGTCATGCGTATGCACATCCTATAGGCATGACACCTATAAATTTGCAGAAAATTAACTCCTATAGGCAGGATTTCTATATGCATAATTGCAGAAAGTGAGTGTTAAGTCCTATGGACATGCTTTCTATGTGATTAAAACGGTCCTATAGGCAGGATCTCTAGATGGTTAAATAATAAAGTCCTAAGATCATGATTTCTACCCTTTTGATGCAAGAAAGTAAAGACCCCTCCCACATCGCTTTAATATACTCCCCGAGTTTATACAAGTTATTCCAGAATGTAGAAAAAATACATCAGAGGCTAACAGCTAGATCCGAGCAGCCTAATTCAACCTTAATGTCTAATAATATGCGATTGATCCACTCCCGGGATCCAGATTTCCAACGCCTTCTCTTTACCCAGGGTGTTTCAAAGTTCCAAGGAATCTCAGGGATTACCGGCATTGCTTACACCCAAGATACCATTAGAATAGAAACAGTGCAGTGTGGAAGAGCTAGCTCTCAGGCATCCAAGTTCAGAAGGAGCTCAGGGGGTCCCAAAGCATGGCTTGCAAGAGAGGGGCGGAACTTAATAGCTAAGAGTAAGTGCAAAGTGAAAGGGGGATTGGGGAGCCATGACAGGTTGTGGTCATACCTAGCCACAAAGTAGGCTGGCACACCCCCGATCACCTGCTTGGTCAAACACATTAAGAGCAGACCCTTGAAGGTCAGACCAGAGTCTGGACAGTGATTAGGACACTGCCAGACCCAAGTCTAAAGCTCAAAAACACATAAAGGGGGAAAGGGAATGGGAACTGATTGAGTTTGGGATTCAAAGAATCCAATCCAGAATCATGGACAACAATATTAGAGTGTTGTCATGCCCTGAACCATAACTCACATATAAAGGGGTGTGAGGGTTTGGGATTCATAAAGTATCAAATTCATGACAAGCAACTCACAGGATGCATACATAATTTAAATACTGAATTACAAAGGAAAGGGGGAACATGTTACAATATGCTAGAAACAAATGTCAACTAAAAGAGTTGGACAGAAGTGGGCAGAAGTAAACACATTGTGGTGGAGACATATAAACTAACTGAGACATACCAGTAGAGAAGCAAAAGAGTGCAGGAGAAAGTAGAGTAAACAAAGTCCACAGCAGCACAAGTAAAACAGAGAGAGTTTTTAAGTGAGAGTGACTTGTGTACTCAGATTGCGTTCTGTGTTCGTGTGTTCAAAGAGAAGGGAGGAGAGTATTTATAGTTTGAAATCAGTAGCGGAAAATCCCTTAATTGAGGANCCCGTCAGTCAGGCCGATTCAGTGGTGCCTCGTCTGGAGGCAGAGATTCGTATGATAGGGGTCATCCTCCTAGGCCCTTTCAGTCGGCTCTTCAGGTTTCTCACGGTGCTTCTGGTAGCCGTGGTCCTCAGACGCAGTATTCCGATCAGCAGTCCTTCAGTGCACCACCAGCACCTATTAGTGCACCACCACTTCAGAGTTTCCAGGGTCGTCGGCCCCAGCAGCCGAGGGCTTGTTTTACTTGTGGCGACACGAGACACATTGCTAGGTATTGCCCTCGCGTGCCAGGTGGCTCTCAGCATCAGAGTTCTCGTGCCATGGTTCAGGCACCAGGTATTCCACAGCCCACCCAGCCAGCTAGAGGTGCGGGTAGAGGTGCTAGAGGTGGAGGTAGAGGTCATAGAGGTGGAGCTCAGACCGCCAGAGGTGGAGGCCAGCCAGCAGCAGGCCGACCCAGAGAGGTAGATCAGAGTGGTGGGGCCCAGCCCCGATGTTATGCTCTTCAGGCCAGGCCCGAGGCAGAGGCTTCAGATGCAGTTATTACAGGCACGGTTCTGGTTTGTGATAGAGATGCTTCAGTGTTGTTTGATCCGGGGTCTACGTATTCGTATGTGTCATCTTATTTTGCCCAATATTTTTTCATGCCTAGTGATGCATGGGGTAATTCATGTTTATGTGTATACACCGGTGGGTGACTCTATTGTGGTTGATCGAGTCCATCGTTATTGTGTTGTGGTGATTGGGGGTCTGGAGACTCGTGTAGATTTATTGCTTTTAGACATGGTTGACTTCGATATTATATTGGGGATGGACTGGTTATCACCCTATCACGCTATCTTGGACTGTCATGCCAAGACTGTGACCTTAGCTTTACCGGGTATGCCTCGTTTAGAGTGGAGAGGGACTCCTGGTCATTATACCCGCAGTGTTATATCGTATGTGAAGGCTCGGCGTATGGTCGAGAAGGGGTGTTTGGCCTATTTAGCCTATGTTCGTAATTCCAGTGCTGAGGTTCCCTGTATTGATATTGTGCCCGTTGTTTGTGAGTTCCCTGATGTTTTTCCTTCAGACCTGCCAGGTATGCCACCCGATAGGGATATTGACTTCTGCATTGATCTGGTTCCGGGCACTCAGCCCATTTCTTTCCCACCATATCGTATGGCCCCGCCGGAGTTGAAAGAGTTAAAGGAACAGTTGCAGGATTTGCTTGAGAAAGGTTTCATTAGACCTAGTGTCTCACCTTGGGGTGCGTCGGTGTTATTTGTCAAGAAGAAGGATGGGTCAATGAGAATGTGTATTGATTACCGGCAATTGAACAAGGTAACGATCAAGAATAAGTATCCACTGCCGAGGATTGATGATTTGTTCGACCAGCTTCAGGGTGCCAGGGTATTTTCCAAGATTGACTTGCGATCTGGCTACCATCAGTTGAGGATTAGGGCATCCGATGTCCCTAAGACAGCCTTCCGCACTCGGTACGGGCACTATGAGTTCTTGGTTATGTCATTCGGGTTGACAAATGCCCCAGCAGCTTTCATGGACTTGATGAACCGAGTGTTCAGGCCTTATTTGGACTCATTCATGATAGTTTTCATTGATGACATATTGATATACTCCCGCAGCAAGGAGGAGCACGAGCAACACCTTAGAGTGGTTCTTCAGACTCTGAGGGATAGTCGGTTATATGCTAAGTTCTCGAAGTGTGAATTCTGGTTGGGTTCAGTTGCATTTCTGGGTCATGTTGTATCAGCAGAGGGTATTCAGGTGGACCTAAAGAAGATTGAGGCAGTCAATAGCTGGCCTAGACCAGCATCAGCTACGGAGATTCGGAGTTTCTTGGGGTTGGCAGGCTACTATCGACGGTTCGTGGAGGGGTTTTCATCCATTGCCGCTCCGATGACCAGATTGACCTACAAGGGTGCCCAGTTCAGATGGTCGGATGAGTGTGAGGCGAGCTTCAGAAGCTCAAGACAACTCTGACTACGGCACCAGTGTTGGTTTTGCCCACAGGTTCAGGGCCTTATACAGTCTATTGTGATGCTTCCCGTGTTGGGCTTGGAGCAGTGTTGATGTAGGATGGCAAGGTCATTGCTATGCTTCGAGGCAGTTGAAGATTCATGAGAAGAACTATCCGGTTCATGATTTGGAGTTGGCAGCCATAGTTCACGCATTGAAGATTTGGAGGCATTATCTGTATGGCGTGGCATGTGAGGTGTTCACGGATCACAAGAGTCTTCAGTACTTGTTCAAGCAAAAGGAGTTGAATTTGAGGCAGAGGAGGTGGTTGGAGTTGTTGAAGGATTATGATATCACCATTCTATATCATCCGGGGAAGGCCAATGTGGTGGCCGATGCATTGAGTAGGAAGTCAGCCAATATGGGCAGTCTTGCTTATATTCCGGTCGGTGAGAGGCTGCTTGCTTTGGATGTTTAGGCCTTAGCGAATCAGTTCGTGAGGCTGGATGTTTCTGAGCCCAGTCGTGTGTTAGCTTGCACGGTCGCTCGTTCTTCATTATTGGAGCGTATCCGTGATCGGCAGTATGATGATCCCCATTTGTGTGTCCTTAGAGACACGGTGCAGCGCGGAGGTGCCAGGCATGTTACCTTAGATGATGATGGAGTTTTGAGATTGCAGGGTCGAGTATGTGTGCCTAATGTGGATGGGCTCCGAGAGTTGAGTTTGGAGGAGGCCTATAGCTCCCGGTACTCTATTCATCCGGGCGCCGCGAAGATGTATCAGGATTTGTGTCAGAATTATTGGTGGCGTAGAATGAAGAAGGATATCGTAACATATGTGGCTCGTTGTTTGAATTGTCAGCAGGTTAAGTACGAGCATCAGAGGCCTGGTGGTTTATTTCAGAGGATTCCCGAGTGGAGGTGGGAGCGGATTACTATAGACTTTGTTACTGGACTTCCGCTGACTCGGAAGAAGTTCGACGCAGTATGGGTCATTGTTGATAAGCTGACAAAGTCAGCACATTTCATTCCTATGGCAGTCTCCTATTCTTCTGAGAGGTTGGCCGAGATCTATATTCGGGAGATTGTTCTTCTTCATGGTGTGCCCGTATCTATCATTTCGGACCGGGGTACGCAGTTTACCTTGCACTTCTGGAGAGCAGTTCAGCGAGAGTTGGGCACGCGGGTTGAGTTGAGCACAACATTTTATCCCCAGACGGACAGTCAGTCCGAGCGGACTATTCAGATCTTAGAGGATATGCTCCGAGCTTGTGTTATTGACTTTGGAGGTTCGTGGGATCAGTTCTTGCCCTTAGCGGAGTTTGCCTACAACACCATCTACCAGTCGAGCATCCAGATGGCTCCCTATGAGGCTTTATATGGTAGGCGGTGTCGGTCTCCGGTTGGATTGTTTGAGCCGGGAGAGGCTCGGTTATTGGGTACGGATCTGGTTCAGGAGGCCTTGGACAAGGTCAAGATCATTCAAGATAGGCTTCGTTCAGCTCAGTCCAGGCAAAAGAGCTATGCAAACCGCAAGGTTGGAGATGTTGCTTTTATGGTTGGTGAGCGGGTATTGCTCCGAGTGTCGCCTATGAAGGGCGTTATGAGGTTTGGGAAGAAGGGCAAGCTTAGCCCTAGGTTCATTGGTCCGTTTGAGATTCTCATCGAGTGGGAGAGGTGGCTTATAGACTTGCTTTGCCGCTGAGCTTATCAGCCGTGCATCCAGTGTTTCATGTGTCCATGCTTCGGAGGTATCATGGCGATCCAGCCCACGTGTTAGATTTCAGCACCGTCCAGTTGGACAAGGACTTGTCTTATGAGGAGGAGCCGGTAGCTATTCTAGACCGGCAGGTTCGTCAGTTGAGATCCAAGAGTTTCCCTTCTGTTCGTGTTCAGTGGAGAGGTCAGCCTCCTGAGGCATCGACCTGGGAGTCCGAGTCTGATATGCGGAGCCGTTACCCTCATCTTTTCCCCGACTCAGGTACTTCTTTCTTCTATCCGTTCGAGGACGAATGGTTGTTTTAGAGGTGGAGAATGTGACGACCCAAAGGGTCATCACCTGTTTTAAATGAATTCTGTGCTTCCGAGGACTTGAAAACCTCATTTAGAGTTGCCTCGATTTGCGTGCGCAGTCCGGGCGCGTAGTCGGAAAGCTTAAATGTGAAATTCTATGAAAAATGCTAAATTTTGATGTTAAAATGAAAAAATTTGAATTTGGTCAACATTTTGGGTAAACGGACCCGGACCCGTGATTTGACAGTTCTGGAGGGTCCGTAGGAAAATATGGGACTCGGGCGTATGCTCGGAATCGAATTCCGAGGTCCCGAGCCCGAGAAATGAATTTTTAAAAGAAATTATTTTTCTGAAATTGTTAAGGAAAAATTGAAATGATATTTGATTAGAACGTGTTGGTATCGGGCCCGTATTTTGGTTCCGGCGCCCGGTATAGGTCTTATATATGCTTTAAGTCATTTCTGTGAAATTTGGTTGAAAACGGACGTCGTTTGACGTGTTTCGGACTTAAATTGGAAAATTTGATATTTTATAAAGTTTGAAAGAATTCTTGGATTTTGAGGTGTAATTCGATGTATATGATGTTATTTTGGCGATTTGATCGCGCGAATAAGTCCGTAGGATATTTTTGAGGTTGTGTATATATTTGGTTTGGAGCCCCGAGGGCTCGGGTGAGTTTTGGATAGGCCAGGGGGGCATTTTTGAACTTTGAAAAATTGCTGGAATTTCTGACCTGCAGGCTTCGCAAATGGCTCACAAATGCGATATCGCAATTGCGAGTGGCCTTTCGCAATTGCAAAGTTAGCCCAGGCCAGTCCTTCTCGCAAATGTGATTACCCTAATGTCGCAAATGCGACCTTCATGTCGCAAATGCGAAGGTCTAGTATTTCTTATGGGTTCGCAAATGCAAACCTAGTCTTCGCAATTCCCACATCAGCAGGTCGGGGTTCGCAATTGCGAACACCTGTTCTCATTTCCCATAACTGAGACCTGCATTTTTTTACACTTAACCGATTTTGAACTTCATTTTCTCAAACCCAAACACACTTAGGCGATTTTTCAAGGTTTTCTTCTTCTCCAAATCAATTGTAAGTCATTTTTAACTAACTTCCTTCAATTCTCAACATCTTTTAACATGATTTCAACTTCAAATCAATGATTTTCATAGGGGAAATTGGTTGTTTTGGGTAGAACCTAGGTTTTTCAAAAATTGGGGATTTGGACCTCAATTTGAGGTCCGATTTCAAAACAAATTATATGTTTGAGTTCGTGGGGGAATGGGTTATCGGGTTTTGGTTCGAACCTCGGGTTGTGACCAGGTGGGCCCGGGGGCGATTTTTGACTTTTTGGGTAAAACTTGGGAAAACTCATTTTCATGCATTGGGGTTGATTCATTTAGTGTTTATTAATGTAATTAAGTAATTTGTGATTAGATATGAGCGAATTGGCGGTGGAATCGCGGGGTATAGCTATACTTGAGGCTTAAGTTGTGTGCAAGGCATTGAGGTAAGTGTTTGGTCTAACCCTAGCTTGGGGACTAGGAGTTGAGTCTTATTTGCTAATTGCATCTTGTTGAGTACGACGTATAGGTATGGTGACGAGTATCTACACGTTGGTGTCTAGCATGACCGTGAGTCTTTAAATTGTGAATGTCCCGATTTTGTTGTATTTCTCTTGCCTTAGTGATGATTCCTATTTGTTGTGAAAAGCTTGTGAAAGGAAATTGTGACCTATGAACAACGAGGAGCATTGACTCAAGTTATATTTCAATTGTGAACGTATATGAAATGGTTGAACCCCTTTGGAGCATTGGCTCAAGCGGTAAAGTGAGATATGAAATAAAAGTGAAAGGAAGAGAAAGAGTATTTAAATTGTCTTGCCGGGATATTGTTGTTTATTGATTATTTTCCCTTGCCGGGACGTTGAGATTATTGATGTTGTACCCTTGCTGGGATTTAATTCTTCCATTGTGTTCCCTTGCCGGGATTTCTCTTATTATTTTATTTATTCCCTTGCCCCTTGTTTGTGATTGTTGTTTGGGTGAGGAAGAGTGTTAAAGCACGAAGGGTGATGTCGTGCATTGTTTGTTTATTGTGAGGAAAGAGTGTAAAACACGAAGGGTGATGCCGTGCCGCACGATGTACCATTCCGTGCCGATTCTATTGATTATATGTGAGGAAAGAGAGTAAAAGCACGATGGGTGATGCCGTGCACACTTTATTATATCATTGCTTGGTGAGGATCAGAGTAAAAGCACGAAGGGTGATGTCGTGCACTTTTTGCTTTCTGTTTCTTTATTAATGTCTGAGTTGTGTTGTTTCCTTCGTTACTGGACGACTTTTACTTGAAATTGTTATTTCCCCCATAGCATGCTCCCCCTCCCATATTGATTACTTGTTTCTGTATTTTGATTCCGCTATATATGTATATATAACTGCACAGGTTTATATGGTAGTCTGGTCTACCCTCGTCACTACTTCGCCGGGGTTAGGCTAGGCACTTACCAGCACATGGGGTCGGTTGTGCTGATGCTACACTCTGTGCTCTTTTGCACAGATCCAGGTGTCGGAGTAGCTTACGGTGCGCAGCAGTAGTCAGGGAGCCGACCTTCAGTCCACGAGACTCCGAGGTAGCCTTGCTGGCGTCCGCAGGCTCGGCATCTCTTCTATCAGTTTTTATGTTCTGTTGACATTTGTATTCGAGACAGAGTATGTCCTTTATTTGAAACTCTTATTTGTAGTAATCCTAGACTGTCCGTGTATTGTTGTGACACCAGGTGCTGGGAGAGACTTGTATTGGCTTTCTAGACGCTGTTTCTATTTTTAGTTCAGACTTCCGCTAAATTTTACTTTTCGTTGTCTTTTAACTGCTTATTCATTGATAATTTAATTGTTTAATCATGTATAAAACAAGATTGGTTAATGTTTGGCAAAGGTTCTTGGCTTGCCTAGCTTCCACGAGTAGGCGCCATCACGACTCCCGAGGGTGGGAAATCCGGGTCGTGACATCATCTCTTTCCTGCTCAATAACAGCCACTTTCTCCACTAAGGCATCTTTTTCTTTACTGAAATTCTCAATGGTTTCTTTTAGATCAACTACTACTACCATCAAATTATCTCTTTCGTGTTCTACACTAGTGATTTTCTCAATTAGAACCTCCTTTTCATTTTCAAGATTATCTATAGTTTCCTTCAAATCAACCACACAAACCATCAAGTCATCTCTAGTTTGCTCAGCATCTCCTAACTCCATAGTTAAGGCATCCTTATCAGTTACAAGACTATGGTAATTATCAATTAACACATTAGCTAATGACATGAGTTTTTTTAGGAGAGTAGGACTTCAAATTTCTCTGAACATCCCGAAAATTTACCTCATCATTGTCATCGTCTTCATCATCATCTGATCGAGTCATCAAAGCAAATATTGAGTCATACTCATTTGCTTCACTTTCAACTGCCATCATTAAGCTGTCACTTGCTTCATCTTCTTCTTCAGACTCGCTGGAAAAATCTCCCCATGCTGTAAGAGCTTGCTTCACAACATTATCAGCGGCGTTCTTTCTTTTGAAGCCTTTATCAGGAACCGGGTTCCTCTTGGTTGCTTTGTCAGAGTTGTGTTTGAAGTGTTCTTGCTTCAGGAGAGGGCAATCTTTGATGAAATGCCCTGACTTTCCACACTTATAACAGAGGTCATAATTCTTTGGCTTGCTATAACTGCCCCTCTTTTGTATACCTCCATTCCTTCGAACCATTTTCTAAAACCTTCTGGTTAGGTAAGCCATGTCACTATCCTCGCCACTTGAGTCATTACTTTCTGCCTTGAGTACAGGTTCTTTTCCTTCTTTGGTTCTCTTCTTTCACTGTCCTTCTTCTTCTTCATCATTTTATAGGTTTTCAGATTCCCAACCAGCTCATCTATAGTCAGCGCCTGCAAATCCTTTGCTTCAGTTATGGCATTCACTTTATTCTCCCAGGGACTAGGCAAAATACTGAGAATTTTCCTCACTAGCTTGTTCCTAGGAATGATTTCACCAAGCGAGTGTAGCTCATTTATGATAGAAGTGAATCGAGTGTGCATGTCTTGAATGGATTCATCGTCCTTCATTCTGAAGAGCTCATACTCAGTGGTGAGCATGTCAATCTTAGATTACTTTACTTGAGTAGTTCCTTCGTGTGCTGTTTGTAAAGCTTCCCATATCTCTTTGGCAGATTGGCAAGCTGAAATCCTGTTATATTCATCAGGACCTATACCACACACCAAAATTTTTTTGGCACGAAATTTTTTCTCCACAGCCTTCCTGTCAGCATCGTTGTATTCTTTCCTCATCTTAGGCACTATCACAGCAGGATCTCCGACCTTTTTTGTAGGGACATAAGGACCATTACATATAACATCCCACAACTCGGAATCTTTAGCCATGATAAAGTCATGCATTGTCTTCCACCACCCATAATATTGGCCATTGAACCTGGGTGGTCTGTAGATAGACTGACCCTCTTCGAAGTTTGGTGGAGCAGCCATGAGGATCCTTTCTAGGTGTTAACCTGATAGAAAGAACCCTCTTTGATACCAATTGATAAAATATATGAGTCCACCGAACTATATAGAGACCAGGTCCTATATAGGTTTTCACAGATAAGGCTAATGCAATAGTAAGTAAATGGAACAGGGAACTTTTACGTGGAAAAACCCCTGCTCAAGGGGATAAAAAAATCACGACCTACACTGGCAGGATTTCAACTTCACTATGAGCAATCTTTAGATAACAACCTATGCAACCTAGGAATAAACTCTTAATCCCTCACTAACTTGTAATACACCTATTACAAGCCACATTGCAATACATCTATTACAAAGACTTCAACTCATGACTAACTCTAGTCACGACATAAACACTAAATATTTATGGTTTACAAGGGGTTCCTAATTAAAACTTCTAGATAAACAAAGTAGGAATTACAATGAATAACAATTACAAAGTTACAACTCTACTAAGGACATACAAGAGGCTTATTGTAGGAACCGGTCCGTAGTGGTGTTGTACTTTGTTCTTGATGCACTTGAGAATTGAATGCTTGATTGTCAGATGCTTGGAGTACTTGAATGAATTTTCAAGTGTTCAAGTGATGTTTTGTTGTAATGTTTATTGATAATACACCTTGGATGACATCACTTGAATGATGTAGTCACTTGGTTGGTACAAGGTCCTTCCCAATGAGAAGTGACTGCTGCACTGTGTTGCACTATTTGCGTGTACAGTGCAGGCAGTCACTTTCTAGCTGTAAAGAGTTGACCTCATACTGCTGTCAGGGGAACCCAAGTGGATCAGGTCCCTGTGTTGATTCTTTATCTTCTGAAGTCATAGCAACTCACATTAGCTTGAGTCCGTTGATTGAGTTGTGTACCAAGTGTATCAGGTTCCTTATTTGGTTCTTTGATAGTAAGTTTGTTAGATCATCAAAACATGAAGCTAAGGTACTATAAACCAATCATATATTAAATTAAAAAACATATGAATACATTCATGGAATATAGCGAGACAGTGAATACAATAAAAATATATGGAATACAACGAGATACATTGAAATACAATGAAAAAAAAGACACTGAATACAATGAAATACATGAGATACAACGAGGTACATTGAAATACAATGAAAAAAATAGTAACATACTCTTCAAGTTCCTCAGCCGCAAACTCCGTCCCCAATCCACCGATATCCATGCACCCTTTCAGACGAAAACCACTGCCGCCAAGACCATAGTATTCTTTATAGTATTTCAGCCATATAGGTTTATTCGTAACTTGTTTGAGAGAAGAGAAATTTGCAAGTAAAAAAGCCATTAAAAGTTAATTGAGAGAAAATGCCAACACTGACGAGGCTATTCACAATGGAAGAAGCCTCTCAACACAATACTAAGGATGATTGCCGGGTCGTTATTGACAGGTGAAAGAAATAGCCGGCCGAAGGAGGGGGTTAGGGGTGACACAACAAGGAAGGGAGGAAATGGTCGCTGGCCAGATCTGTCGTTGGTAGAACACAACCCCTGCTAGGGTTTCTAAAAGCAGGGGAGGAAAAAACCGGGAGAAAAAGAGAAGAAAGAGGAAAGAGAAAGGAGGAGAGAGGGAGAGAGAAAAAAAAATAATACATAGCGTATTTAATGATTTAAGGGCAGGGAGTAGCCATAAATAGATATTTTGCTATAAAAATTAAAAGGTAGCTATAGGGGATAATTTTTTAAAAGGGTATTTATTTATAATAAATAAGGTATCAACCTTTGCTATAGGAGGTAAAATTTCCTTAAAAAAATCACCTTGGAAAACTATTAGTTTCCACCAAATGGTTCATTAACGTCCATTATATATTTAAACTATATTCTTCGCCATACAAATAACTATTAATAAAATTAAAGCAATAATTGAGGTAGAATTTAATCAAAAAAACAACGACATAGTAAAATTATGAACTTAATATTAAAGTTGTGCCAGAACAAATTGATCCTCATTTAAAATAAAATTGGAGTTTTAAAAAAAAATAGTTGGAGCTTCCTAAATTCCATTTCACCTATAGACACCGCATTGAGCTTTATAATTCAAATACTCTCATACTATAAGAATTGTCTGTCAATTGACAAAAATATACTAACGTATTAATTAAGGTGCTTGGTCATGTCGTTACCCTTGAAAAGTAAAAGAATAAACATTTCCAACTCAAATTTAATCAACTGCGCTCCTTAATCAACAAAAAAGAATAAATTAAAAGAAATAAGAGTTAATTTAATCCATACTCATCATACATATTGGCAATACAATACAAAAAAAATTTTCCAACTCAAATTTATTCGAAAAGAACTTGTGAATAACATAGATAATTTAGAGGAAGAGAAACAATAGAAAAATAGATACATAAAAGAAGAAAGGTCAAGACCGAAAATACAAACATACCCGGGTCACTCAAAATTAACACTACTTAAATACAACCACATACAATGATAGTGATTTGATTCTGATTTTTTGGCACATCAGGAGAAGGAGAAGTATCAAAATCATTGGCCTCAAGAAAGATTAATATTCGTGCTTGAGAAAATATTGATAAAGCGACTAACTCATACAATTAAAGCAAGACGGAATGCGAAGTTCATCTTGATACAACCGCATACAGTGTTATGTGAAGTAATTCATCTTGATTATTTTCAATGGAAAACCTGTTCCAATTTTTTTTTTTTATTTTTTATTGGCCATTCATATAGCTTCATATGAATATGAATCTTTTCTAAAATTAAACTCTAGTAGGAGTTTGTTTTAGTGCCTTCCTTGCGTGGTAGATTGGAATATCTAATTGCATTGAAAAGAAATAGGAGTAACAGAAAGTCACAGTGGAAAACTTATAGTAGACCTCAAAAACCTAAATATTCCTTGTTTAACCTACGCACTTAAGGGGGAAAAAAAACTCCTAAAGTAACATTGCTGAAATATGAACCGATCTTAATGAGTTTGAAACCAACTCATTCTCTTCTTCAGCTTCCTTTTTAAATCTTACGGAAATTTTGATTTTTTTAATAAGAAAACAAACACTTAATATCTGTTAACAATTTTAAAAATCAGACTTCCAGAACAAGAACTAGTTTTACAAGTTCTTTAATTGTGAGGTTGTCGATTATTTCCTCATAGGTGCTTTAGAAATTTGCTTTTCCTTGTCCTAAGACAAATTTCCCCCTAAGAAACAGAGAAAAGAAAGGAAAAGTTTATCTGTTTTAGACTGTTCCTCCTAATTTGATGTCATTATTACACCAAATTATATATTTAAAGGTCGAAAGAAACTCGGTTTAGGTCAGTAACCATTTTAAAATTCTTAACGTTTATGTTGGCCAAGTCTCCCTTAGAAAATATGAGAATGTTGTAAAGACAATGAAACGCTTTTTGCACTAATTTTCCTGTCTCACCAACCAACTTTATGAAAAATTTGACTCATTTTTGTCTATCTCATTTCCTAATTAGTCATAATTTTGTACTTGCATTCCTATATATAGCCTATTCTTTTGGCTCTCTCATCTACCACCATTAATTCCATTCTCTTCTCTTCATTGGCAAATCAAAGAACTATACTTGGGCAAAATGGCTTCGGCTAACGTACAAACATTTCTGTTTCTTGTAGTGTTCTATTTCATGTTTGGCGTTAGTCTGGCCAACTTTAACTACACTTGGGGACCAGGAAACTGGAACAAAACTAATTGCCCCTATGGTAATAATCACCCAAATGTTACCCAAACTTCAAATAAATTCATCGTTGGGGGTTCCGAAAATTGGCATTATGGCTTCGACTACATGGATTGGGCTCGCAAAAATGGCCCTTTCTTTGTCAATGACACACTAGGTACGTCTTCTTTTATTTAAAAATTAAAATTTTCTCTTTTTCACATAACTCATCACTTATATGCGTGTAGACACACATATATAGAATTTAACATATATAGGATTTAACTTATTTACATAAGCGTATTTTAATCTGTTGTAGCAAGTACATAATATATCTTATTTTGCAGTTTATTAATACCATTTTTATAGACGATTACTTGTCTTTTTCTGTTATGTGACCTCATAAAAATTATTTTATTATTTTTAGTATATTGAAATTAAACTCATTTTTTGTACTAAACTTACACCCACTATAAACAAAATATGGTGCATGTATATTTGCTCGTTTACTTTAAATTTTGATTTCGCCGCTAAATGCACCATGCAGTTTTCAAGTATGATCCGCCAAACCCAAATGGTGGGTTTCCACACAGTGTATATTTATTACCAAACTATTGGAGCTTCATCAAGTGCGACTTCAGAAGGGCTAAGAGGATAGCAAATCCGAACCATATGGGTGCAGGTGAAGGATTCGAGTTCGTGCTGAAGAAAATGCAGCCTTATTATTTTGCCGGTGGAGAGCATGAGGGAATCCATTGCAACAATGGGACAATGAAGTTTGTTGTGATGCCCCTCAAACGCTGGCCTTTCTAAGTTGACGATGAGATCTTGCTGGCTGTTGCTTGAAACTTGACGGAGAATGCTGACCAAATACTGTACCAAACAGTCAATTTTTTGGAAAATAGTTCTTACAAGAGTTTTAGATGCAAACACTATATATTTATATTCACAAAAGATTGTTATTTGAAATGAAGAAATGAAAATCCCCAGAACTACAACCGAATATAGTTGTCACCTTAATTTTGGCAGAAACTCCCCAGAAATTAATGTAGCTTATCCTAGTGCTGTCTTTCCGTTGCACCAAAATAGACTTATGAATATATAAAAAAATTAAAAGACTTTTTAGTTTGTTTCACCATTCTTTTTGTGTTTTTAATACAATTTTTTTTAAAATTTTGGTATACAGATATTTCTGTCAAGGGTTAACAAACTTAGGGTATAAAATGGTCCGGTTGGGCCAAATCAATCAAAAACGGATTTAACAAGTTGATTCAATAAAGGAAATTTTACCTCCTATCGCAAAGCTTTACACCCTATTTATTATAAATAAAAACTCTTTTAATATATTATTTTATACAGTTACCTTTTAGTTTTTATAGCAAAATATGTATTTATGGTTATTTCCTACCATTAAGCCATTAAACACTCTCTAATTTTTTTCTCTCTCATTCTTTATATAAAACTACCTCCTTATTAAACCCTAGCGTATGTTCTTTTCAAACTGATCAAACTAATTTGCTTCATTCTCGGATGGCAACTCTTGCTGATACGTTCCTGGCAGGTCTGGAAGAATTGTCTGATAATGTTCTTGACGAGGAGAATTTGGATTCTGAACAGGAAGTTGTTGGAGACTTGGCAGACATGTTAGATAATGTTTCCAAGCTGCAAAAATTACGTCGCTACACTGAACCACGATTTTCCTTTATCACGAACTCTGCAACTGGCCGGTTGACAATTCCAACGGAGTAAATTCTTGTATTCAGATATATTTATATGTATTCAATAAGGAATACACTGATTTTTATTTTGTGCGGTGATTTTTGACTGTTTTATTTGGATGTATTTATATGTATTTGAGTTCATACAACAATATTTTTAAATACATTGTTAGTTCTAATTGTATTCATCTGTATTTTCAACCTAATTGTATCCATCTGTATTTAAAACGACAATACAATGAAATATAGTAAAATACTCTCAATACAAAATAGAAAATCAATGAATACAACCAATGAAATGTATTTAGATTGTAGATACTAACTTTTAGATGTATTTAGATTTTGTTAGAGAAACATAGCATGAAGGAAAGCATATATTATGAATACAACATTATACATGCTGTATTTTTTAAAAGTCTGCAATGAATACATTATACAATTAGCCAGAATACATATCCATACATTTGGACACATCAATTGGTGAAGAGGTTGTAAGTATATACCACGAAAAAAGGATGAACTAAATCTCTAAATATTGCTTTATTTTTTTGGGTGTTTTTCGTCTGAGAAATCTTTTTCCTTGACTGGATTAATAATTTTGCATGTTATAATTGAGTTTGTTGAGTTATATTAGGAGTCTATCACGTTAATTGATTCATTTTCTGTTTTTAAACAGCTGGAGAGTCCTATTTTTACGCTGTATTCATGAATACATCTCACGAATACATATGAATACAGCGGATGATAGCTGACATGCCCTGTTTTTTCGCCGAGTTTTCCTACTGTATTCGTGAATACAGTAGCTTGAATACATCGAATACTTTCCATAACAACTGAAAAAGTAGCTGTAAAAAGTAATTAAGTATATAGTAGCTATAACAAGTTAATACCCACTAAACAATAGTGGTTTCTGAAAATTTCTCATAAATAAACGGGAAATTTACATGAAAATACACTTGGAGAAAGCACTTTTCAGCCGCCTAACCTACAAATATGGTTTTCATCCGGTAGCCCACAAACATTTTATGAAAACAAGTGGAACTTCGTCAACTACATCCAAAACCACGCCTAAATCAGATTTCGATTTTTTCTTTCATTTTTATCTTTTTCCTTTTTCCATTTTCATTCTTATTTATTTTTTACTTCCCTCTGTATAGTATTTCCTAAAATTCACAATATCAGGAAGTTGAAGTAAAAATATATTCATCCTTAGAGTCTATAATTTTATTTTTATATTTTTTTTTTGCAAAATTCAAAGTTTTGTAAGGGAAAATCTTATTTCACTGGAAAAAATAAAAATTTACATTATTAAACACCTTATATACATTGTTATACATAGTCATACGTTAATTATACATAAATATATAATAATATACACTATCCGAAGGTAATTTTTTTTACAGTTATCTATGTTGTATAATTATGTATAATCTTGTATACTTGTGTATAGTCATGTATAATTCTTTATAGCTATGAGAATACACACAAATATACATGGTTATAATTATGTATAATCTTGTATACTTGTGTATAATCATGTATAATTCTGTATAACTATGAGAATACACACAAATATACATGGTTATACATGATTATACAAAGTATATATAGTTATATACATCATTCTTCCTCCCTTCGGAAGTCACTAAAAGTGAGAAGAAGAAGAAGAAGAAGGAGGAAAAATTACCAAAAAAAAAAAGGAGATTTCATAATTTAGAATAAGAGACAAGAATTAAAGAAATAACCACTCAATATTTTCTTTTTCTTCAAACGGGAATAAAAGGATCCTCTAATGTGAAAATCGGAATCGGCTTCGGCGAGCACTGAATCGAAACGAAAAAGACTACAAATGATAGATCCGGTGTGGATTGTTCAACAATGTTATTTTGTGGAAGAGGAAGATACAGATGAATGGCGTTCTCTGCAACTTTTCGGTGTTCATCTTCTCTATGTCGTCCTCTGAATAATTCAACAATTTCACGCACTTTGCCTCAGTCGTCTTCTTCACTCTCCTTTCGATCTTCGCCTTCACTTTTTAACCACAAAAAGTCTTTGTCTATTCTATCTGCTACACTTGAAGGTAATCTTTTACATACTTGAGTTTTGGATTAATAGCTTAATAGAAAGGAAATCTGAAGAAGAACTCGACTATTTCGCCAGAGAGAGAGAGAAAGAGCAAGAGCGAATTGAAAATGAAAGAGAAAGAGGGGTGGGGAGAAAATCTGAAAGAGAAAATTTGATTTGGGAATGGAAAAGTTTCCTCCGCATAAAGAAAAAGAGTGGGGGCGGCGATATGGCTAATCAGTGAAAATAATTTTTCAACATCATAGAAACTGGGCCATACCGGGTAAGAAGGGAAAATATAGGCCCAATTTTATTAGAATGTTGGGGCAACTGACAATGAGAGTAATTTTGTTCTAAATAAACGGCTTGAATCTTAAACTCAAACTCATTTTTCAGTTGTTTATTTTTTCTATACTTCATTTATCGTTTTTTATTAGCCAAATGAAATCGAGAAAAAGGTTTTTGTTTTATTAATCATGAAAATATACATCTATCCAACTCTTTTTATGTTTTGATAAATTTTATTATGGGTCAATCTGGCATTACATGCGGTGTCCAATTCGCCCAACCTTTTCGATGGTCTAATATGGATTAAACCCAAATTGATTCCATAATGAATAAGTATATATTTAGTTCAGTCTTTCCAAACTTAAGATTAAGCGAGCACTATATATTCATGAGTTAAATCTGACGCACCTAATAAAAATACTAATAGGATAACATACAAATGTTGCTGCATGATGTAGGAGACTAAGATATATCCAACTATTGACACGTACAATAGATAAAAATTAAAAATCATTATAACGAAATTCCATTCAATTAAAGACAAAGGAGCAGAATTGTGCATAAGCTTGAAAAAAGACATAAAATAGAGAAACTTCAGTACAAGCTAGACTGAATTTAAGCAGCAAATACTTCATAACAGACGTTGTAATATCAGCAAACAATAGGCACGAGGCCAACCTTGTTGGTGACGTTATCATAAAAAACCAGAACACGAGTGCAATCCTCAGGAACTGGAATGCTTTGTCCCATTTTTAAAAGCACAACATGAAGATTTGGGTTCTCTTTCTTTATTATATTCACTGCTTTGTTGACATCTGCCCCAATAAGCTCTGGCCATGAGGACTTACCTATATATACACATTAGCAATTGCAAATATATAAACATGCATTAAAAAGAACAAGACACAAAACAAGGTGAAAAATGAACAGAAACTTACCCTGAATTGTACACTGCGGAAACGGACAGTGAGCAGAACTCATATCTAGCTAATTGCCTAAGTACTCTAATAGACAATATATATATAGATTTGCAAATTGTTTGGAGAAGATGACTCTGGGGTGGCTATATTTATAGCTGTCTTATGTCTTTGATTTTAATGTGTTTCCATATTTAATTAATCCTAGTAATCAATCTGCAGATTTTCTTAGGAGTTGAAATATGGAAATCTTATGGTTAGTTATTTGATTTACGTATAGAAATGGATAGAGAAATTAAACACATAATTATGTTAGGAATATACATAAATTGCATTCTAAAGTTGCCCCAAAAAAGTTATTGACACACTTCAACTTTGGAGCATTTCCAGATTTAATAACCTTCATATCTTTTCCTCAACTGTATCCATTATTCCTTGCCACTGTATAGTCACTCTCAAAATAATAACCGGAAAATATATACATATATATATAGAGAGTTTCGGCCGCGGGCTAAAAATGATATTTGCCCGTGAGATTTGGCCTTCTAAACGCTCTTGATGAGAAGCCAAACGAACATTAAAAACGAACTATATGTGTCATTTTTCAATTGGATCCGCTTTTCTAATTAGATTTATTTTCGGCTAGTGAATTTGTCCTAGCTTCTCGTGGATTTATTTTGTGAATATATTTTCCAATATTAAAATATAAAAAGTATTTCCAAGATTATTTTTAGTTCGTGTGCAAATCAAAATAGATTGGGTTTCAAGTTTTAATCCATTTTACTATGAACACTTAATTTTATATTTTCCTTAATTTTTCATCGCGTAAGAATTTTTAATCTTCTAGAAATACTCGAGTTTTATATATATACACCTGAATAGGTGAAACTATACATGCATAAATATGAAGAAAATAATTTAAACTAATGTTGATTTCTTTATGTGCACATTTCTAACAACTTCTGAAACATGGCTTTCCATGTACATCTAGTATACGATACATTGGTATCCGATTC
>NC_031989.1:7892321-7915952 GCF_001879085.1 Nicotiana attenuata
TTTTTTTTATGATATTTTCCTTGTTTAAAATCTAAAAGAAGGTAAAGAAATATAAACAACAATAAGTAGAACGAAAGTGAAGGAAAAAACAAGGGAAGCAAAACCGAATCCATCGAGATCAATTTTGACGAATCTCTTCTTTAATTTTTTTTTTTCCTTTTCTTTCTTAATTTTCTCACTTTTTTACCCGTCATTTTTCAGTTAAAAAAGGTCAAACCTTCCTTTTTATACAATGATTTGAAAACACCGTCTCGTCACACATAATGCAGTCAAGAGATGCATCATACGTATAAAATAAAATACTTTCTGTGAGGGCAAAGCATGACTTCCTTTAGATGGGCACTATAGCAACGACAATAAACATATCCAGTATATTTTTATAGGTGAATCTTGGAATGATAGTGTGTATAAATACTTTACTCCTATTTTATCGTGATAGATATATAGAAAAACTATTTCCGATAAATCTTCCGCTAAAGGAATATAATGGGCATTATAGCAAATGGAAAGAATTTCTCCGGTCCGAATCCTCAATTTCTTTCACAAACTGGTTTCTTCACTCTCCCAGTATAGTATGTGTACAAGCGTAAATTGCTTCTAGTTTGCCACCTGCCATATTCATTTCCAACATAAGTTGAGGAGAAGAGAAGGGATAATCTTGCAGGTGAAGATCTTCACAAGACAAAGTGTGAATTTATATAGGTAAAATGGAGGAATACCACAATGGTGTCATAAACTTGTACGTGTATAACTTTGGACTCCACTATCGATCGCAAATAATTATCGGGTGGGAATAAATTCTTACCCAATGTCACTTGAACTCTACTACGTACAGACATATCTGATGTGGGATTTTGCATGTGTGAGCATCTGTGCATTTGTGCGGCTATTTAAAGGAATTTGTACAAAATATTAATCACACATAGGGGTGGGGCAAACGGGTGGGTCTGATCGGATATGAACGAATCAGAAAAGATAATGCAAAACCAGTCCACATTTACTATGGATAAAATATCCATGGCTTCTTGAATATGATCACTTTTGGGAGAATTCCTAGTCTTCCAAATTTAAGGAACCCCCAATTTGAATCTTTGTAAATGTAAAAGTTAAACCCATCGGTTATCCATTTTTAAAGTGGATAATATGAATCTTATCCATATTTGACCTATTTTGAAAAAGTTCATTTTCCGATCCATTTTTTAGTGAATAATATGAATAAATGACTATTTTTTAACCATTTTGTCACCTAGGGGTGTACAAACCGAACCGAAAAACCGCAGCAAACCGAAAAGTCAAACCAAACCGATTAAAAAATCCGACTTGGTTTGGTTTGATTTGGTTTGGTATTGAGTAAAAAAATCCGAACCAATCCGACATATAAATATATAATTTTTATATATACTTTTAAGATTTTATATAGAATTTTCTTTAAAAAATGTCTAGTAATATTTGGGATTCTCTTGCGGGATATAAATTTTAATAGAATATGAAGTGCTCTATATTTATTGACCTTAAATAATGGGTTGTATGATCACTTTCTTATCAAGTGTTACTGAAATGCATCTATCTCTTTGTTCTTCCATATTCATATCATATGTTAAGATCTATTAAATTTTTATATCTTTTACGAATGTGAAGTGGTTATTAATATTTAGGTATCATATTGATTTTTATGTTTAATTACTAAATTCGGTTAACCTGAAAGTGTATATCAACGAAAAATTATTGCCAGACGACTAAACAAATAACTATTATGTGTTACTAATAGAATTCTTCCATAAGAATATTTTAATAGATAATATATTTGCCAATTTTTTTATATTTTTATTAAATAAATATTTACTTATCAAATATTTAACAAAGTAAGATTGAAATAATATGTAAGTAACAAAAAACCCGAAAATCCGAAAAATCCGACAAAACCAAACCAATCCAAACCGATATAGTTGCTTTGGTTTGGTTTTAATAAAAACCGAACTAACCCGGTCTATGTACACCCCTACCAGTAATCACACACATGAAAAATGTGAGTATCAAGACAAATGAAAGACTCACCACAAGAAGAGAGGTCATGCTTTTCTCCTAATTGGTGTCATTATAATATCAGTGTTTGGCATAGAGATTTATAGATGTCATTATGTCTCCTAATTGGTTCTTGGAGACATAAGTTCCAATGGGCATGTAAGATGACACAAAGCAAATCCGGTAGTAATTCCACTGTTAGTTGTGTGTTTTCTGTGCTCATATACATCATTTGGCGTGCGAGAAACTGTCACGACCCGGATTTTCCATCCTCGGGAGTCGTGATGGCGCCTACTAGTAAAAGCTAGACAAGCCAATTATTTCAACTATTTACCTTTTTCTCATTTTAATCCTTTAACAGTTATGAATCAACATTATGTAATCAGCGGAATTAAATAAGCGGAAGAACAAATTATAACCATTAAAATATTACCAACACAATTTCTTAAACATAGACTACTCAGGACTGGTGTCACAATTTCACGGACTGTCTAAGAATGCTACAAATAAGGGTCCGAAAGATAAATACAACGCTGTCTATGAAATACATAAAAGAAACAGAATGAAGGGATAGAAGGAGACGCCAAGGCCTGCGGACGCCTGCAGGACTACCTCGGGTCGCCTGGTGAACTGGAAGCAGCAACCTCACTGCGGTCCGAAAACTATAGTATCGGGATCTGCACAAAAGAGTGCAGAGTGTAGTATCAGCACAACCGACCCCATGTGCTGGTAAGTGCCTGGCCTAACCCGGCGAACTAGTGACGAGGCTAGGACCAGACAACCAAATAAATCTGTGCAGTTAAATCATGTACAGCGGAAAATAATGGCAAAACTTTACAATTAGAGATACGAAGGGGAAACATGCTGCGGGGAAATATCAAGTAACAACGGAAATCCAACAGATAAATGTAAAGAACACTATAACTAAATTATCAGCAAGAATCAGGAAATCAAAGACAAGTGCACGGCATCACCCTTCGTGCTTTACACTCTCTCACAAATATCATACACGGCATCACCCTTCGTGCTTTACACTCCCTCACAAATATCATGCACGACATCACCCTTCGTGCTTTACACTCCCTCACAAATATCATGCACGGCATCACCCTTCGTGCTTTACGCTCTTCCTCACCCAAGCGACAATCACAAAGAAATTTGAGTAAGGGAATCAATAACATCACAATAAAATCAAGTAACCACAGAAAACCAATGATTAAACGTAAAGAACATCATAACTCAATTATCAACAAGAATCAGGAAAATCAAGGGCAAGTGCACGACATCACCCTTCATGCTTTTACTCCCGTCCTCACCATAAGAATCAATACAATCAGCACGGCATCACCCTTCGTGCTTTTACCTCACATAATCATGGCACGGAATGATCCTTCGTGCATTATCACTCATATAAAGGCACGGAATGGTACATCGTGCGGCATAGCATCACCCTTCGTGCATTAACACTCTCTTACAAAATATCATGCACGGCATCACCCTTCGTGCTTTAACACTCTCTCACCAAAATAATGTACGGCATCACCCTTCGTGCTTTAACACTCTTCCTCACCTAAACAACAATCACAAACAATAAGGGCAGGAAATAAATAGAATCACAATAAAATCACAATGAAAATTCCGGCAAGGGAACAATATCCAAAGCAACAACATCCCGGTAAGGGAGCAATATTAAAAGCAACAACATCCCGACAAGGGAGCAATATTAAAAGCAACAACATTCCGGCAAGGGAACAATATTAAAAGCAACAACATCCCGGCAAGGGAGCAATATAAAAAGCAACAACATCCCGGCAAGGGAGATATATCATAATCCTCTTCTCTTTTTCACATTTACTTCACAACTCAATTTACAACTTGAGCCAACGCTATACAATGCTCAATTACCAATGATACTTTCTCAATTCAATTCTCAACTTGAGCCAACACTCTACAATGCTCAATTACCATGATACTTTCACAATTCGATTCACAACTTGAGCCAATGCTCTACAATGTTCAAATACCAATGATACTTTTACAAGCCTTGTTCAACAATAGGAATATCACATAAGGCATGAACAATACAAAACGGAGTCACATTAATCATAGTATAAGACTCACGGGCGTGCTTGACACCAACGTATAGATACTCCTCACCATGCCTATACGTCGTACTCAACAATTAACATATAGAAAATAGGACACGACTCCTAATTTCTCAAGCTAAGGTTAGAGCAAACACTTACCTCGATGACACGAAAACAATTCAAGCCTCAACTATCGATTTACCCCTTGATTCCACCACCAATTCGCTTGTATCTAGCCAATAGTTACTTAACTATATCACTAAATGCTAAAGGAATCAATTCCAATGCATGAAAAATAGAGTTTCTAAAGTTTTTCCCAAAAAGTCAAAAATCGATCCCGGGCCCGCATGGTCAAAACCCGAGGTTCGAACCAAAACCCGATTACCCATTTACCCACGAACTCAAATATGTAATTTATTTTGAAATCGGACCTCAAATCGAGGTCCAGATCCCCATAATTTGAAAAACCTAAGTTCTACCCGAAACACCCAATTTCCCCCATGAAAACCTTTTATTTTAAGTTGAAATCATGTAAAAGATGTTAAAGATTAAAGAAAACGAGTTAGAAATGACTTACAATCGATTTGGAAGAGTACTTGTTTTTGAAAAATCGCCCAAAGGTGTTTAGGTTTTGAACAGGCTGTAAAAATGGTTGAAATCCCATCTGAAATTCCCTTCAGAAACCTGTTTTTCTCGCATTTGCGATTGGATGTTCGCAATTGCGAACTCGCATTTGCGATGGGAATGTCGCATTTGCGACAACTGGCACATATAGAAGACTTCGCATTTGCGAAGGGTACCTCGCATTTGCGAGGTAGTGTTGGTCTTGGCTTTTCGCATTTGCGACATAATTCTCGCATTTGTGAGCCAGGCTTCGCAATTGCGAAGCCTGCAGACCTGCAACATGCCAGCAATTCCCTAAGTCCAAGTTTCTCTCCGTGGCCTTTCCAAAACTCACCCGAGCCCTCGGTGCTCCATACACACCAACCTAAAAACATCATACGGACTTGCTCGTGCAATCAAATCATCAAAATAACTTCAACAACTACGAATTAAACCCCAAATTCATGAAATCCTTCAAGAACACCAAAATTTCCAATTTCTCAACTTTAAGTCCGTTTTATACCAAACCAATTCCGATCTTTACCAAATTTTTCAGATTCAACCAAATTATTATTTCAAACTTGTACCGGGCTCCGGAACCAAAATACGGGCTCGATACCATCAAATTCAAACATATTTCATTTCCAAAAACTCATATATATTCCAGAAAACAATTTTCTTTAAAAATTTATTTCTCGGGCTTGGGACCTCGGAGTTCGATTTCCGGGCATACGCCCAAGTCCCACATTTTCCTACGTGTCGGGGTCCATTTACCCAAAATATTGACCGAAGTCAACCTAAATTCATTTTAAAAGCAAAATTTATCATCTTTCACAGATTTTTACATAATGGCTTTCCGGATACACGTCCGGACTGCGCACGAAAATCGAGGTAAGACAAAAAGGAGGTTTTAAGGCCTCGGAACACAGAATTTATTTCTGAAACAAGTGATGACCTTTTGGGTCATCACATCCTCCACCTCTAAAACAACCGTTCGTCCTCGAACAGACATAAGAAAGAAGTACCTGAGTCGGTGAAAAGAAGGGGATAACGGCTCCGCATATCAGACTCAGACTCCCAGGTCGATGCCTCAGCAGGCTGACCTCTCCACTAAACCCGAACAGAAGGGAAACTCTTCGATCCCAACTTACGAACCTGCCGGTCTAGAATAGCTACCGGCTCCTCCTCATAGGACAAGTCCTTGTCCAACTGGACAGTTGCTGAAATCTAACACGTGGGATGGATCGCCGTAATATTTCCGAAGCATGGACACGTGAAACACTGGATGCACAGCTGATAAACTCGGCGGCAATGCAAGTCTGTAAGCCACCTCTCCCATTCAATCAAGAATCTCTAATGGGCCAATGAACCTAGGGCTAAGCTTGCCCTTCTTTCCGAATCTCATCACGCCCTTCATAGGCGACACCCGAAGCAACACTCGCTCGCCGACCATGAATGCCACATCACGAACCTTACGGTCGGCATAACTCTTTTTCCTGGACTGAGCTGTACGAAAGCATGTCCTGAATGATCCTGACCTTGTCCAAGGCGTCCTGTACTAGATCCGTACCCAACAACCGAGCCTCTCCCGGCTCAAACCACCCAACCAGCGACCGACACCGCCTACCATATAAAGCCTCATAAGGAGCCATCTGAATGCTCTACTGATAACTGTTGTTGTAGGCAAACTTCGCTAAAGGCAAAAACTGATCCCACGAGCCTCCAAAGTCAATAACACAAGCTCGGAGCATATCCTCCAAAATCTGAATAGTATGCTCGGACTGCCCGTCCGTCTGAGGATGAAATGCTGTGCTCAACTCGACCCGTGTGCCCAACTCACGGTGAACTGCCCTCCAGAAATGCGAGGTAAACTGCGTACCTCGATCAGAAATGATAGACACGAGCACACCATGAAGACGAACAACCTCCCGGATATAGATCTCAGCTAACCTCTCAGAAGAATAGTAGACTGCCACATGAATGAAATGCGCTGACTTAGTCAGGCTATCAATAATAACCCACAATGCATCGAACTTCCTCTGAGTCCGTGGGAGTCCAACAACAAAGTCCATAGTGATACGCTCCCACTTCCACTCAGGAATCTCAATCTTCTGGAACAAACCACCAGGTCTCTGATGCTCGTACTTTACCTGCTGTCAATTCAAACACCGAGCCACATACGCAACAATATCCTTCTTCATCCTCCTCCACCAATAATGCTGCCGCAAGTCCTGATACATCTTAGCGGCGCCCGGATGAATAGAGTACCGAGAACTATGGGCCTCCTCTAGAATCAACTCTCGAAGTCCATCCACATTAGGCACACAAATACGACTCTGCATCCTCAAAACTCCATCATCTCCAATTGTGACTTGCTTGGCTCCACCGTGCTGCACCGTGTCCTTTAGGACACACAAGTGAGGATCATCATACTGCCGATCTCGAATACACTCAAATAATGAAGAACGAGCGACTGTGCAAGCTAACACACGGCTGGGCTCAGAGACATCCAACCTCACGAACTGATCTGCCAAAGCCTGAACATCCAAAGCAAGCGGTCTCTCACCGACCGGAATATACGCAAGACTGCCCATACTGGCTGACTTCCTACTCAAAGCATCGGCCACTACATTGGCCTTTCCCGGATGGTATAAGATGGTGATATCATAGTCTTTCAGTAGCTCCAACCACCTTCTCTGCCTCAAGTTTAGCTTCTTCTGCTTGAACAAATACTGTAGACTCTTGTGATTCGTGAACACCTCACATGACACGCCATATAAATAGTGCCTCCAAATCTTCAGCGCGTGAACAATGGCTACTAACTCCAAATCATGGACTGGATAGTTCTTCTCATGAATCTTCAACTGACGCAAAGCATAAGCAATGAACTTGGCATCTTACATCAACACCGTACCAAGTCTAATACGAGATGAATCACAATAAACTATATATGGCCCTGAACCTGTGGGCAAAACCAACACTGGCGCCGTAGTCAAAGCTGTCTTGAGCTTCTGAAAGCTCGCCTCACACTCATCCGACCACTTGAACTGGGCACCCTTCTAGGTCAACCTGGTCATCGGGGCTGCAATAGATGAAAACCCCTCCACAAACCGATGGTAATATCCCGCCAAACACAAGAAACTCCGGATCTCTGTAGCTGATGTGGGTCGAGGCCAGTTCTTGACTGCCTCTATCTTCTTCGGATCCACCTGAATACCCTCTGCTGAAACAATGTGACCCAAGAATGCAACTGAACTCAACCAGAACTCACACTTCGAAAACTTAGCATACAGCTGATTATCTTTCAAAGTCTGAAGAACCACTCTCAAATGTTGCTCATGCTCCTCCCGGCTGCAGGAATAAATCAAAATACAATCAATGAAGACGATCACGAAGGATTCCAAATAAGGCCTGAATGCCCGGTTCATCAAATCCATGAAAGCTGCTGGGGCATTTGTCAATCCGAATGACATCACCAAGAACTTATAATGCCCGTACCGAGTGCGGAAAGCTGTCTTAGGGACATCGGATGCTCTAATCCCCAACTGATGATAGCCCGATCTCAAGTCGATCTTAGAAAATACTTGGGCACCCTGAAGCTGGTCAAACAAATCGTCAATCCTCGGCAATGGGTACTTATTCTTGATTGTGACCTTGTTCAATTGCCGGTAATCTATACGCATTCTCATCGATCCGTCCTTCTTCTTAACAAACAACACCAGCGCACCCCAAGGCGAGACACTAGGCCTAATAAAGCCCATATCAAGCAAGTCTTGCAACTGCTCCTTTAACTCTTTCAACTCAGGCGGGGCAATACGATACGGCGAAATAGAAATGGGCTGAGTGCCCGGAGCCAAATCAATGCAGAAGTCAATATCCCTGTCGGGTGGCATACCGGACAGGTCTGAAGGGAAAACCTCAGGAAACTCATGAACGACAGGCACAGAATCCATAGAAGGAACCTCCGCTCTAGAATCACGAACATATGCCAAATAGGCCAAACACCCCTCCTCGACCATACGCCGAGCCTTCATATATGAGATAACACTACGGGTAGAATGACTATGAGTCCCTCTCCACTCAAGACGAGGCAACCCCGGCAAGGCTAAGGTCACAGTCTTGGCATGACAGTCCAAGATAGCGTGGTAAGGTAATAACCAGTCCATCCCCAATATGATATCAAAATCAACCATATCCAAAAGTAAGAAACCTACTCGAGTCTCAAAAACCCCAACCACAACTACACAAGAACGATGAACACGATCTACCACAATAGAATCACACACCGGTGTAGACACATAAACAGGAGCACTCAAAGAATCACTGTGATACCTGCATCGGAAGCCTCAGCCTCGGCCCTGGCTGGAAGAGCATAACATCAGGGCTGGGCCCCACCACTCTGAATTACATCTCTGGGACGGCCTGCTGCTGGCTGGCCTCCACTTCTAGCGGCCTGACCTCCACCTCTAATATCTCTACCTCCACCTCTAGCTGGCTGAGCGGGCTGACGAGTCCCCCAATGAACCTCCTCAGTCTCTCTCTCTCTCAGAGGGAAGTATAGGAAGAGCATGACGGGCCAAATCAATAAACCTGGTCTCGTACTGAGTAACAGTCATAGAACCCTGCTGGAGACGCTCAAATTGCCTCCAATAGTTCTCCCTCTGAGTGATAGGAAGAAACTTCTCCAAGAATAGCTGAGAAAACTGATCCCAAGTCAGAGCTGGTGACCCAACTTGCCTAGCCAAGCAATAATCTCTCCACCAAGTCTTGGCGGATCCAGACAATCGAAAAGCAGCGAAGTCGACCCCATTGGTCTCCACTATCCCCGTGTTCCGGGGAACCTCATAACAACTGTCCAAATAATCGTGGGGATCCTCAGAAGATGTACCACCATAAGTAGTAGTGAAGAGCTTGGCAAAACCTATCCAACCTCCACGAAGCCTCCAAAGATGTAGTTGATCCATCACCGTCTGTGCGGCTGCTCGGCCAAAGAAGCGGTACGTGACCTCGCCATTTGCAAAAGAACAAGATCAGAGGTTTCAATTTAGCATTGAAGGAACAAAATCGCACGATAGGAAAGAATAGATGTGAAGTTTTTTCTAACTCTATAGCCTCTGGGGATAAATACAGACGTCTCCGTAACGATCCCTTAGACTTTACTAAGCTTGTCCGTGAATTGTGAGACCTAAGTAACCTAGAGCTCTGATACCAACTTGTCATGACCCGGATTTCACACCCTCGGGAGTCGTGATGGCGCCTACTAGTGAAAGCTAGGCAAGCCAATTATTTCAACTATTTACCTTTCTCTCATTTTAATCCTTTAATAGTTATGAATCAACATTATGTAATCAGCGGAATTAAATAAGCGGAAGAACAAATTATAACCATTAAAATATTACCAATACAATTTCTTAAACATAGACTACTCAAGACCGGTGTCATAATTTCACGGACTGTCTAAGAATACTACAAATAAGGGTCCGAAAGATAAATACAACGCTGTCTCTGAAATACATAAAAGAAACAGAATGAAGGGATATAATGAGATGCCAAGGCCTGCGGACGCCTGCAGGACTACCTCGGGTTGCCTGGTGAACTGGAAGCAGCAACATCACTGCGGTCCGAAAACTACAGTATCGGGATCTGCACAAAAGAGTGCAGAGTGTAGTATCAGCACAACCGACCCCATGTACTGGTAAGTGCTTGGCCTAACCCCAGCGAAGTAGTGACGAGGCTAGGACCAGACTACCAAATAAACCTGTGCAGTTAAATCATGTACAACGGAAAATAAAGGCAAAACTTTACAATTAGAGATAGGAAGGGGAAACATGCTGCAAGGAAATATCAAGTAACAACAGAAATCCAACAGATAAATGTAAAGAACACTATAACTAAATTATCAGCAAGAATCAGGAAATCAAAGACAAGTGCACGACATCACCCTTCGTGCTTTACACTCTCTCACAAATATCATGCACGGCATCACCCTACGTGTTTTACAACTCTCACAAATATCATGCATGGCATCACCCTTCGTACTTTACACTCTCTTACAAATATCATGCACGGCATCACCCTTCGTGCTTTACACTCTTCCTCACCCAAGCAACAATCACAAAGAAATTTGGTAAGGGAATCAATAACATCACAATAAAATCAAGTAACCACAGAAAACCAATAATTAAACGTAAAGAACATCATAACTCAATTATCAACAAGAATCAGGAAAATCAAGGACAAGTGCACGGCATCACCCTTCGTGCTTTTACTCTCGTCCTCACCATAAGAATCAGTACAATCGGCACGGCATCACCCTTCGTGCTTTTAACTCACATAATCATGGCACGGAATGATCATTCGTGCATTATCACTCATATAAAGGCACAGAATGGTACATCGTGCGGCACGGCATCACCCTTCGTGCATTAACATGTTATATCCCGTACTTTAAAGTTAGGATTCGTCGAAGTAATAACATATGAGTGGGAAGGGACTAAGGTTATACATGAAGATATGGATATAAAGCCCTGTAAGTTTGAAGAATTTCCGAACTACTATATATTGGCTTGATATGTATTTTCTTTGAAGTAAACCATTTTCGGTAAAAATTGATAGATACGATTTTATATGGTTGTGATAAGTTTTAAATTAAATACATGACATGCGGGAGTTTATAAATGGGGATTTATTTATCATAAGAGTAGATAGTATTTTATCATAAGAAAAGTTATCCTTTTTCCGTTTTGAGAATTTATAGTACAAAAAGAAGGTTATCTTTTTAGTATTTTAAGAATTAAGCGTACGAAAATTTGTACTCTTTATATGAGATTAGAAAAATTAGTACTTGAGAAAATATATGTATTTTTACATGGGTTTTTTAAATATAATAATAGTGTATGTATTAATTTTATATGGTACCATATGACCATAACAGTATGATGTATAAAGTGTATTAAAAATAAGTATAATTTTAAGTAATTTGAGATAATTTTTAATTATGCGGGTAATTGATCAATAACTGGGTAGCGGGATATTATTTAATTAATTAATTATTGGATAGGATTAACAACCTTTCACGTGGCAGCCTTATAACCTAAACTAAGTGGCTCTTGCATTTTTTATAGAAACGTGGCATACATCTTAAGTGCCATTTGACGTATCAAGTGATCTTCTGTTATGTTGTTAAGCACATCAAATGTGTGATCATATAATACATTCATTTTGGACGTGTTCAAGTTAGAGATTCAGTTAAATGTTGGATGTGAATTATTGAACAGACTCTTTGATTTGGACTTCACACTTCAAGTCTGATTGGAGTGTCACGGAAATGGATGCCTAATTGAAACTAGTTTTTTTTTTAATTTGATTCAATCTCCTATATTCCACAAAACAACGTTTCCAACATTTCCTCATAATAGCAAACACGTATTCAAGCTTCTACTTGGTGTTTCTTTTGATGCTTATGTGCTGAAATGTGTCAAAAGCTGTAAATTACATGAATAGCAAAACCATGATGTGGTTAGCCTTTCAAAATGGTCAGATAGTAGTAATTCGTGCTTCAACTTGTGTAAAAAAGAAAGAAAGAAGAGAGTACAGCTTACACAAGTGCATCCCAAGATTCACGGACTTCCGTAACTGGAGTTGTTACTGTTAACTTTAGATTGGCATCTTCTGCAATTTTTCTCCATCCAAATCTAGTACAGCAACAGATAGCATCAGGTCTCAATTGCGTAGGGGGTTCAGGTATGTAATGGCTATCTCTTCTTTCTTTTGGCATGATCCAAGTAACGATACGTAAACGTAATGATATTCTATAAGTGGTTTTACTCTTAGTAGCTAAGGATGCCTATATTATTCATTCTCGTAAAGTAATGTTCAAGCATGTCTAAGTACGTAGCTAGTGCCCTATTAAGGTATTTGATAAAGATGTTAATATTTATGATATAGTGATACATGTACATGCATCTTCATGTATTTACCACCGAGCTACGGCCGGTCGGGCAGTCACCACCGGTTGGCCAGTTACGTATCATTATTTACCGCCGGTTGGGCAGACATGCATACTCATTTACCACCGAGCTACGGCCGGTCGGGCAGTTACCACCGGTTTGGCAGTTATGTATCATTATTTACTACCGGTTGGGCAGTCATGCATATTCATTTACCATCGAGCTACGGCCAGTCGGGCAGTCATGTATTTACCATCGAGCTACAGCCGGTTGGGCAGTTACATATTCACCACGGAGCTACGGTCGGTCGGGCAGTTACCACCGGTTGGGCAGTTATGTATCATTATTTACCACCGGTTGGGCAGTAATGCATATTCATTTACCACCGAGCTACGGCCGGTCGGGCAGTCATGCATTTACCATCGAGCTACAGCCGGTTGGGCAGTTACATATTCACCATCGAGCTACGGCCGGTCGGGCAGTCATGTATTTACCACCGCGCTACGGCCGGTCGGGCAGTTACCACTGATCAGTTGGGCAATCATTCATCATACGATATGGATAATGGTCTCCAAGAGAAGAATTATATATATGTAAGTATAATAAGTATGAAAATACGGTGGTGCTTCAGAGATGCAGGTTGATTCTTATATGTCTTTAATTAATGTTGACTTATTGTTATATTTCAGTTCTGCCTTACATACTTAGTACATTATTTGTACTGACGTCCTTTTGTTGGGGACGCTGCATTCATGCCTGCAGGTATAGCTAATCAGTTTGACGAGCCCTCATCGTAGACGAGATTGGCATTCAGTGAAGGATCGGTAAGACTCCATCTCATTTGGAGTGCAGCCGAGTCTATGAGTCAACATGTCAGAGTTTTGCTATAGACTTATGGGTAGGCCAGTACCCTGTCCCATGTGATGTCAAGCTATTTTAGAGGCTTTGTAGACAGAGGTTCATTTTGTACAGTATGTCAGAGGCCTTGACGGCCCATATGTATTCATGATTTAAGAAAAATAGTTCAGTGATACAGTGTTGCCCACATATAGTTATACATTACGAGTTGTGGCCATGTTGGCCCATGATAGTTACAAAAGGAATGAATGAGTTACAGAGTGGTTCGCTCGGGCCAGTACGGCACCGAGTGCCAGCCACGCCTCCCCAGGTTTGGGGCGTGACATAACACTCTCTTACAAAATATCATGCACCGCATCACCCTTCGTGCTTTAACACTCTCTCACCAAAACAATGCACGGCATCACCCTTTGTGCTTTAAAACTCTTCCTTACCCAAACAACAATCACAAACAATATGGGCAAGGAATTAAATAGAATCACAATAAAATCACAATGAAAATCCCGGCAAGGGAACAATATTAAAAGCAACAACATCCCGATAAGGGAACAATATTAAAAGTAACAACATCCCGGCAAGGGAGCAATATTAAAAGCAACAACATCCCGGCAAGGGAACAATATTAAAAGCAATAACATCCCGGCAAGGGAGCAATATTAAAATCAACAATATCCCGGCAAGGGAGACAATATCATAATCCTCTTCTCTTTTTCACATTTACTTCACAACTCAATTTACAACTTGAGCCAACGATCTACAATGCTCAATTACCAATGATAGTTTCTCAATTCAATTCACAACTTGAGCCAACGCTCTACAATGCTCAATTACCAATGATACTTTCACAATTCGATTCACAACTTGCGCCAACGCTCTACAATGTTCAAATACCAATGATACTTTCACAAGCCTTGTTCAACAATAGGAATATCACATAACGCATGAACAATACAAAACGGAGTCACATTAATCATAGTATAAGACTCACGGGCATGCTTGACACCAACGTATAGATACTCGTCACCATGCCTATACGTCGTACTCAACAATTAACACATAGCAAATAGGACACGACTCCTAATTTCTCAAGCTAAGGTTAGAGTAAACACTTACCTCGATGACACGAACACAATTCAAGCCTCAACTATCGCTTTACCCCTTGATTCCACCACCAATTTGCTTGTATCTAGCCACAAGTTACTTAACTATATCAATAAATGCTAAATGAATCAATTCTAATGTATGAAAAATAGAGTTTCTAAAGTTTTTCCCAAAAAGTCAAAAATCGACCCCGGACCCACATGGTCAAAACCCGAGGTTCGAATCAAAACCCGATTACCCATTCACCACGAACTCAAATATGTAATTCGTTTTGAAATCGGACCTCAAATCGAGGTCCAAATCCCCAAAATTCGAAAAACCTAAGTTCTACCCAAAACACCGAATTTCCCCCGTAAAAACTTTTGATTTTGAGTTGAAATCATGTAAAAAGATGTTAAAGATTAAAGAAAACGAGTTAGAAACGACTTACAATCGATTTGGAAGGGTACTTGTCTTTGATAAATCGCCCAAAGGTGTTTAGGTTTTGAAAAGGTTAAAAAAATGGTTGAAATCCCGTCTGAAATTCATTTTAGCAGGTCTCTGATGTCGCAATTGCGATCAGGGTTCGCAATTGCGAACCCTTCAGAAACCTGTTTTTCTCGCATTTGCGATTGGATGTTCGCATTTGCGATGGGAATGTCACATTTGCGACAACTGGCACATATAAAAGACTTCGCATTTGCGAGGTAGTGCTGATCCCGTCACACCCCCTTTTTTACACCCCCAAAAGAAATATGTGTTATGGATTTGTGGGTTAAAGAGTTTTTCCAATTAATGTGACAAATTTGAGTAGGGATTATTTATTTACAAAGTCGCCTACTTGGAATTGATTCTTTNTTATTTTTTTTTTACTTCTAATAATTACACTAAATTTTTTAAGACCGGTCGACAATGCAAGTACGCCTTCCAAATGATGTATCAAGTAGTACATACGTGAACATGATGGTCTCGAAGAGGATATCTGTCTTATACGGACCCGGCCCCTGTGCCGAGTTTCACTAAGTCAAATGCACGTGATGCAAATAAAGCGAACCTACTAGGGATATCCGGCATGAGGTTTGTTCTTCTAGGTTTAAATCTTATTGGAGAAAGTATCTAGACTGGCTTACTCGAGCGGACAACTCGAGCCGAGGAGGGTCAGTGTACCGGTAGCATTGCTTTCCGGCTTAACTGGTGGTGCTCCCCGTCTAAAACAGGTGTGACTAAAATCCTTCACCGGGTGACAAGCACCTCGGCTATCTCAAAGAAAGCGGGCTATGTCAAGCAAATGCCCAATTTTTAATTTCAAGAAGACTCAGAGAGGGTGCGTGAGAAGATATTTTATATGTACAGTTCAACAATATCAAAGCAGTAAAAAGCAAATAAGTAGCACATTATGCCCAAATAAGTCACAGTATATACAAAATTAATAAAGCCAAATAAAAGTCAACATGTACAAGCTCGAATTCTAGTTGTCCCCAGCGGAGTCGCCAGAGCTGTCACACCCCCTTTTTTACACCCCCAAAAGAAATATGTGTTATGGATTTGTGGGTTAAAGAGTTTTTCCAATTAAAGTGACAAATTTGAGTAGGGATTATTTATTTACAGAGTCGCCACTTGGAATTGATTCTTCGGTGTTCCAAGTCACCTTTTATTTGAATCCCTAGTCAAAGGAAGGTTTGACTCTATTTTTATCGGTCCGTGAAAACAAAGTTCAGGTAAGGAATTCTGTTGACCGAGGAGAAGGTGCAAGGCATTCCCCGAATCCCGTGGTTCTAGCACGGTCGCTTTATTGACTTAAACTTGGCTTGAATTAATATGGACAAACTGTGATTTTATTGGTTTTCATGTTTTACCTATTTCCGCTTTTATTATTAAAATTATTAGAAAGATTTGAATAAAATTATCTTAACCGCACCACACAAGCGAATGTGTGACCGAGATAAATTTTATTGATTTTTTCCATAACCGCGCTACGCAACGAATCCGCAGTCGTGATGAGGATTATTAGTACATCATTACTTTTGGAGAAAATTACAACATTTAAAGAAATTAATTTTTTTAAAAAAAAACTTATTAAAAAGTTAGCTATCGCGCTACGCACGCGAATCCACGATTTCAAGAATTAATTAAATTAAAAATTAACTAAAACTAATTAGATAAAAGTACGAAATTATTGAATTAATTTACTGAATGTTAAATATCACGCTACGCAAGCGATTCCGTGAAGTAAAAACGCGCCTACTAATTGCCTAGCGTTTAAGGTAATTATTAAAGTGACAAGTTATTGAATTATTTTAATTACAAAAGAAAAATATGATTTCTTTTCTTTTTCGTCTGGTTGGCCTAAGCCTCTTGGATGAAAGAAATGAGAAGCAAACAAAAAATAGCAATAGCTAAATTAAACTTACATAAAAATAAAATGCTAACAAACAAGAATATGTCCCAAGATTTATTCTTGCCTTAAACTCATTTTTAGCTTTTATTAAAATTCATGGGCAATAGTTCATTAACCCCACGTCAATTAATAATGAACTTTAACAAAACAAGACTACAGCAACTAAGCTCAAAATATTCTGTACCAAACTAAAGTCCGATTATAATTAGTGTACGACATTCACTTTTAAACTCCTTTCTTGCAACATTCATGAGCAAGGTCATGCTTATTTTAAATCTCCATTGATCCCCACAATTCTGTACCTTTTATACTCAAACCTCTTCCACGGCTCACTTTCTAAAGGTCCAACTAATATAGAAAAATTTGACCTCTACGTATTACAATCATGTCTCTTAAAATGCTTGCAAAGAGTTACTATACATGCATGCTTTGCGATGCACTTTAATTGAAAATCATGAACCATTACTCAGCTTGCTACGTTTGAGGACATAGCTTTCGGACGTGAAGTACTATCTATTTTTGCAATAGACATCTTAAAGTTTCTTTCTATTTATGTAATTCGGGATTCGGAACATAGAAAAAGTGCACATTTGGGGTGTATGTGTATCAAAATATAGTAAGAATTCTGGGAATAGGCAAGTTCCAGTTTATTCAGCTGTTCACTTTTTATTTTTCCAACTAATTCCTTATTGTAACTCACAAACTCGTAGAAAAGTTAAAACAGAGACTAAAATACCAAAACGGATTAAAGAAATGACAGTAAAAGATTGATGTTGGACCTTCAATTGAACAAAAATGCCTAATGTTAAACAACAAAAATTCTAACTGAAACCCTTCGCCACACACGTCTTGACAGAGAAAGAACTTTTTACACCCTTTTTTTTTGTACAGATTCAACTATTAGAGACTGAATTAAAAATATAAAAAATATTTTTCTACAAACTAAACGACATACTTCCTACTCCAGAATAGCCTAAATGAGTCAAATAAGATTATGACAAACTAATCCTACAAGCAGTCACATATTCTTCATACATGGGATACACACTTTATTTATTCACATAAGCATCTTTAGTAGGAAGTAAAAAAAAACTATTCAAAAATAAAGTAAGGGTTCATGCTTTTATTTCTTTAATAATAAACTACATTGCGGGCTTGAAGAGTTACCTAGATTGCAGATTTGGATACAAGACAACAGTAATTACTTCGCCCGAACTCAGCTGCTATCAAATACAGCTTCAAACCAGCAGCAACAGCAGTAAAACAACCCAGAAGACACCTTGAAACTCAACAGCTTTTTAAAGAAGAAAGAACTACAAAATAACATCAACTTTTTATATTTTTCTGGAAGATTTTTGCTCTTTTCTGGAAAATATTCAAAGGTGAAAGGGTGCTGAAATTTTATCTTCAGCTCTTTTTTTTTCTGATCCCCCCTTTTGTTGAGGAAAGGGCAGCCCTTAAATAGGCAAAGAAAAAACAACCTTTTGGACAGATTTTGGTTCACCAAAAATCTGTCCAAAAAAGGGACTGACTTGTGTGCTAAAGGCTGTCCAAAAGGTGAAAGGACAGCCTGAAATCTGCTATAGCAGGAGCAAAGGGTCATTTCAGCCACCCTAGTACTAAAAATAAGTTGCTAGTGTACCCCTAACACATGATTACTCATCTACTACTCTGCAGCTTTTAACAACAACACTACCAACCATGTGATTCAAATTAAATAAAAAGCAAGTAACCAGAATATAATTGATCTACCAAAAACATGTAACTGAAACTTAATACTGAATCATTAATCAATCAAGAGAACTTAAAACCTAATGACTAAAATCAAACCAAGCAAATACATGTTAACAGAGAAAACAAACTTAGTGAAAAAGTTTCACTAAGCGTAAGACGAAAAACTGAAAAACTAGATAGAAAACGAACTAAAATCGACCACTAACAGAACTTACATTACTACAATAACTACAATAAAGTAGTAGGCAACAGAAATCAGAAAACTAAAGAAAGGATTAAGGTTCCAATTACGGTCCAAAACTTTAAAACTTTAGTTAAAGTTCGGAGGCATAACGACACATGAAAACTAAACACTATTGATTCTGAACTGACTAACAATTAATCAACAAAACTAAACTGATAAAAATAAAACTAACACGAAGAATGACATAGAAATATTACATATGAATCCGATCAATATAACCAACTAAATGAATAATTAGTCGAGAAGCTAATCAATTGATCTCAATCTCACTTGATACAACAAAACTAAACAATGTGAGCAACTAAAGGGATGATTCGAAGCGACATACAACATTACGAGAATAATGGCAACTCGACGAATCACTACTCAAATGTATACTACGAACAACATAAAACATGAACGAAAATTAAACTCTAAACCTAATGCTAAAAAGAACAGAAACAAAACAAACGAAATAAGAAAGAAAAATCAGAAGTGGAATAGGGAGCAAGGTTTTACCACACAAGGCATCTGATGCTAACTCGAGCACCAAAAGATGAAGCAAACCCCAAGAACGGCTGTCCGACCCCGAAACACAGATTTCCTTTTAGTAGACCCAAAGGAAATAAGTTTTGGCATCATACTTGAAGGAAATATGGGTCTGGGTCGAGTAGTATAAAAAGATAGAGGGTCAGTGTGGTGCGTATTGCAGCGACGGGCAGTGGGTGTCGCCGGCGGGTGGCGAGGTTTTTTTTTTTTTTTGAGGATCGAGTTAGAGATATAGAGAGAGAGGGGGAGAAGAGGAGGAGGTGGTGCAATTTTGGTGTAGTTGATGACCGGTGGCGCTGGGTGACGGCGCGACTAGGGTTTGATTTGTTGATTATTGGTGGAGATTTGGGGATTTGGGTTGTGGATCTAGAAGAGGGTGATGAGAGGAAAAGAATTGGTGTAATTTGGGGGCGTTTGGATGTTGGCCGCCGCGGTGGCGAATCCCGGCGGGCGGCGCTGGGCGGCGGACAGGCGGATTGCTGGGGAGGAGAAATAAAGAGAGAGAAGAAGAAAAATGAAGAGACAATAAGGAAAATGGGGGCAAATTTTGGCCAACTAGGCTTTAAATACCTAGGGTGGGAGATTAATCAGGGTCGTTGGATCAAGATGTACGGTGGGTAAGATTCAATCTTCAGATTTACTAAATGAAATGACGTAGTTTTGATCCAAAACTACGTCGTTTGGACCTCCCCTTGGCAGCCCCTTGTGGACCGGATTTGGACGAAATGGGCTTAAATTTTGGGCCAATTTTGCTTAATTTTAATTAAAACATACACTAGTCCAATCCCTACCCCATTTATCAAATCATTAATCAATCTTGAAACTTTATACATACAAAAAATAAGAAAACCACACACACTCTCACACACACACACACACACACAACACACAACACACAATATATATATATATATATAAATATAAAATGTAGAAGAAAAGGATGGGCAAAATTAGGATTTACAGCTGCCCCTCTGTGCTCGAGAAACATGAAGAGTTTTCGTGCAAAGACAAATGAATGCCATAGCTAAATATTTGCTCACATATCAATCCAGGGAAGCAAATTTTGAAAAAATAGTGACCAACCTTGCTTCCGAGTTCCTACATATCCTTAGCTATAAAAGAATCAGGTCAGTGTAGTTCTGGAAAAATTTGGTAGCTGGGACTACCAAGACACTGGAGTTAAGACTGTTGTTGCTTGCTGCTGTTTGCTGTTACTCTTACTGTTACTGCTTCTTACATCAAAAGAAAAAGAGAAGAGCATACATATGTCTGGCGAACTAAGAGTACAAAATTCTTGTCTACGTGTCTTCCTGGAGTCAAATCTTGATTCTTGACTTGTCTCTAGTGTTGAGCTTAGACTAGATCTTGATTCTCTTTAAAGAAGAGATTATGACTCAATCTCGGTTGCTTGCTTTCTGGATCAGAATTTTGAGAAAAAATGAAACTTGAGAAGTTGCGTTGCCGACACATTATCAAGGCTAACTCCGACTATTCTTGTGAAATCGAAGGACTTTTTCTTCTGATGAGATATTGAAACTGCAAGCTTTAATCGTCACTTGGGCTGTGGCGGCAGAGCCTGCGAAGCCATCAAAGACGAACAAAAACGAACAAAAATTTTCTGCCCAGTCTGGCACTAGGAAAATTTTGGGAGTTATTAGAGAAAGCTACAAACTATTTATTTATTGAAATAAGGAAAAGACAGTAATATAACTAGCTATGTGAGGATACGCAACCACAGGGTAGCACCCTGTGTTTACAAAGGTAGTGGAATTATAGCCACAGTATCCTATATTACTGAAGGAAACGTAGCCACGGGTAGAAGCCTTGTACCACTAGGAAGTATGTAATTATGGGTATTGGTATCCTTGTATTACTGATAAAATGTTGAATCCCTCTATGCGAATATGTTCCTACCTGAGTTAAGCTAATAAACACCCTGAGCGAAGAGTAATTTCTACTCGGAACTATGAGCTGGATCCCCTAGTAGAAAGAGATTCTACCTGAGTTAAGCATGTGTAAAACACCCTGAGTGAAGTACTTCTACTCGGAACTATGAGCTGGATTTCCCTAGGCGAAATGATTCTACCTGGGTTAAGCTGTGTAAAACCACCCTGAGTGAAGAGTACTTCTACTCGGAACTATGAGCTGGATCCCCTAGGCGAAATATGATTCTACCTGGGTTAAGCTGTGTAAAACAACCCTGAGTGAAGAGTACTTCTACTCGGAACTACGAGCTGGATCCCCCTAGGCAAAATGATTCTACCTGGGTTAAGCTGTGTAAAACACCCTGAGTGAAGAGTACTTCTACTCGGAACTATGAGCTCGATTCCCCTAGGCGAAAGTATTCTATCTGAGTTAAGCTGCTGTAAAACACCCTGATGAAGAGTACTTCTACTCGGAAACTATGAGCTGGATCCCCCTAGGCAAAGGATTCTACCTGAGTTTAAGCTGTGTAAAACACCCTGAGCGAAGAGTACTTCTACTCGGAACTATGAGTTGGATTCCCCTAGGCGAAAAAGATTCTACCTGAGTTTAAGATGTGTGAAAAAACCTGAGAACCGAAGAGTACTTCTACTCGGAACTATGAGTTGGATTCCCCTAGGCGAAAAGATCTCTACCTGAGTTTAAGCTACGAAAATGGGAGGTGTGAACAATAGTGATGCATGCTGAAAAGAGAAAAAATGGAGATTTTAAGAAGCTTACGTTTGTGACGTTCATCTTTTTAGGAATTCCATTCTGCACCTGCTTTGTTCCTGCTTTCAAACAAAGAAAGATTTATGAGTTTCAAAGTGTGGTTGGTTTGTGGCCTTGATCCCTTGATGCCTTGAGTAGTTTTGAATCTCCCCCTGCTGTCGAAGAACCGATTTCTCTCAAGCGGTACCGAGATGCTCGGCTGCTCTGTATCATTTTTCTAAGACCTTGGATTTACATTATTTTCCCCCAACTGTTTCCATACCCAGATGGCCAGTTACCACTCACCCTTTGTCTCTAAGGCAATGCATTTTTTTTCTTAAAAATCAAACTCAGTTGTCTTGCACACGTGATCATGTTTGTGTCCGTAGTGCTTAATCAACTTTCTCATGAAGCAGGTCCTGCTCATGCGACTTTTAGTTTTCTTTAAAAATACTTTGTTTGCTTTATCAAATGAGATCTCAGAATGGATTCGTGCCTTCGCCTAATCCATAATATGCCCCCAAATTGTGCTCGATATTACGGGGGGAATTGTTAGCTAGTTTCGCAGCCATTTCTTTGTTTTGCTTTTATGCAGGATTAGACGAAAGGGACTCAAAGAGAAAAATTATGGTAAAAACGGAATAATAATTGAAAGTGAAAAAAACAGTGTTTAAACAGAAGGATGTTCCCTTTTCGAGGAAAGGAATAGGGAGACTTATCTGGAGGTATGTGCCGACTCAATGATCATGACATGCATTTTGGACTGGAGCCTGATCCGTCTAAGCTGCCTAATTCTCAAAATCCGCCGCAAAACGTTCATTCTTGAATTTGTCTTGGTTGTTCTCATGCCGCGAGAATCAAAGACCCTCATTCGCGCTCAGTAGCGCCTTTTGCAGGTTTTCGCTAACTAACCTCTCTCATTTCTCCTACTAACCGTCGCCTATAGGTGCCCATCTGGGTTTTCACCAATAAGACTCTCTCATTCTCTCTGCCTCACTGTCGCCTTATAGTGCCGTACGGGTTTTTCACTGAAAAGACTCTCTCATTTCGTTTTCTCTTTTTCTTTTTTTTTTCTTTTTTTTCTTCTTCTTCTTTTTTTTTCTCTTCTTTTTTTTTTGGAAATAGATACTGCAGGAGGGAGGTTAACCAACGCCTTTGGCCATGGGGACTTCAAACATTCTCAAAAAAAAAAAATTCGATCAGAAGTTCTTGAAAGTAAAAAGGCGAAATGAACCTTGAACTGAATTACAAACTTTTGGAACCGTTTTACAGAACAAACACTGTGAAATAAAAACAAACTTCTAGCTTTAGTTTAGAGTATTGGGAAATGGATTTTTTGTTCTATGGGACCGAACCCCAGGGTCAAGCTGCCTACGTATCCTTTCGGACATCAGGTCGGATTGTCTAGTTCAATGACGCCCCCTCCCACCCCCTCCCTCAGAGAATCTCTCTCTT
>NC_031989.1:7918190-7944922 GCF_001879085.1 Nicotiana attenuata
CAACACCCCCGAGAAGATAAAAGGGTGTACTTAACCCTCATAATTGGTGAACTTCTGGCTCAAATAATAGTTGCCTGTTCTTTTTTGCCTGTTGCAATCATGTTGCCGCCAACGCATCCAAAGGAATTATCCATTCACCGATAGATATAAAAACAAAGGCCCTACCAGGTTCAGGCGGGATACCAATACAGGGGGTTTTGACAGCATAACTCTTTGATCCTGTCAAAAGCTTTTTGGCAATCGTCTGTCCACCTATAGCGGCATCCTTTTTCAGCAACTTAAGATGGGCTCGCACGTGGTTTGTGAGCTGAGCATGAGCCCTACTGATGTAGTTCAGCCTCCCGAGCAAACTCATGACTCCTTTTTGTTCTCGGGGTGGACGATCTCCGAATGACTTTATCTAGATGATCAATTCCGTGCCTCTCCGGCTGACTATAACAACCGGGAGTTTCCAGACGGAACCGCAAAATGCACCTTGGTGATTAAGCTTAAGCGTCAATACCTTCGAAGGCCGTTCGAAGAACTTTTTCAAAAATCACACCGTGATCAAGCTTGTTCTGTTGATTTTAATGAAACATCATGATATACTTCAATCTCTTTGTGCATTATGTATGAAAATAGTAGTCATGGCCCTCATGTAGGTTGCCCCTGAATTCTTTAAACCGAATGGCATGACCTGTAACAATAAGTACACCCATGGGCGTGGTGAACGCGTCTTTTTGCATCATCCTCAGTCCATTAGAATTTGGTGGTACCCCGGCATAGCAATCACGAACGTTGTATCTTCATGTTTTTGCGCAATTATCTACAAGTAATGTGGATATTTGGCAAAGGAAAAATTTATCCTTTGGAATTGCTTTGTTTCAGGTCCTATAAGTCGACACAAAACTCTGGTTTTTTCCCATCTTCCTTTGGCACAGGCACAAACATTTGCCACCCAGGTAGTGTATCGGACATCTTGACCCCCACATTTTGGGGCCGCCCCGCTTTTTGTTGCCTTTTTGTTCATTTAAAAAAAAATTTCTTCCTCTTTATTTTGTCACTCACGTCTGTTTTAAATTTTCGTTGCTTTGTTGGCTGGTGGAAAACCAGGATACGTAGGAAGCTTTATGAACCACCAGATCAACACTTAAACCGGCATATCATCGTAAGACAAGCAAACACATCTCTATATTCAAATTAAAAGTTGAATCAAGGCATCTCTGGTTTTTTGTTCGGTGTGATGCTTATCTTCGTTTCTCTAACTTCTTCAGGACTTCCGATATTAAAATCGGCTAGTTTCAATTGAGGTTTTGGCTTAGGCCTTGTTTTCAAATTGTTTCCAACTCTCTTTTTTATTTCCTAACAACTCATCTTCATCATATTCAACCTCTTGATGCATTATTCCGATTTAGACAGCTTTTTAAGATCTGAGCGTGATTCCGCCATGCATGTCATGATTATTAAGGCCGGCATTAACAAAACTGAAATGGAAATAAAATGACAGGAATTAGGAAAAGGAAGATAGAAAAACTTAAGCCAGGAAACTGAACTGCATTTCATTGAATTCGGAAGGATGAAGGGTTAACATCAAAACAAAACAATCATACCTGAGATGTTTGGATTACAAACACCTGAAAATAACCCAAAAATACAAAAAAGAAGCTACAAAGCAACTACCAAAGACTCTCCTTGTGGGGAGAGGAGTTGCTTCCAGTTGGTGAGCATGGTGTTCTGGGTCATTAGTTGCGTATCGGCAACGACTAGTGCCTTCACACAGCCCTGGATCATATTCACTTCAGAAAACATCTCGCTGAGGCCGATGGCAAATTTCATCATGTTTTGCATGCGCGAGGGAATTTTGACCCTTCTGGAGTCGTGGCTTGACAAAAAGTAGTTAGAAAAATATGAGGGATAGGCTGTTGCAGACCCATCCATGCTTTTTGCGGTGTTTGGCTTTGTCTTTCGTCCTGCTTGTGTTGGCTTTGAAGCCAATCAAAAGTATCCCTGGTTCCGACGGAGAATAGGCTTCCGAAATTCCTTTGCAATATGCCCAAGTTCCTTTTTCCTGGCTTATAACCTTGTCTATCATAACTGCAAGCCACCATTACAGATGTGGCGGAAAGACGAGGATGCAGAAATAAGCTTTCCTCCTCGACAATGGTCCACAAGCAACCACTTCAAACGCCTGATAGACAATGACTCAGACCCCTTCCTTGGCCCTCAATACAGGGGATTAACGGTCCTTTTATATGGAAGACTCATCTTCTCCGTGAACAATAATTTCTTGCCTGTCATGTTCAAATTTGAGCATCTGATGCAAGGTGGGATGGCACAGCTGCGGGCCGTATGGATCCATGGCCTTCCAAGAAAGAAAGTTATAAGAAGTGGGCAATGTCTCTACTACTGGAAGACATCTCAAAGTCAACTGGCCCAATCGTCATGGTGAGGTTGATCCTCCCCAATGGTATCTCTTTGCTGCGGCCATCAAAAGCCCGATGCGAAACATTGCTAGGTCGGACTCTGTCTGTATCGATCTCTGCCTTTGCAAAGGTAGAAGAAGGCATACATTACACTTGAGCCTCCTCAACCATGAAACTCGCTTTACCATAATGACCCTCACATTTGACCATCAGTCAAAGCACTATTGTGCCCGCTCCTCCTCGGGAAGTTCTCATCAGTAAAAGGAGATTCTGTTCACCTCAAAAAATCTGTTGGCCATCTTCTCTCACTGATTCACACTTGGGTTTCCCTCTGAGAATATGTGCCTCGTTCAGGACCTTGATTAGTACAGGGCTGCTCTTTGGAATGTAGGAGAAGAGATAGTAGAGAGATTTGAGCGTTTTTCCTTATCTTTCTTAGTTGAATCAATGATTGAGTAATCCCTGACTTTCATCTTTTTCAAAAACACTTCGCATCTGCTTACAGTGACTGTCTTCTTATTGGCAAAATGGCCTACTCTAATTTGCTTTGGCCTTCCCTCACCTCTTCTGAGAGTAACATCTCCCTGATCGAGTAAAACCTCCAGTTTCCCCCATTTCTCCTAATGATTTCCTCTGCCTTTGTAGGTCATCAACCGTTTTGTTGTAGTTCCAAGCGAGTGGTTTTGTGTTGTTTTACGGGAGTGTTTGCCAATGGCAGGTTTGATTACGATCGGTCTCTGTTATACTTTTCGTACCTCCCTGCTTCTTCCTTTTGGTGTCCGGGATGGCCTCCAATACATATAACCTTGGGCTTGGAAACACTAGTGGAACATCCAACCTGAGATCTTTGGAACAATAAAGTTGCTTATTTGAGTTCTGGGCGCCTTTAACAATCAATGGCACGTCTCGGCTAGGATTTACTTCCATACCTGCTCTTCTTGAATTGCACCCACTGTCATTTCTGCTCGAACCGAACCGGCTTTGTATTCTTGGTCTCGGCAAATCATTCCGAAAAATGAACATCATTGTGTTGTGGCAAACGATTATTTGTCACGTTAGGAGGGTCCTCAGGCCATTTGTCACTACAATCAGTTTTTTCGAAATTTAGTTTCTCGTATGGCTCTTTTCAGAGTCCACAGTCATCAGTGCTTATGCCCTGGGGCACCGAATGATATTAACATCTAGGCATTCGCTGAATCCATTGCGAAATCGGTGATGCATATGGTTGGGAGCGAATGGGTCCAATTAACGCCCATTTGCTTCAGCTTCTGAATATGACTAGAATATGATTCAAGCATGGGAGTGAATTTTTCTACCGGCCTCTGCTCTCGACCATAATCCCTCCTGCCTGGGACGAGCATTGTAAGGGTGCCCCGAAATTTTGCTGCTGAGGTCGGGGGGGCCTCGGAGCTGGTGCCCTGTACCTGTTTGATCTGGGAAGGCCGAGCATATGTTGAGGCATTGAAACATGTAAATATTGTGGTGGGCCCACAGAGTATTGAGAATCGGCGGGGGAATAATAATGTTTGATGGGGGTAGCAGATTGCCCCTGCTGAAATTGCACATAAGGGTCGATCCCCTCTTTGAAACTCCTAGATCGAAGCCATCATGGACCCTTCATCCTCTCTTCTTTCTGTTTGCAAACCTCCGACCCATTTTGGATAGCTTGGTGGTGGCTTTGAGAGCAGCTTGACTTTACAATTCTGCAGTCCTTGAGTTGCTTTCCGACCATCTCCCCTATTTTGATTGCTTCTACAAAGGTCTACCATCGCGGACATCTGTTCTGAAAGTATCAGGCTCTTGAGCCTCCAGAAAAACAGTGATCAACCTCGTGTTTATCCAATGGGTGGCTTCACTCTAGCCGCTTTGCTCCCTCCACTTGATGGCATATCTCCCTAAAACTTTTCGGTCGGCCTTTTTTCTTCATATTGGACAAAGAATTTACGATCCGGCGCAATGTCCAATGTTTGTTCTGAAATTGTTTGACGAAGGCCTGGGCCATTCATCCCAAACAATGCCAGTAAGAGATATCTTTGGTCATGAACCATTCGGAAGTACCCCACCAGGCTTTCCCAAAAGTAAGCCATCAAGTAGCTCTTTCCTTTCCTCCTGCCAACCCTCAGCTTGGTTGGCAGTAACCTTTTCACATGGGCGATGGGGTCGCTGTGTCCATCATATTTCTCAAATTTCGGGGTCTTGAACCTCGTGGCAAATGGATGTGGGGGAACATTGCATAGATCCTGAATGAAAACGCTTATTGTGAACACCTAGGTCCCCTGTATATTCTTTATAATTTTGTTCAAGACTTTTCATTTTCCTATGCCTCTCATCTGGCTCAACCCTCGTGGCTTGGCTTCTCATTTTCCACTGTGATCGTACTGAGGAGTCTGATTGTATGGAGCCGAGACCCCGAAACCATAATTTTGGAGAATAGTATTGGCCCATCATAAGCATGAGATGTGGAGTCATTGTTTGGCCTCGTCACAGGTGGTTGGCGGGGGATTGTCTATACCGGTTCGCCAGACACGAACGAGAGGGGGTGTTCCTACACTGTGCGACTGGAGGTCGCATAATTAGAGTTACCGGGGGGCAGCATGGAGGTTGTTAGTTTTGGCACAATATACTCCTGGTGGTAGAATTGGATCGGCTTGTTGCATGGAGCAGTGTTTGAGTAGCCTGGGGTACGTGAATTCCCTCTGAAGGCCCTGGGGTGGAGGTCGACCGAAACCCAAGCTTGATATACATCTGTACACATTGTTGTTCCAATTTTCTTATTTCCTCCGACTCTTGCTCACTGCTGACCTGCGGATTGTCCACTTGACCAAACTGATTTCATCACTATTATCCTTACCACTGGCTCCTTTGATCTTGTGAAGTAATGAAATGTTGTTGGCCAGTTTTCACCACAAACAACCACCTTAAGCTTCTGAGTTAAGAAGGCAACAAATGTTGCTTAGAGTTTAAGCATTTTGGCAGATAAGAATCACATGTAGATATGCTATGCTCCCTAAAATTATCTATCTCTAATACTGCTTTTGGAAGGATCATGTTTCATTCCGGCTTATCAGTTTTATTTTTGACAATGTTTTTCCTCCTTTCACTCCGCCTTACTTTGATCCATTACTTGGTGTCATTTTGAAAAATATTTGATCGATCTTTTGTGGGTTGCCATACGTATCATTGTCGCCGCATGCAATAATCATTAACGTAAGTTCAGGTAATTAACCTTTTTTTTTTTTTTTTACAAACAAACATCTTTTTTGGTTCATTTCAGAATTTTTCTTAAACAAAAATCTTTTTTCGTTGATTTTCAATATATAATAATAATAAATCGTGTGTTTTTTTTTGTTTTTTTTGTTTTTTTATTTTTTATTTTATTTTCTTTATACAAGATCGAAAGCAAGAATTACATAAAAGATACAACAAGAACAGACCTACTCAAACAAGACTTCTTAGGATAAAAGGCGAAAATAACAAACCTCAAAAACACCAAAACTCTTATTGACTCAAAAACAACAAAAGGATAATGAAAAAACAGACTGATAACTAAAAAGAAACTTTGATGCCTTTGCAATAGAATCCACCAGCATCACTGTAATCAAGGGCGTTTGTTCTGCGGCTTGGACCCCGTAACGATCTTGGGCACTGTCTCGAGAGAGCTAAAACATTGCGGTATATCCTCTCCAAGTCTGCAGATATTATGACGAGCAACGTTCAAAGATACTTCTGCAAACCCTCGGTAGCGTCATTCCCTGACAACTCTGCAAGCTCTTGAGGATAACGTGGCTACCTCGAGGATTCTTTCCCCTTAATGTATTCCTGAGCCATATGCCAGCTCTTGATTTTGGCTGACCACGGGTCTCAGCTAGATCCAGCGCATCACGCTCCGTCCAAGGCCCATATCTTTCTGCGCCGATTTTTTCTAGTAACTCGCCCTCCCAACTGGTTGATCATACTCTGGTAGTGATGTCTTTCCTATTTCAAACATCCGCGTTCTGGCTTCCTTGCTTGACTCAACTCCCCCTCTGATCCTCAGACTAGGATTTAACTGAGCAAAACCTCTACGCTCGATCACGGACTACCCTGAACTGGGCTTCTCTCTCTTCTTGCTGCTTGAGCGGTTGCGACTATGTTCTTCTCTTTGAATTTGGGCTTGGAGTGCTTGCTTCTCTCGTGCCCACGTGAGCCCCCTTTTCCCCCGCTCAAAATTCAGCCTGTTGTATGTCCATCGGCTGTCTCCAGAATTCTCCCTTATCTTCTTCTAAAGTGTCAATACGAGACCTGGAACTCTGTGCCACTTCCTTTTTGGTATCTCTAACTTTCTGCCCCTATCTCTCTCCCAATCAACTGGCTGCCGTAATGGAATCTTTCCTGGCTTTTGCTCGGGATAGCCTGGTTATGAAACCTACTGAAGGTATGGCGGAGCTTACCGTCCCACGTTCACGATCAACTACGCACATCAATCGTTCTAATCAGAAAATCGACCACTCAAACAAAACCTTTTGTGCATAAACTCCCTTGGAGGTTCCTTCTCACTTTGAACTTCCCACACGAACGAACGCATGTCTTCATTCCATGGGGGCCTCTTTTGCTCTCTCCTAGCTGGCGCAAGACGCGAAGGGGCGGTAGGGGTTGGAAACCTCTGAAAACGCCATAGTACTGAAGAATGGGCCGATATTGTCGAATAATGCATGACCACAGCAGAAGGGAACCAATAATGAGTTCCAAGTGATTCTTATCCGCATTCAATGAACCAAGTAATTTCCGCCAGGCCATCACCCATCTGGAAGATACAACTTGCGGCCCTACCTGGGTTGACATCCCTAATGTAATTCAGCCATTTTTCATTGAAATTTATTACCATTGATGATGATAACGGTGTCTATGAACACATTCCTGCAGCGAGAATGTTGCATCCCTCGAAGTAATCTTCACCCTCTTGGCATCTGTGGTCAAAGTCGAAAAATATCTCCCAAAATCATGGAAGAATGGTAATGATCCTCGCTACTTTGCAAGATACGAGAACTAACCGCAACCAATCGAATATCTGATGCGCCACCAGCTCTGGAAAGACCATTGATTCCCTAGAAATGATATCATGAACGGAAGATTCTCAACTCCCTCCAAGCGTCGTAATCAACTGGTTGACGAATTCTACTGCCGAAAATTTTCAAACCCTTTCTCGTCCCAAAACCTGTCATAGAGAATATTCCACTGAACCAACCTTCCGTTGAAGCAAACCATTGGAATTCGACGGAGGCATAATTTCTTTAAAAAGTTGTTCACAGACCAACTTTTCTCTTGAGCAGCAAGGCCTTTCTTTCCCCACGAAGGTCTCGTCCCAATCCGGTGAATCCCACCTAATTCCTTCTAAATGTGGGCGTCATTTTCACAATCTTTGAACCTAAAGAACTTGTTTCCGCGGGGTCCAAAAACCCCACTAGAAGACTCGAGATTAAATATCTCTGTTAAGGCTTAATTCCCATGATTGTTTGTGAAGGAACTTGAGGTGCTAATATACTCGATTCCGTTCCATGTAGCAAAAACTAGCCCACAAAATTACAGAGACTGCTCAGGGATCTTATCTCCTGATTAAGAACATTGGAGGTGTCTCGTCCCTTACCCTTTCTGACGTGCTTCTTAGTGGATGAACTCATGGTGATTCCCTGGATAAGGATAAAAAGGGTTTAGGACTTACCTAAACTACAACGCAAAATTAATGAAATTCATTATTATTATTATTTTTTTTTTTTTTCAATTTTTAGGACCCGATCTATAATTTTTTTTTTTTTTTTAATTATTTTATTCAAAATATTTTTTGAAGTTACCGACACAAAAGTTGAAGATGATAATAACGGAAAAATCGGCTATCCATTACATAAGACGTCCCTTTGATATACTTCCATAGAAGGCATACAGGATGTCTAAGCAAAAAAACAGCCAAACCAGGAACAAAATGAATGAAAATAGAAAAAATAATAAATAAAAACTATTTTTTTAACAAAAAATGCCCTCTGTTACTCCCTAGAGGGGTTCCAAAGCTATTTCAGAAAAGAAAACAAGACAAAACTAGAATAAACATATGGTTACTTTTGCAAAAAACAGTCTTTCGGTTTTACTTCCCACGGAAAGGTTTTAAAGCTGCTTGATAAAAATGGCCAGAACATAAGGGCAAAATGGTAAAAGTGAATAAATATGCATAAAAGTAATATATTTTTTTTTTTACAAAAAATGGCCTTCAGCTTTGACTCAAAATAGGCGTCTCCCTCTTTTTTTTTCGAAAAATATTAATGCACACAGGCGGAATTCCTATGCGTCCCCCTTGGTTTTTTTTTGAAAATGTGGGCTTGAACCCCGATGGAGGTTGCCTACGTATCTCACTCCGGTGAGACGCGCGTAGTTCGTAAAACTAAGTACCCTTTTATTTTTAATTTATTTATTTTTGAAAAATTCAATCTTTTACAACTCACACAGACTATTACAATATATATATATATATATATATATATATATATTAATATATATATAATTATATATATATATATAATTACTTTTCTTTTTTAGAAAAAGGTTTATTTTGCACTAAACTAGGAGAATTTATTCTTTTCTCTCTCTCTCTCTCTTTTTCTTTTTACTTCTAATAATTACACAATTTTTTTTTTTTTTTTAAGACCGGTCGACATTCAAGTAGCCTTCCAATGATGTATCAAGTAGCACATACATGAACATGAATGGTCTCGAAGAGGAATCTGTCTTATACGGAACCCGGCCCTCTGTGCGAGTTTCGCTAAGTCAAAATGGACGTGATGCAAATAAAGCGACCTACTTAGGGATATCCGGCATGAGGTTTGTTCTTCTAGGTTTAAATCTTATTGGAGAAAGTATCTAGACTGGCTTACTCGAGCGGACACTCGAGCCGAGGAGGGTCAGTATAACGGTAGCATGGCTTTCCGGCTTAACTGGTGGTGCTCCCGCCTAAAACATGTGTTGACTAAAATCCTTCACGGGTAAGGGAATTCTTGTTGACCGGGGAGAAGGTATTAGGCATTCCCCGAGTCCCGTGGTTCTAGCAGGTCGGGCTTTGATTGACTTTAAAACTTGGCTTGAGCTAAGTTTATGGACATGTGATTTAATATGTATTTTCATGTTTTACCCTATCCGCTTTTAATTATTAAAGTTGTTAAAAAAAAGTATGATAATAATATAGTATAAATTGTCCTAGACAGCGCTACGAAAGCGAATATGCGACCAAAACGAATTTTATTTAAATTTTGTCGTAACAAGCGCTACGCAAGCGAATCCGCATTAATGACAAAGGATTATTATCACCTATTATTTTCAGAAAAAAATTACTGTATTTGTGCTTTTTGAGAAAAATTATTTAATTAAAAAGGTTACTATCGCTATTAAAAAAGATTACTATCGCGCTTACGCGAGCGAGATTCCGCGAGTAATAGGTGAAAGGATTAGAAATTTAATCTAAAAATATAGTATAACGGTAAGAGATTAGTGAATAAATTATTGAATGTTAAATATCACGCTACACAAGCGAGTCCGTGAATGAAAAAAAGTTAACGCGCCTATTAGTTGCTTAGTGCTTAAATTAATTAATTAAGAAAGCGATTAAATTATGTTAATTAGTTTAATAAAACAACTGATTCGAATTTATTATTTGAGAAATACGACACATGAATTCGGACAACCTTTATTTGTTTTGAGGAAATGAGCCACCAGAGAAATCACCAACATTGAATAAAGAGAACGGGCAACAGCTTATTGAAAGAAAGTATGGGCCACTAGCTTATTTATTGGCATTGGGCCAATATGCATCTTTATTAAACCCGACCCAATACATTATGATTCAAGACCAACCCCATGTATACCGAAGATCTAACGTGGCCCCCTTTTTTATTAAATCTAATTTCATTTGTGCACACTATTCCCTTGGCCCAATTCACTCAACAAGAGTAATCAGTAGCCTCTTAATTTTCTTTACTAAATTTACTCACATTCCATATGTCAAAATTAAATCCAAGACATTCACCTTGATAAAATAGCTATCTTCTATCATTCAAATACTAATAAACACTCTAAATTAATAACATGCTAGTCATGGAAGATTCACAAAAAGAAAACTCATTTTTTCCTTTACTTAACAATTATAAAGTGGATTGATGGAAACTTCTAAATGCTGACTTTTGCTTAAACTGGCACAACAGAAAGAAATAGCCGAAGGGATTATCTCCTTTAATAAAATAGCTTCATAATTCAAATGAGACTTTATCAATGTGAAAGGGATATAATGATAGCAAAGACTCAAACAACCTACCAGTATATTGGAACTCCAAAATTTAAAAGAAACAAGAAAAAATATTCACATCCAATCCATTGTGGTAAGCCTATGGTAGCTTGTCTTTCCAATAACTAAATAAAACTATAAAGTGGTGTTTCAGGTAACATGTAAGGAGCAATTTCAAGCTAGTAGTTATACATTCACATGGTTGCGTCATGCATACTACCTTAAAACACTTAAACAAATGGCCAAATGAATTCAGCTCTGCTCCAACAGTCAAAACAGGTTCCAATATTGGTTTATTGCTATGAAAATCTGCATTACAAAGGTTCAAAAGTTACCTGAAGAGCGGAAATATGATGCAAAAGTGAAAAGCGAGCAGAAATAACAGCAGGACAGCAAGGAAACAGCACTAAGATGGACGTTTGAACAGCCCGAAAATCTTAGAGTAGAAGCCCAGAACAAGTTCTAAAAGACTTTATCTTTTGAAAGAGTTTTCACTCTAAGAAACCTTCACCATACTCACAATTTCAGCTTACTATTATATATATTTAGCTGCTGATTTTTCTCTCAACTTTTTGTGTATTCAAACAACTATTAAAGATGTTATCTAAATGTGTTCCCCCCCTATAATGAAGAAAGGGCAGCCCTTAAATAGGCAAAGAGAAACCAACTTTTTGGACAGATTTTGGTTCAACAAAAATCTCTCCAAAAGAGGCTAAATTTGTGTGCTAAAGGCTGTCCAAAAGGTGAAAGGACAGCCTGAAATCTGCTATGGCAGGAGCCAAAAGGTCATTTCAGCCACCCTACTAATCAAAAGTAAGCTACCACTACCCTAAGTCATGATCAAACCCATAACAATTTCAGATTTTAACAACATCAATACCACCCTATTGATTTTGAACCAAAACAAATCACACAACTAACGATTGACGAAACAGAAAAAACTTAAACTAATTTAAACAAATTGATTTGTACAAACTAAACATAGAACAAACAACTGAATTCACAAACTAATGCTCGAAACAGATTTTAAACGAGAACTGTTAATTATTCGTCAACGACTAACAACAACTAAATAAATGACTATTAATAGCCGCTAATCAGAACCTAATTGTATGGAAACAACTGATTCATCTTGCGATCACAGAACGATTCATGGCTGAATCAAAATAGAAAATCAAGCAACTATGCAAAAAATGAACTTGATCTATCAAATCGACAAGGATCAAAACGAGCAATTCATTATCGATAAGAAACATACGATTCAAACTGAAGCTAAACCCAATTACAGAAGCAAAAATTAGAAAAATAAAAGGGGAGCTAGGATTTTACCGTATACTCGAGTATCCGGGCAATGGCGATAGGCAGTGGTACGACTCGAGCGAGTGTCCAATGTCGATTATTATCGAAACCATGACTCCGGAGAATTGGATGCTAGTTTCGATAAAAATCGACAACAGAAACTCGCTTGAGGCCGAGGTGGAGAGAGAAACGGGAGGCAGTGGCGGTTGAGGGGTGGCTGTGACGGCGGCGGATCGGCATTGGGGGTCGCCGGAATTCCGGTCGCCGGAATTTCGGGTTAAAACCAATGCCAAATTGTAGCCCTTGATGAGATCTATCTATGTATGTAAAAATTAAGTGGAGAAAAGGGCTCAATATTCTCGAATTTATCCAAAAAGTTGCGGCTAGGGTCTCGTTCTTTTGAAGATTTGTGGCGTTTGAGAAGGATTCGAGGGATTTGGGGCTTGGATGTGGGAAGAGGAGGAAGAGACGAAGAGGGGGTGAAATTTTGGTGGCGTTTGGAGCTTGGCCGCCGCCGGTGGGCGATTCCCGGCGGCGGCTCTGGGCGGCGCTGGGCGGCGGAGAGGAAGAAGAGAGAAGAAGAGGTCTAGGGCTTGGTCATGTATGGAAAATGAGGCCAAAAAATCAGATTTTCTAAATTTATATACTTCTAATGACATCAATTTTGGACCATTGGATCAAAGAAAATAGGTGGCCAGGATTTGATCTTGATTACTTAACCAAAACGACGTAGTTTCAATCTAAAACTACGTCGTTTAGACTATCTCCTGGGAGCCCCAATTGGACCGGATCAGTAGACTCTTTGGGCTCCTAATTTTGGGCCAATTTTGGTTCAATTTTAGTCAAAATACACTAGTCCAATCTTTTAACCCCCATATCAAATTATTTAACATAATCTAATTTAAAAGCCTAAAAATACACACATAAGAATTCTAGAAATTATAATGTAAAGAAAGAAAGAAAAGAAAAAAAAAATATACATGAGCAAAAATTAGGCATTTACAGAGATAAGTATACGTGATTATTTCTGATAATCCCTGAACGAAAAGATTGCATATTTTATAAGAAGCAAGACTCCTTACTTGAAGAGAACTCTATCCAAGATAAAGAAGAGTTAATTAGAAGTTGAATTTAACTAGAACTCTTCCACCAAAGAAGAGTAAAATATCAGGTTTCTAGTTAGTCCTAATCCTACTAACTTTATATATATTAGTTGTGTTCTCTTTTACAAGCGACAAAAAGTTAAGCAAGAGTTGAGAGCAAAATAACAAGACATTTTGTGAGCAATTCATGTGAGTTTCAAGAGTGCGAACCTGAAGCTACATGAACCAGATAGAAGAACTAGTTTCATGTGTCTGTCTTTTATTCTTGTTCAAATGTAGTAGGAGCTTATGAGTTGTACGTTTCAACTTTCTTTAGAAGCAGATTGTATTAGGTACTTGAGTTGTATCATTCAAGTTAGAGTTAACTTGAAATAATCGCAACAGACGGTGACTGGTTGCTACAAGGGTTAGGATTAATCATTAGATTTGCAAGATTTTGTAAACATTGTTGTTTGGCTGAAGTTGTAGTGAAGTGTTAGGAAAAATCATACTGGAAAGTAGATCGTAGTTTTTTAACCTTTTGAACGGAGTGTTTTCCATGTAAAAATACTTGTGTTCTTTACTTTCTACATACTTATTCCGCAACAGTAGATTAAGAAACGCATAAAAGAACCAAGTCATTTTATAATTAGTGCACCCTAAAATTGGATACCACAGAAATCAACCACCTCTTGCGTGGAATTGAAGTATAAAACGTCAGATTTTTCAACTCTACAGGTAGAAATTAAAAGATTTGCGTGACCACAACATATAGAAATTAAAAGGTCGTTAAAGTCTCAAACCGACAAACAACTATATATGTTGTCGAGGTAAGACTTAAAGTAGTAAAGTTACAAATATATGGACCATGAACATGAATATTATTGCAGCTGAAATGAAGATGTTTGATTTCCGGCTAGAGAGTTTAGAGTGTGACCACATATGAAAGTTGCATTCTTGGTATAAGCTTGTGGTCCATTTTAGAAAATTCCAGATTGGTTTGACCTCCATCTTTTTGGATCTCAAGCAAGACCTGAATATCATCATATAAGATGTATGAATTAATTAGAATCCACTAATCAAAACGATTGCACTGTTTCCACCAAACTAAAGAGGCAGAGAAAGAAAAAGAAGTGGCAGTTAATTGGACGAATTACATTACTGTAGGATTGCATATAGGTGTTCGTAACACGCAGCGGAAGACAATAACAATCCTAGGCAGATCTTTTAGTGTTTAAAATTTATTTACATGTCAATAGATCGGATCTAAGACGTACCTGGTGAAGAAAGTCTCGTTTCAAAATTTCTTCGATAGTACGAAGACTCTATGCGTATCCACACCGAGACCGATCCTTGCTATCAACTCTTTGATCAATGAAACCCGCGAACAAATTGAACGAAATATTGTGTTGAAATTTTTCTCAAAAATCTCAACTCAAAGGTAGAAGAACAAGAAACACTTTTCTTGCAATTGTATTTTCTCTCTTGGCTTTGTATTGTATTCTCGCTTTCATAAAGTGGTTTTCTTGAGGCTCATCCGAAATTGTAACTACCTCACGTTATTTGGTGATGTGTGTATATATATACTCCAGCACCAAACTGTTTCCTTAGGTTAACTAGAAAAATCGTGAAGACTAACTCATAAATTGGACTTTATAATTTTATATAGAAAACTACTAATCCCGATAATGAGAGCCACACGTCCTTTTTGTGGACTTTCTAGTTAATCCAACTCAAAGTTGGTTTTAACTTATGAGCCTTTTTTAACAATATTTCCTACTGAAAATATAGTCCCATTTTCAAATGGGTTTGAGTTGCCAAAGACGGTCACGTGAATATTATTCCAACTCAAAGTTGGAATCTGTTGCTTTCATATTAGTAAAATACTAATCCCATTCCAATTGGGATTAAATTGCACGTGAACTATTCCAATTCCAAATTGTAATTACTAACAAGCCTTTTATTAATATTTTATATAACATCTCTTATATAAAATAAATGGTAATTATATATTTCACATATATATTTTAACCAAGAGATATATTTTAATTTTCTATTCTAAATAGAAAACTTCAATTCGTTCACAATATTAATTATAGTCTCTGTGCTAGCAAAGAGTATAATAATATTTCATTTGGACTAATAATTTATTTATTTGACTAATTTAATTATCAAATAACAAAATAATTAATCCTTTAGCAAAGATCAGAACATTCGTTAGTGTGCGACCCCATAGGTTCAATACTAAACCGGTAGCAAATTGATCACATCAATATACTAATCAAGGGTGGCGTCTAGCAACACTCCTTAACGACCGGATAGCATGAAGTATACAATTTACTCTCAAGAACCAGTAGAAGAATAATGTAGTAATTCCTTCTGTCCTTATAGCTCTGGATCACCCTAGGATATGGTTCAACTGTCAAATCCTAATAGGCGACCAACTATGTGTTCATGTCAAATATAATCGACCATTGAATGACCTAAGAAAATCATTTCTTCTTTCATTCAATTGCCCTGGCCAAGGTCTTAGTTTGGTCGTTTATAATTCATGACAACATGGAGCTTAAACTCATTACCAAGAGTTGACAGATTCCATCTTGAACAATCACTAATTCTACAAGTATTTAACCGTACCCAATATCCTTTCAACTATCGCCCTAGGGCCATAGGTGTCTGGTATCAAAGCAAAATAAATAACTTGTCAATTACTATGACGATCTCAGGTCAAAGGAAACTGTTACATCACATTCTTCAAGAGAATATCCTATTGACAGTTTATGGTAATTCTAACCATTAGGAATTATCCAATGAGTCGGTTCAATGATCATATCTCTATATGCATCATCTATCTATGTGATTTAGTTAATGAGATTAACTAATCTTTATCCCATAAAGACGATCACATAAATATTGATCTAACCGAATTACTAATGTCCAGATTAATAATCCTACGATCAAGAACAAATTCAGATTAAATTGTAAGAGACTTTGCTCTCATTATCATGATCTCTATCACGATGACAAATCTCAAAATTTAATCAAGAACCTTATCATATTATTCAAGCTATTAATAATAATGATAAGAATATCAAATGCCATATATATTATATCAAATGACGTTCACAAAAATATGTTCAAATCATCAAATATGATATTGGATCTAGGGCATATCTACTATATCCCTAACAATTACATCATCTGAATATAATAAAAGTGGAGAAAAAAGGAAAGATGATTCCAGATCTCAGTAGAAGAAACCTTAGTTCTTCTGCAAATTCAACTTCAAATATTATGTATGCAGAATGTCAACACGTGGGAAGTCCTCACTGGACCAAGTCACAAAGTTGTTTACATCAACTCCCTTGAGTGCAGCCCTTTGTCGGACCCTGTATGAATATGGAATGACTTGTTCAACGGCTGCCCTTTTTTACCAAGTGACAATGCTGTTATTAGACAGCATTAAGAAGTGATTATAACATCAGCCGGCCATGCAAAAATGTAAAATGATTAACAATATTATAGTCCAACTCTTCAATATAATTAGGGAGGAACTTCTCGCAAATTTGCTGAAATCAAACCGGATCAAACACATGTTAGGATCGAAATAATCAGGTGTCATGCGGAAGCTAGTAAGCAAACCTTGAACAACGATAAATCATACCACAAAAGAGAAATATACCAAAAGAGACACAAACATTTAACGCGGTTAGGTCAATTTGACATACATCCACGAGCCAAGATGAGCAATCTGCTTTATAAAAGAGAGTATAAAATATCGAGATAACAAACGCACGAAGAGGCAAACACAGGTGGCAGGCTAACACTTATCCCGAAATTCTCCCACTAAACAAGACTCTAGAGCCCCATATGGCTACGTTGAGGATGTTGCTGAATGAGAAGGAAGAATTTTCAATTTATACAAGTCCAAGTCTTTTTTTCTCCAAGGAAAGGACTAGCGGATTGTGAGATGATTATATTTTCTTTTTAGAAACAGAAAAACCCAATATGATTATGATAAACATGTTGCCCTTTTCTTCCAGAGATAAGAAAATCAAATATGTTAAGAAAATCAGAACAACACCTAAGAACATACAAAGTGATTTATAAGTACCGGCGAGTATGTTGATTAAAATAAAAGTTTACAAGATAAGTTTGTTGAAAATCAAAACATCTCTTAGTTTTCGAAGATATTGCATGAGTTAGATAGTTCGCCCCTAAAATTACATTTGCTGATTCCTTTTTATATCTAAACTATTAACATTATTATCAATCTTTAATTTAGTTCTCATTATCCGCTTACTCTATTGACATCCCTGTTCAATATTATGTATTTTATACAAGTCAATAGTCATTATCTCCAGAACCATCAATATAACTTCGTTGCGACGCTCGACGTAAAAAAAATTGTTTTTATCACTCGCGATGTACAGATGCTCCATAAATAGTCTGTCGGATTCACTGTTTACTTTTTTTAACCTATATGTATAAACTATACATTAACTATACACGATTGTACACATATTATATATGAATTATACATATATTAAACATCTACCGTCTATTGTTAGTTTAAGCAGTTGGGTGGACGGTTATCTTGGTTAATTCTTCTATTTGTTTCGTGAAAATAGCACGGGCTAGCCAGTTTTCATACTGGTAATTGAAAAATACCAAGCGTTTACAAAGTCATTAAAAAATAACCATTAATTTTGCTGCAACACGGAAAGTTCCAGCATAATATACGGGAGATTGGTGTACCTGTGTATGAACCTCCAACATATTATACTGGAACTCCAGCGCACAGAAAGTTCCAGCATAATACACCGGAGATTGGAGCACATGTGTATGAACTTCCAGGATATTATGCTAGAACTTCAGTATACTATGCTGCAACTCCAGTATATTATCCTGGATATCCAATATATTATGCTGGAAGTTCACATGTTAAAAAATTGAACTCCAGTATATTATGCTGGAATATTTTTCGGATTTTGAATAGTGTTTTCATTCAAATTTATCTTTACAATGAAAGTGGTTAAATTTTGATTACTTTTAAAACGGTGACTATTTTTCAATTAACACTTGTAAATCTTGCTATTTTTTTATTTAACCCCATTTGTTTCTGGGGTGAAGAAAACAATCTCTTCATCATAAATGCAGAAATGTAGAATCTGGACTAAATAAAAGCCCATACCAATTCTACCGATGGATGTTCATAAAAGAAATTGGGCCTAGAATCAGGTTTTGGGGGCATTTGCAATATAGAGAGTCACCTTTAAGGCTATTCTTTAAAAGATTTCAAATATTAGAAATTAGTGCAACTTTAGCCATAATGAAACTTTAAACCACTGGTCTGAAGTTTCGAGCTACAATTCTACCTCTACGAGATCAATCTGAAGCTCAGCCCAGGTAGGGTTCTTGTGCCGTTTTTTTTCTTTTCTTTTTCTTTTAGGTTTGCAACATTTCTTAAAATTTGACTACATTATAAATACAAGCCACACAAGTGGCTACATGATGTAAATAATCCCAAGTGGGGCGAGTATCGGGTGCCCCATTTTCTTCCAGAACTTCTCCGCACCAATTCACTCTCAATTGCAAAACCTCCATTGAAATGCTCGTGACTGAGCTCAGAAGAACCAAAGAAGAAGACGAAGAAGGCTTAACAAATGTCTGCTATATTCAGATACAAATCAAAGCTCCATAATTTCACTTTCAGAGCATCTCTTTTTTTCCTATCATCTTCCAAATTCCATTCCTCTACTTCTTCTTCTTCTCTCAAATCCAAACCAAAACCCGCGCTCTTCTTCAACTCGTTCCAAGGTTCTAGAATAAGTTTAGGGTTTAAATTCCAAGGTTCTAGACTAGGGTTAGGGTTTAGGCATAAATGGGAAGGAAGCTCCGACAACTATGATCATATAAAAGCTGAGGTGAACTGCCCGCGTTGTTCGAAGTTGATGACGGTGCTATTCTCCAACCGGCCGTTGTCGATCACCGCCGGCGAGACAGGAATTTATCAGGCGGTGAATTTGTGTCCTCATTGCCGGACGGCGTTTTACTTTAGGCCGTTTAAGTTGGAGCCTTTGCACGGGAGTTTCATTGAGATTGGGAGAGTTAAAGAGAAAGAGAATGATGGCGAAATGGTGGGGAGTTGTGGGAAGAATGACGGTAAAATTTGGGAAAAGTTGAGGTCTTACAGTGGGACTAGTGGTGGAGGCGATGATGCTGGTGGGCAAAGTAGTTGTGATACTGAAATGGAGAACAATACGACAGCAGAAAAGGAAGAAGGGTGTGGTGAAGGAGGAGGGTGGGGAGGTGCTAATTTGGGGATAGAATTGCCTACACCAAAGGAGATATGTAAAGGGCTTGATCAGTTTGTTGTTGGTCAAGAGAGAGCCAAGAAGGTAGGTAATCTTTGTTCTGCTTTTGCTTTGATTGGATTTTTTTTGCTAATATAGATAATTGGAGTAATGAAGTGTGGTTAGATATAAGGGATCATATTTGGCAAGGTTAGTTACTTAATTCTTCCCTTTGGTTGGGGGTGAGAAAAGCATGGGATTCTATTTAGTTCCTACTGACTTGATAATACTCCATTTTGCAGGTGCTTTCTGTTGCGGTTTACAACCATTATAAACGAATATATCATTCCTCTTTGTATAAAAAGTGAGTAAATGTGAGCTGTTAAATGACATATCATCCAGCTAAAATGTGCTGAACTTGTGAAGTTGTCTTGCCTTAGTGGAAAGTCTGATCCTCTCATAGGCCATTCCATCTAAAAACTTGTTTATGTTTTGCTTGTCTCGAACAACATCAATTATCATGACTTTGATTTCTCCTTAGATGCTGTAATTTTATTGCCAGAAACCTGCTCTTGATGCTTTTCAAATTTGAAAAAATCCCTCTCGTGTTCATGAAATGTAAAAGGACTTTGCAGCCACTTAATAGGATTTGATTCAAGCACAAGAGGGAATAGTAACTAAAGGGTGACCAAGAATCCAATGTACCAAATTGGTAATGTGGCATAGAACACTTTCAGAGGCCAGATTAGATTATGATCATATTCGTTTGTCTACGAGCATAAAGAATTTGTTTCTAATCTTCACGAAAAAGATAAGATTTATCTAATAAGTGATAAAGTACAAAGAGGAAGAAACGAAATCTTTCAACATAGAGATGCCATGAGAATAGGACATGCTTCCTCCACTTTGATGGTGCTTTTCTTCTTTGGCAATGTCTAATTCTGGTACAAACATGCAAGAGAGGAGTTTCAGGGTACTATTTCAGTGTTTTAGCATCATAATGGTCCATGTTGATTATTGCACAACTGGAGCATGAAAGATGCAGCTATTGTGTTCCGGATCTGACATCATCCAATAGCTTGGTTGACTGCTATCGTTTTGCTTCAGCTAGATCTATCGTAATGCCTCGTCTTTAGCACCTTCGAATTGTTAAAATGCAAGTCAAAGCTGCAAAAACGTTTGTCATGCAGAAAACATTGTATTCACTTTAGCATATTGCTTTTGGTTCAAAGTGAATGAGTGGGAGAAAATCCTTGAGGTTTTTTTATTTTTATTTTTTGGGAGAAGTGATCCTTGCGATTGTCTACGTATATTGCTGAGTGTAGCATATATTGCAGATGATGCATGGTACCTATGAATTTAGTTACCTTAATTATTGGCAGATGTGATTGTGTACAGGGATCCTCCTTTTTTGTGTCCAACACTAGCTTAGGTTGACTATTTCACTTTTGAATGACTTTTCCTTACTTATGATGGGAAAAAAGATTTAAGCATAAGATGAAAATTTTATAACAAGCAGAATAGTATGCTTTGGGAGAAGAGGCATTGTAAATTTTATTTGTTTTGGTCACTGATAGTACCGATTTTAATGTCAGGTCAGATTCAGATTCCAGTAAAGTTAGAGATGACCTGGAAATGTTTGATAATGATTCCGTCGAGTTAGAGAAGAGCAATGTTTTATTGATGGGCCCCACTGGCTCAGGTATGATATCTGATTCTAGTTTGAGGAATAGCCTCTCATTCCTAGTTTCTTTTTGGTGCACCCATGAAGTTTCACTTAGTGTAGAAGATTAGGTGCTTGTTCATAGAGAACATATTGTGTTCCACATTCTCTACTTTTGGTATATACTGCTAGTACACCGGAAATGTTCCCATTGTTAGTAAAATTATATTACCTTATTAAAACAAATGATATATGGTTGTCTATCCATAAGAATTGTAATTTCAGTAGACTTTATTGGTCATTGTGTTCTAACTTGTGTTTTCTGTGAATGAAAGGACAGGGAAGACACTACTTGCAAAGACGCTAGCTCGTCTCATCAATGTTCCTTTTGTAATTGCGGACGCAACAACTTTAACACAGGCAGGTTTGCAATAATTTTTTCGCTTCAACTTGATTCAATGCTATTTCATTTTTCCTTTGTTCCTGAAATAGCTGTAGGTTGTATACTTTTCCACTTATGAGGAACTCAAAAATAAAAAATAAAAGATGACTGCATGCTTTGATTCTTCTACATATCAAAAAAAATAGGGGGGGGGGGGGGTTTGAATTAACAGCACCATACTTTGAAATTGTTCCTTTCTCCACCCACTTAAATACCAGGTTCTTGTCTTTGGCAACATTTGAACCCGTAACGTGCGCTTAACCCTCACCTTGCAAGTGCGCTCTTACCATTAGACCCTTTGAAGTAATCCAATGATTGAGTTTTTTACGTGATAGGACTAATCTGGCACATTCCATAAGAAGATCAAACGAGGAGGATAAAATAGTACAGCTCTCTTTTTTTTTATTCATTTGTTATTGAACAAAGACAAACTTACCATTTTTTGTTTTCGAAACGACAAACAACTGAAGATTCAACTGCTGGTGATCAAATATCTAAGTCTGTCTACTTTCCTCTCAAGATTATCTCCTAAACTTTGAACTGGGGAAACATACATCGTTTTAGAAGTCAAAGAGGCTCTTATTAACTGTAGCAGCAAGTGCATGCTTGTAGTATGCAGTAAAAAGCAAAAACTTAGCTCAGTTATCACACATGGAGTGAGATAAGGAAATCAATGAATCTGCGTCTCCTGTACATCTACATTGTTATGGTTGGTTTAAATAGAAATAGAGAAGGTTTAGCTCACATGGAAGAGAATGTGAATAAAGAAGTAGATGAGGTTTTGCTTAACCAAACACAAGTAAGAAGTTCGTCAGTTCTCCTCCGATGCCTCCCGTTCATTCTTCTTCATTTCATTATTTTGTTGTGTTATTCTGTTCATAGGCCCAAGCCCACTAAAAAGCTAATAAAGATACGTCTTTTTCCATCTATCTGAATGTTGCACACATGTCTAATTCATTATTGATCTGAAAGTGGTTGAAAATTATATTTGTCCTTGCATTTAAAAAGATATGAGTCTGGTTGTGAACCTGCTTCTCCAAGGAGGTGAAATGAATTTTTAGTTTATTTACCTTTTGTTAGTAATATCAATAGCTGCAAATAATAAGTATTTATCCATCTTCTCTCTGTAGGCTGGTTATGTTGGCGAGGATGTGGAATCTGTATTGTACAAATTACTCGAGGTAGGCATGATAATTTAATAGCGTTTGAAAATAATTTCATTCTGTTCATGCCCGGTCTGCTCAGTTAGCTCATCTTATTTACAGCCCTTCAAATCAGAGTTGGTGAAATTAGGAGTTTAGATCAGAATGAATAATTTCGTCCTGTTCATGCCCGGTCTGCTCAGTTAGCTCATCTTATTTACAGCCCTTCAAATCAGAGTTGGTGAAATTAGGAGTTCAGATCAGAAATGGTCTGACGCCTGTACTTGTGCGATTTTATTAAACAAGAGGGATATGATCCAAAATGTTTAGTTTTCTTGTTTCCAGCAATATTACAAAAGATAGGGGCAGGTGGCACAAAATTCAACTATTTTCTCAATATCGATACTATCAACAGATAACTTTTTACCTTGTGCAATCTTTTCAATGTACTTTTTGACTTCAGTGTTTCTAATATAGCTATGGTCGTAATCATCTGATTAAAAATCTTGATGGCTTCTCTTTGGGTACTACTGCTTGTGATTTTTTTTTTTGTTGATTTTGCAATTTCGTTTCACATTGTTGATGATAAACACTTACATTTCCTCTTTTATGTCTCATGTCTGTCTATCTATCTGATATATGCATGATGATATATTGTTTGCGCACCTGATATATATTCCACGTTTCGGGCTCCAGCTTTCTATCTCTTGGTCAAGCAATTGACGTAGTTTCTCTTTTGTAATCTGCTTCACTTTTGCACTATCAGCAATGTAGTTATTCAACTCTAAATTTTTGGTGTTCTTGTTTGTTTTCAGGCTGCTGACTTCAATGTTGAAGCAGCTCAGCAAGGGGTTGTCTACATAGATGAAGTTGATAAAATAACTAAAAAGGTCCAGAAACGATTATTTACTTTATGAGTTTGGATAATTGATTTTAAAGCAATCACTCTCATCAGTCATCTGTGTAGGCTGAGAGCCTGAACATCGGCAGAGATGTATCTGGGGAGGGAGTCCAACAGGCGCTGCTGAAGATGCTTGAAGGAACTGTGAGTATTTATTGCAAATTGTTTCATCTGTTTGTTCCAATTGCCTAATACTCTTTCGAAAATGCTTACAGATTCATGCCTGTAGTTCCTTGACTTCAAATATGTTCTCTTTTGAAGCTTTTTCTATCTTAATTTCTTCTTCAGATTGTAAGTGTACCTGACAATCGAGCACGGAAGCAGCCACGTGGCGATGCTATTCAGGTATACTGAATCTAGTAAAGCCTTTCTATCTACTTTTTTCTTTTCTAAAAGTTGCTGGCTAACAGTTTTTTGGGGAATAACACTTACTACTGGCTTTTTGGATGGTAATATAGTTTACTGATTTAAAATCAATTTGCTTAAGTTGGCCTTGGAAAGAAATCTTTACTGGAATGTTTGTTTGGCCATGGAAATCAAAAGGTCAGACAGTAACCTATTCAACAAAAAGAAGCAGGATATCTTCAGTTAAACTACGCATATTTTTGGAGGGAGAAAGTCAAGTCAAATACTGGTTTATATGTCTTGCAGCAATCACTATGAAAGATGTAATGTTGTATCGAGATGGACGCTACTTGTTAAATGCCTCATCACTGTTCTTTCCGGATGCTAACTGCTTTTTATATTTTACCATATACTAATTTGCAGATTGATACTAAAGACATTCTTTTTATCTGTGGTGGAGCTTTTGTTGGTTTAGAGAAGACAATTTCAGAAAGGTATTTCTGTCAAACTCAACTAAATTCATGAAACACATTTAGGTTAAGTGATATATTATGGTCATCTTATCATTCCATTACTCGCAGACGACAAGATTCTTCAATTGGATTTGGAGCACCTGTGCGAACTAACATGAGAGCTGGTGGTCTAACTGATGCTATAGTCACGTCATCGCTGTTGGAATCTGTGAGGAGATCCCTGTGACTCTTGAGCGTAGTTTCCTTTTCTGAATCTAATAATTGCTTGACTCTTTATTCTTGTGAAATTCTAGAAGCCAAATGCATTGGAAGCATTTGAATTCTCGAAACCAAATGCATCGGAAGCATTTGTTTGACACTGCTTTCTGTATCTAGGTAGAAAGTAACGATCTCACAGCATATGGACTCATACCTGAATTTGTGGGGCGGTTTCCAGTTTTAGTGAGTTTATCTTCACTGGATGAGGATCAGCTTGTTCAGGTTTGTTTACTCTTTTTGCATTTTGGCGTTGTGGTATCTAGTTTCACGTTCTCCTGCTTTAATTGGCCTTTTGGTGACTCAACCTGACTCAGGAGGTTGATGACCAACTTAAAAACAGTCAAATGATGATGAATCCTAATAGTAATACATGTATTGAGGATGTTCTAATGAAATGGGCTCGACCAGAGTGGAATTGCACTTCGATTAGGTTGAGATTTAAGTGTGATTGATTGATTGAATGGGGTTTGTGGGAGTTTTACGCTTTGCTTTAGGTGCTACTGCAGACTCTTAGCTGACTTTAAGAAGGGAAGAATAATAAATTCCATGTGTTATGTTAAAGGTACTCACTTCAGATATTGCCTTTTCTCTCTTTCTATAAAGCTTTTTTCCCATGATGACATCAGTTAAAATCATGAACTTCTCTTTCTGTGCCTTTGGACTTAGAGCTCGGGGTGCTGCCGCCGCCTGCCAACCATTACATTATTAGACTTCTTCAAATAATCCTCCATTCCTTTTAGATTCTTTGCATTGATAGTCTACATCAAAAGTTCTATCGAACTTGTCGCTATTTGATTCAAATATCTAATATAAGCACCTTTAACCTAGTTAAATGCTGTAATCTTACAATAGTAGGTTAAAACTTGGATAGAGAAACCAACCAACTGAAAAAATGAAAAATGGATAGCTGTGTATGTTTGTAAACATCACCTAAACCTGTTGTGGGAAGACATTTTTAATTTCAATTCGCATGCATTTCAAAATTATGTTGTTTATGCCCTTTTGGAGTTTGGACTGCCAGGGAAAGGAGAAAAAACTATAGGCTGCTTGAAGATGAAAGAAAATATTTGAAGTTGATGTTCTCTTTGCTATTCTCCTTTCATGTTGTTTCTTACTTCCTTTTCTTCCTTTTGGTTGTGGATTTTTATTTCTGCAGGTTCTCACAGAACCCAAAAATGCTCTTTGCAAGCAGTACAAGCAGATGTTCAACTTGAATAATGTAAGGTTTTAGCTCAGTGCTGTTTAGCTCCTCCAACGTATGATACTTCATTCTGATGCACTGGATCAAAATCAGTTAATTTACTGTGAAGTGATTTGTTTTGATGTTACAGGTCAAATTACAGTTTACCGAGAACGCACTTCGACTTATTGCCAAGAAAGCCATAGACAAAAACACCGGTGCACGCGGTTTAAGATCTATATTAGAAAGTATTCTAACTGAAGCCATGTTTGAGGTATTGCATGGCACCACCACTGTTTTGTTTTTTGGCGTTAATTCTGGAAGAGCTTGGAAAAATTTCTCACCATTTTACTCTTATCACATTGAGGCTACTCAAAGGAGGAGAAATATCACATATATATTTGAAAGTAGGAACAGTTTGAGCCATTTGATGAGTTCCGTGTTCAAAACGTTTCCTGATTTTCGGATAAGCCCTTTGTTCATATTTGCGGATTATTGTGCTAAGACATATCATACTTGGAGCCTGTTTGCTGGTGTTGTGGCCTTTGTACCTGCTTTGGTTATTACTATTTAAAATTTTACTTGAGCATTCCATGAGTGGTTGGCATAACTATATTATGAACAACTTATCTCTCAATTACAAGATTAACCTAAACATATTATTTAGTGTCTTTTGGAATTGTCCAACTTTAGGCGAAACAGTGATTTCAAAAGCTTCTATCAAAGTGCTTTTCCTCGAGAACCCTTCTTGACTATGGGTGTGTTTGGTATAAAGGAAAATGTTTTCATGGAAAATGAGTGGTTTTATTACTTATTTTTCCTTGTTTGGTTGGTGAGTGGAAAATTTTTTCCGGAAAATATTTTCTAGTGTTTGGTTAGAGAGTAGAAAATATTTTTTTATGCTACTCTCTTCACCTCCCATTCCCCCAAGTCCCCATGTTCCTTGCTCT
>NC_031989.1:7944942-7945071 GCF_001879085.1 Nicotiana attenuata
CCAATATTCACTTTGTTGAAATGAAAAAAAAAACTTTTTTTACATCGTGAAAAGAAAATACTTTTTATGTAGAAATGAAGGAAAAATACTTTTTCTATGAAAAGAATGTACTTTCTTTTTTGCTGAAAA
>NC_031989.1:7945091-7946513 GCF_001879085.1 Nicotiana attenuata
CTTTTTGTTGAAATGAAAAAAATACTGTTTTATATCATGTAAAAAAAAAATACTCATTTGTTGAAATGTAAAAATAAATCTATCTAATAATGAAAAGAAAATAGTGTTAATAATATTGTTATTTATGGTGGGGGTCAGGGGTGGGTGTGGGGCGGGGGATAGGGTTGGGTGTGGGGCGGCGGGGGTTAGGGCTGGGTGTGGGAGTGGGTTGGCGGGGATGGGGAATAGGGTGGGAAGGTTGAGAAGGAGTTTTGGAAAATGTTTTCCCATTCTCTTGATAAGGAAAACATTTTCCTCCAATTGAAGGAAAATGAGTTGATGAAGAAAATATTTTCCAAAACATTTAAGCCAACCAAACATGGGAAAATTGGAAAATATTTTCCGGAAAATATTTTCCTTCGTACCAAACACACCCTATATGTCTTTTTAATCATGTAGCAAGTACTTAAAGAATTGCTTTTTTCATGCTCAAACGCATCACATTCCCAAACGGTGCCTCAGTGAAACATTGCTTTCTTTGTCAAGTCTGCCTTTGATTTTAATGCAGCCTGTCCATTTAAAAATCGACGTCTTTACATAGCTCTTGAATCTGTGTGCTTTTTTCGGCTACATGGCACTTAGAGGATCCTTTGTACAAGTCACAGCTGTTCTCATAAACCATAACTTGGAATATTGTGCACAGGTTCCTGGAAGCAAGCCAGGCGAGGACTCTGTAGAGGTTGTCTTGGTTGATGAAGAGGCTGTCGGAACAGCTGATATATCTGGATGTGGAGCAAAAGTTCTTCATCGTAGCAGTGGGCTGGAGCATGCTTCTCGTCCTACAGGATCAACAGTGACAATGGTGTGTCTCCTTTTATCAGCCCATCACATTATATATCTGATTATCTGCTGAGGTGTAGTTCCTGCCAATTTTAGAAATGTTTGTCTAGGATTGACCATAATAACTAGAAATAAACATGCGGTCAATGAAGTGGGAGGAGACCATGGGTCTCCGGTTCAAATCCTTAACTTTTAAGGGGTCGTTTGGTTGATTGTGTGGTATAAGTGTATAACTAATACCAGCATAAAATCCTGCATGAAATAATACAAAGTTTGGTTGGTTGCGTAAGAAAAAATATGTGCGTCATTATTTAATGCAACGCTTGGTTGGTGGTATCAAATAATATCTGCACCAAGTTATGCGGGAATCTATATATTGTTTTATGCGGGAGAGAATGTAAAATAAAAATGCGAGCATTAGCAGATGAGAATCCCCGCGTAACAATCCATTTGTTAATAATCAACACAAACAATCCCCGCATAAGTTCATAACTTTCATCTAGAAAAATAATTTCCGCGTAACTAGTTGGTGAACCAAAATGACCCCTTATTGAAATAGTGGAACCCAACAAGTTTGAGATTGAGGCATAGTTGTTACGTAAC
>NC_031989.1:7946533-7966379 GCF_001879085.1 Nicotiana attenuata
CCCACCCCCCCTAAACCCACCACCACAACAAAAAAAAAAGAGAGAAAAGGGTGTCGTCGTCGTCGTTGCATTTCTTCTTGAAATAGTCTTGTTATAAAGGAGGAAATAGTCAGTTTTACCATTTTCATTCTCCGATGTTTGAGACTAGGGGTGGAAACGGGCGGTTGGTCGGATATGGGACGGGTCGAAAGCGGGTAATGAAAAAACGGATAAATTATCCTACCGACCCATATTTTATACGGATAAAAAAGGGTTGAATATCGTCACTTTTGGAGAATTTCTAGTCTCCTAAACTTGAGGAACCCTCAGTTTGAGGCTTTATAAATGTAAAAGTTAAACCCATTAGTTATTCATTGGTTATCCATTCTAAATGGATAATATGGTTCTTATCCATATTTGATCCGTTTTTAAAAAGTTCGTTATCCAACCCATTTTTAGTGGATAATATGGGTGGTTAAATGTTTTCTTTTAACCATTTTGCCATCACTATTTGAGACAATTTGGATTGGTTTTTCATTTTTTTTCTTTTGGGGATGTTAAACTCTGTGACTTGTGACCATGGTGAGAATGGTCACAAGTCAGTTATTTACCCCTTCTCAAAAAAATTGCACTATGACTAGTGACCATTCTCACCATGGTAGATTGTCTAGTAACAAGCTTGACAATTGTCCTCTACTTCAATGATAAATCTTAGAATGAGCTCTGTCACGACCCGGATTTCCCACCCTCGGGAGTCGTGATGGTGCCTACTGATGAAAGCTAGGCAAGCCAACCCTTAACTATTTTTAGCATTAACCATTTTACTTCTTTTAACAATTATCAGTAATATCATGATGACAGCGGAATAAAGTAAACAAGCGGAAGTCTTAAATTAAGGAATCTGAACAACAATGCGGAAAAATCAACATAAACCTCTACCCAAGAACTGGTGTCACATACTCACGAACTAATAAAAGTGCTAAATACAACCGTTTGAAAGAAAATATAATTGTTTGTCTCGGAATACATGAGATAACAGACTGAAATAAAAGATAGAAGAGACGTCGGGCCTGCGGACGCCTGCAAGGCTACCTCGGTTTCTCGCTGGACTGTAGCTAACTCCCGTGCTTCTGCAGCTGCTGTCCAACACCTGGATGTGTGCAAAAGAGCACAGAGTGTAGCATCAGCACAACCGACCCCATGTGCTGGTAAGTGCCTGGCCTAACCCCGGCGAGGTAGTGACGAGGCTAGGACCAGACTCCAGATAAACCTATATATATATACACACAATACAACAAAGATTCAACAGAAATAAACAATTAAAACCGGGGGAGGGAACATGCTTCAGGGGTAAAGATATAAATAGAATATCAGAAATAATAGAAGAGAAATCTACAGTCTAGCTTCTAACTCGGAAGCAGGAAATAAAGACAATTTTCATGTTTAGCTCATCTTGTTGCAGGCGTGCAACCCGATCCCATTTCTCGTATCTCGTGGTAGGCGTACCACCCGCTCCCATTTCATAATACCTTGTGGTAGGCGTACCACCCGCTCCCATTTCATAATATCTTGTGGTAGGCGTACCACTCGCTCCCATTTCAATCCAACACAATATAACAAAATAATCCCAGCTAGGGGACAACAATAATAACTTCCCGGCAAGGGAACAAAATATCAAATCAAATGTCCCGGCAAGGGAGAATTAGCTATTTCCACACCCGTTCCAATATCTAGCTGCCACAGCTATAATCAATCTTGTTACTACACCTAACCACCTCAGCTATAACCAACCTATTACAACACTTAACTACCTCAGCTATAACCAACCTATTACAACACTTAACTACCTCAGCTATAACTATAGTCATCACTCAACACAAGGAAGCATTAACCTAAGCGTCCGTAATATCAATTAAGAACACAATACAAGGGAACCACAACTCAACAATAGCCCGCCAAGGGGCAACATAATGATCTTTTCTCTTTCTCACTTTTACTTCACAATTCACTTCACAACTCGAGCCAATGCTCTAGAGGTTCAATTATCACTTATACTTTCGCAATACGTTCTACAACTGGAGCCAACGCTCCTCAATAATCATAAGTCACGATTCTTTCCACAACTTTACACAACAAATAGAAATACTCACCAAGGCATGAATAATACGACGAAGTCATGAAATTCACAATATAAGACTCACGGTCATGCTCGACACCAACGTATAGATACTCGTCACCATGCCTATACGTCGTACTCCACAAGAAACACATAACAAATATGACTCAACTCCTAATCCCTCAAGCTAAGGTTAAACCGAACACTTACCTCGATGCTTTGAATTCAACTCAAGTCTCAATTATAGCTTTACTCCTCGATTCCACCACCAATCCGCTCGAATCTAGTCACAAGTTACTTAATTACATCAATAAACGCTAAATGAATCAATTTGAATGCATAAAAATGAATTTTCCAAAGTTTTTTCCAAAAAGTCCAAAAACGCCCCCGGGCCCACGTGGTCAAAACCCGAGGTTCGAACCAAAATCCGGTTACCCATTCCCCCACGAATCCATATCTATGATTTGTTTTGAAATCGGACCTCAAATTGAGGTCCAAATCCCCAATTTTAGAAAAACCTAAGTTCTACCCAAAATACACAATTTCACCCATGAAAATCCTTGATTTTAAGTTGAAAACATGTTAAATGATGTTATAATGATTGAAAGAAATGAGTAGAAACTAACTTACAATTGATTTGGAGAAGAAGGATTTCTTGGAAAATCGCCTATGGGTGTTTGAGTTTGAGAAAGTGTGAAAAATGAAACTCAAAATCGGCTAAGTATAAAATTTGCTGAGCCTCAGATGTGGGAATTGCGAAGTGGGTTCGCATTTGCGAACCGTGCAGGCTTGGGAAATGCGAAAGGAAGTTCGCATTTGCGAACTCTAGGAAATCTGGGCTTGTTCGCATTTGCGACCTCTAGCCGACACACTTCGCAATTGCGAAGGAGGACCTCGCATTTGCGAGCCAAGGCGGGCCTGGGCTGGGTTCGCATTTGCGAACCAGCCTTCGCATTTGCGAACCAGGCTTCGCAATTGCGAAGCCTGCAGGCCTGTTCATACCAGCAACAATTTCTGAGATTTCTAAGGTCAAAATGCAACTCGACACATATCCAAAACTCACCCAAGCCCTCGGGGCTTCAAACCAAACATACACACAACCTCAAAAACATCTTACGGACTTACTCGTGCGATCAAATCGCCAAAATAACATCATATACATCGGATCAAGCCTCAAAACTCATGATTCCTTCCAAATTTTCATAAAACATCAAATTTCCATTTTAAGTCCTAAACACGTCAAACGACGTCCGTTTTCAACCAAATTTTACAGAAAGTGCTTAAATCATATATAAGACTTGTACCGGGCGCCGGAACCAAAATACGGGCCCGATACCATAGTCTTCTAATCAAATTTCATTTCCAATTTCCTTAATTATTTCCAGAGAATAATTTCACACAAAAATTCATTTCTCGGGCTTGGGACCTCGGAATTCAATTCCGGGCATACGCCCAAGTCCCATATTTTTCTACAGACCCTCCGGGACCGTCGAATCACGGGTCCGGGTCCGTTTACCCAAAATGTTGATCGAAGTCAAATTTATTCATTTTAATATCAAAATTTAGCATTTTTCTCATAGAATTCATATTTAAGCTTTCCGGCTACGCGCCCGGACTGTGCATGCAAGTCGAGGCAACCCTAAACGAGGTTTTCAAGGCCTCGGAAGCACAAAATGGGTAAGAAAACAGGTGATGACCCTTTGGGTCGTCACAAGCTCACAATCTTGTCTGTGTGCTATTGCCTTTAACTATTATATTGCAATTCTGCAAAGCTTCGAGTTACCTTTATGTTATCCTTTACAAAACTTGAGGACTAGTAATATAACAAGTTAACCTTTTAAACCAAAAAATAAAAACAAAACTTGAGGACCATGGGGAGCATAACTACATTATCATGTCAAAGTCGAGTTCACCAATTAACATAGATCTGACTGTCTGTGTGAACGCCTTCCACCTTCATTCTTCAACCTTCAAGTATGGAATTGAGAGACGAATGATTTGCGTTGATGTTTATTTGTTTTGTGACTCTGTCTATAAGAAAAGAGTATTTACTAAAGATCCTTTGCATTAAAACATGAGTTTTCCGAACCAAAGTAATGAGATGTTGTATGTTGCTTGCCTAATTCACTAGTGAGTGACTACCTGTCCTCCATCATGCTGATGATCTTTCTTTTCGTATATAAGGATTTTCTTTTCTATCAGGACCATTATTATGTATGTCAGTTGCTCACATACTGAATCTTGGCCAAAAAGTAGAGAGATGTGTCAATCAAACTGTTTGCACAAGATTTTCCACCTTCTCTAGAAGGATTGCAAAGTGTGATTTTTTGAGTGATTTAGCCTATTTTTTCAGGAAAAGAAGGAAGCAACAAAAGAAGACTTGGACTCGGAGTCTGAGGCTCCATCAAGAGCCTTGAGCTGGTAATTTCAGGGGTCTGTTTCTTTCAGTTTTCTTTTTCTGTGTCAATTCTTGTATATAAAGTAATTAAACGTGCAAAGCCTGGTTGGGCTTCCTTGTTTTAAAGAGAAGGCTTTTGTAAACCTAGATTTTTTTTTGAACTCCCAACTGAGTTTATATAAGTTCGGCACAGCCTCTTTCCCTGGATACCCGGGAAGATGCTAAAAGTGATGCAGTTCTGTTGTCTTTCTTGTTAGAGGTTCTGTTTGAAAGCGCGAGATTGCTTAATTTTAATTTGAAACAGTGTTAAGGGGATGATATCTCTTCCCTGTATTTTGTATATCGGATGAACTAGAGTTTCAAGTATCTTGTGATGGTGAGGTGAGTTTTGCTTTGTTATCCTCGCCCCTCTTTTTTCCTTTTCTGTTAAGCAATAAGAGAGTAGGGATACCGTTTCCACAAGGCATAAAGAAGCATATAATTTTCATGCACGTGCATATACGCTCGTCATCTCGAATATGCGTTACTCTCACATGTAGCAAACAAATACCATGTAGTAGGAGAAATTTCCTCAACAAAGCTAGACAAGATACTTACCTTATTTTGGAATAATTTTCACAATCCAATACTGTCTCCCTTAGAAATACTTCTCAAAATGATCAAAATCTAGTCAAATATCATCTAAGGAAATCAAACAATATTAAAAAAAAACATCCCCAGTTAATAAGAATTCAATATTTGCAATGAACAAGTATCCACTGCCGCGCGTTAATGATTTATTTGATCAGCTTTAGGGTGCTCGGTTTTTCTCAAAGATTGACTTTATCGGGGTATCACCAGTTAAAAATTAGGGCTTCAGAAGTCGGTTTTAGGACTCGTTATGGGCATTATGAGTTTTTGGTGATATCTTTTGGTTTGACCAATGCCCTAACAACTTTCATGCATTTGATGAAAAGTGCGCTCCACCATTATTTGGATTCTTTTGTCATTTTGTTCATTGATGATATTTGGTAGAGCCGTCAATATGGGTCGGCCCGAGTTACCCCAGCCCACATAGGTTTTAGCAATTGATGGGCTAGGCTAGGCTAGGCTAGCCCACCATTTTGATGGGCCTTATAATGGTCACCCCATCCCAATCCTATGTGGGCCGCGGCAAGGGCCGACCCATCATTTTTTTAAAATATAATTTTATATTTTTTTATTTAAGTTCCAACCTAAAAAAAGATAAATATTTAAAAGTTAAAAAATATCTTATTGAAATAATTTCACAAAACTTAGTGCCTTTTTATACTGTCTCAATATATCACAATAAACACTAAAAAGGTAAAAGACAAGACTATATTTCATTCACTAAGGGTGTGTTTGGTATAACAGAAAATTTTTTCCAAGAAAATATTTTCTTGGAAAACAAGTAGTAATCTTATTCATTTTCCGGTGTTTGGTACGCAAATTAAGGAAAATGACTTCTCAAGAGTATTCATAAATAATTTGAATATAATAAACACGAAGCCATAAACTTTCAAACTAACAACCTTCCGGACCCACAAATTTCATAAACTTTCAAACCTCTAAACTTTCAAAACCGCGAAATTTCGAACCCGTAAACTTTATAATTTCTAAACCCGTAAACTTCCATACACATATACCTCCGAACTCATAATTTTGGAACTTGTAAAATTTTGAGCCTTTAAACCGATAAATAATAAAATTAAAACTGAAAATATATTTAAATTTTTGTGTGTGTGTGTGGTGGGGGGGTGAGGTGTCGTAGTGGGGTGGGGGGGGGGGGGAGTATAAACGAAAAAAAAAACAGAAATTTAAATTACAAGTAAATTTTTTTGTGCCTGGGGGTGGGTGGGGGTAGGGGGATGTGGGTAGTGCAGAAAAATGAAAAAACAAAAATTTGAATTTTTTTTTTTTGCGGGAGGGGGAAGGAGGGGTAGTAGGGTGGGTGGTAACGGAAAAACGAAATTAGAAAAAAAAAAATCTTTTTTTGGAAAGGGGGTAGGGTGGGTTGGTGAGGGTGGGGAAGGTTGAGAAGGAGCTTTGAAAAATGTTTTCCCTTCTCTTGATATGGAAAACATTTTCCTCCAATTGGAAGAAAATGAATTGATAAGGAAAATGTTTTCCAAAACATTTAAGGCAACCAAACATGGGAAAATTGGAAAACATTTTTCGGAAAATATTTTCCTTCATACCAAACACACCCTAAAAGTCAAAACTCAAAACAAACTATTCAAGTAAACGTCCATGACGCTTATGAGATATCCAACACATCATCTTCATCAAACATATTTGAATCCGCTTGACAAAGTTGTCATAACATCTTCACTTGCATCTACATCTACAATTCATATGTAAGAATAGTTAAATTTTAAAAATTAATAATATTCAAATTAACATAAAAAATATTATCAATTAGAATTGGGAAAAGCCGTGAAGCCAATTTCGAGTAGTAACTAGTGTTTGGACATTTTCATGATGGATGCAACTCCTGTACTTTGTCAGAACACACCCGCCAATGCTAAATGTTGATTCTGATGTTACAGTGGTAATAGAAATACTAAGTACATCACGCGCCATCACTGAAAGATCGAGATATTTTCTAGAATGGTCCTTCTAAACATTATAACATCCATCTCTTGAAATTTCTCATGATCAAGCTTTGGTTCCTCTAAGTAAAGATCCAATTACTTTCTATCGCTAGAGGCAATATATTTCATACATTTTAAATAAATATTTTTATCAGGCCTACAGGTCGGCCCAACCTAGCCTCAGTCAAGCCTCACGGGCCACGAGCTTACTCGGGCCGAGTTTAAAAGTCTCGTTTTTAATGGGCTCTAAAAAATCTAGCCCAAACCCTGCTAAATTACGGGCTAGGTTGGGCTGGCAGGGACAATGGGTCAAGCCCATATTGAAGGCTCTAATATTTAGTATATTCACATAGTAGGGAGGAGCACGAGCAGCATTTGAGGATTGTGCTTTAGATTTTGAGGGGGGAGACGTTTTTTGGCTAAGTTCTCAAGTGTGAGTTTTGGTTGGCCAAGGTGCTATTCTTGGGCCACGTGGTGTCTAGTGATAGTATCAAGCTGGATCCAAAAAAAATTAAGACACTTCAGAGTTGGCTCGAACCTTCTACCGCTACAGAGATCAAGAGTTTCTTAGTTTTGGGGGGCTACTAACATCGCTTTGTAGATGGATTTTCATCTATTGCAACTTTATTGACCAAGTTGACTTAGAAGGGCGCTCCGTTCAGATGGGCTAACGAGTGTGAGGAGATATTGCAGAAGCTTAAGACTGTTTTGACTACTGGTCCAGTTTTGATATTGCCCTCAGGGTCAAGGATGTATATAGTTTATTGTGATGCTCGGCATGTTGGGCTTGGGTGTGTGGTGATGCATGATGGTATGATGATTCTTTCAATTGATGGAGCCGGCATACTTATCGTGGCAGACTTATGAGGCAAGTAGGCCAGCTAGTGCAACGCCACTGACATGGTCCTAGTTCTCAGATTTTTTCTTGGGGGAGTTTATCCCACAGATCCGTAGGGATGAGTTGCGCAATAAGTTTAAGCATTTGCGCCAAGAGGGTATGACTGTGACCCAGTATACTTTGAGGTTTACAGAGTTATCACACTATGCAAATACTAAAATTTAATTTCGCCGAATTAGTTTAAAGATATATTTATAAAATTTGATGTGGTTCTTGGACAGGACAATAGCAAGCTAAAGTTAACTATTTTAAGTAAAAAGCTTTCTACGTTGGGGAAGAATCAAGGATGCAATAGCTATGGTTTTCGATATCCACAAACACGATTAATTCAAACTCATGTCGTGTATGACCTATTAAATAAGGAATATTTGTTAAAATAGGAACTTAAACAAAGAGAAAAATATTTGAAGAGTAATTAAAGGAGGTTTTCAAGGAGGACGGAACCAAAATATTAGTTTTTTGGACTCAAATCACCAAAATAAGTTGGGTTGGGGGGGGGGGGGGAATTGGTGACCTTTTTATACATTGCGCATGAATTACATGCGCTATACCTGTTAATTGACTGTCCCACAGTAATTGTTGGGTATAGCGCATAAATTAAATCTACTATATATAGCGTATTTATTAAATGCGCTATATTTATTAAATCTACTATATGACAAGGTTCCTAGAGAAGTCTTTTGGAGATACTTGGAGGTAAAAGGTGTGTCGGTTCCCTACATTATGGCGATTAAAGACATGTATGATGGGGCTAAGACTCGGGTAAAGACAGTAGGAGGCGACTCTGAGCATTTTTCGGTTGTTATGGGGTTACACCAAGGCTCTGCGCTCAGCCCGTTCTTATTCGCCCTGGTGATGGACGCGCTAACACACCATATTCAAGGGGAGGTGCCATGGTGTATGCTATTCACCGATTACATAGTTTTGATTGATGAGTCGCGTACCGTTGTTAACGAGAGGCTGGAGGTTTGGAGACATGCTCTTGAGTCTAAGGGTTTCAAGCTGAGCAGGACGAAGACGGAATACCTGGAGTATAAGTTCACCACTGAGCCGGGGGAAATGGGCGTGGATGTGAGGCTTGACTCACAGGTCATCCCAAGTAGATGCAGCTTCAAGTACCTTGGATCGGTTATCCAGGGGGGAGGGGAGATCGACGAGGATGTCACACACCGTATTAGGGTATGATGGATGAAGTGGAGGTTAGCATCTGGAGTCCTGTATGACAAGCGAGTGCCACCGATACTCAAAGGTAAACTTTATAAAGCGGTAGTTAGACCGGCCATGATGTACGGGGCTGAGTGTTGGCCTATTAAGAACTCACATATCCAGAAGATGAAAGTAGCTGAAATGAGGATGTTGAGGTGGATGTGCGGGCACACTAGGATGGACAAGATTAGCAATGATGATATTCGGAAGAAGGTGCGCGTGGCTCCCATTGATGACAAGATGCGGGAAGCGAGGCTGAGATGGTTCGGGCATATACAGAGGAGAAGCCCAGATGCTCCGGTAAGGAGGTGTGAGCGGCTAGTTGTGGAGGGCATGAGAAGAGGCGGCCTAAGAAGTATTGTGGAGAGGTGATCAGGCAGGACATGGCGAGGCTTCAGATTTCCGAGGACATGACACTTGATAGGAAGATGTGGAGGTCGAGTATTAGGGTTGTAGGTTAGGAGGTAGTTGGGTCTTGCATTAGTTCGTTCTGTTGCTAGAGTAGTCTTGTAGGGTTTTTTCTAGGTAACGGATGGCAATGTCGGGTCTTACTATTTCTTTTTTAGTGTCGGACCTATTTACTAGTTATCGCTTTTGTTTTGCAGCTTTTTCTGGATTTTATGTTGTTCCTGTTTTTCTTATATTTTCTTATGGTTTCTGTGATAATACTGATATTGTCTCTTTTGTCTTTTTGTCTTCTTGAGCCGAGGGTCTTTCGGAAACAGCCTCTCTACCCCTTCGGGTAGGGGTAAGGTTTGCGTACATACTACCCTCCCCAGACCCCATTAGTGGGATTTCACTGGGTTGTTGTTGTTGTTTTTGTTGTTGTTTTTGTTGTTGTTGTTGTTGTTTTATTAAATGTGCTATACCCTCAAATTATTGTACCCCTTGCACAGAGTATTTGCTTACTTAAGGAGCTTCATTTCTTCTTCAAAAATTCATTTCAAAAAATTCATTCTTCAGCATCCTTTGTATTTTTCTTACTCATTCCGAAATATTTTTTTACTTAACTTTTTTTGCATTTTACCATAATGTCTGAAGAGCGAAAAATTAGGGTTGTATATTGGGGAGGGGTGAGATTATTGTGGAGAATAACTCAGTACACTATAGTTGTTCTCCACTGTGTATTGTTATGTTGTCACTCACATTGGAGTGCGATAGATTGGTATCTTTGATATGTAAAAGAATGAGTGTGAGTAAACGTTCGGTTAATATTAATGTAACCAGAAGATATACATATTCGCTTACTCCACAAGGGGTTGCTTGTGAAACTGAGTTTAACATCGAAGATGATGAAACTGTGAAACTTTTTTTTGAGGACTCCGAATGAACACCGGGAACTTCTTGTGATAAAAATGCTTGAATGTACATCAAGTCTGAAGATGTACGCAATATTGAGGTTCCGCAAAATAGGGATAACCCTCAATCATCTGATGGTATGTTTGGAGCAGTTTTATCCGAACAGGTTCCGTTTGAAATAGTCTGGCCATATCTAGACTTATCTCCACGGGTGAATAAGGAGCGATGACATAATTCACATGCCAAGTAGTAAATCTCAATTGTCCTTGTTCTAGTATGATTTTTTATGTATCATATCCGTACTAACACTCATATCTTCTAAAAGGAGTACCGGCTAGACATGAATTTTACAAGTTATAAACCAACCAACACCTGGTATATGCGCAATTTTGGTGGTTTGGATCATGCTGGTCCATCCGCGAGTCATCAGCAACTCGATAACGTGCATCATGTACGATCAACAGATTATGAATTGTAATTTAAGAGATGAAGTTAATATATAATGTTGGAATGAATTTGAGAAACTCATTATTTTATTGGTTGTGCAGTGAAAACGAGCAACATGAAGGTCATGTCCTTACTTAGTTGCCCGAAGACGATATATTTAATCAGGATTTGGCAAATGCACAACGTGAGGGAGATGATAGTGATTTTGATAACAATGCTGATGAGTTTTGAGATGATACACCCTTCCCTGATGAGGGCGGCGATGATGAGTAACACGCTTTGCTGATGAGCATGAGCAACAATAAGGGAGGAAAGAGAAAAGAGGAGGAGAGGAGTTCATCACCAATATTTGATTGGATCTCTAATCTTGCAATTGCTAGAGCACGGGAGAATTAAGAGTAATTATTTCAGCAAGAGCAGCCAGACGGACTACTATAGTGGGGCTTCATATGATTCGAAGCCAACCACTATGTATTGCAAGAAATTCCTATGTGTACCTATGTATACCTAATGAAAGCCAACAAGAGCCTCTTAACACTTACCTGCCTAAACCAAGCAAGATTCAAGATAGTAGCCACAGATACGATCCTCAATCAACAAGGTCAAAATGTAATATGTGTTTATGTAGTTATTGGAAAAAAAACATCTTATGTGGCCCATGTCGTAACTACTTTATAGGAAAGGGGAGCAGTATTCCACCAATTAGTAACCCAAGATTCCAGACATTTATTAACTGAGAAAGAAATCCACCAGGGCAAAAATACTATAGATGCAAGATAGAAAAGAGAAGTGAATGCTTTCTTTTTTGCTATTTTTATTTCCATTTGACTTTCCGTTGTTCCGCTTAATTCTCGTTTTATCGCTTTCTTGTTTCTCTCCTCTGCTGGCTCGTTGTTGTTTTCAAATACTACTGCGCTTTCTTGGTTGTATTTGATTTCTTCTTCTTTCCCTTTTTTCTAGCGTTTTCCCTTCCCAGTCACCTATGAGAGGGGGTTCACAAGGCTTCTTGCTACAGAGAAATTGACGTAGACAGCTAGTGCTTACTCATGGTCTATCGTGCAGTTGATGATGCCATTCTGGACTAGTTTCCAAGCGCATACGCCAAATGGTCATAGATCTTAGGTTGTAACTTGATCATGAGCAAATTTGTTGGTGCTGCACCCATGAAGTATGGAAAGTGCCAAACATTGGGAACTACCCGGGGAGGAGTTAGGAACAGGAACAAGGAGAAGTGAGAACCACTTAAATGGATCCTTTTAATATCCAAATTGGATTCGAAACTTCCTATTTGTGAAAAAGGAACAATCACAAACACTTTTTTGATTATGGATCTACTACCAGAAATTCAATGCGTAATCTCAGCATTCAATGTGTATTCCTGAATAATCTCATTTTTCAATTATTCAACCATTTCATTTTACCAAGTAGCTGTCCGGCGCTGCTATTGGCATAACAACAGGTACACCATAGGTTAGCCCAACCTAGTTCTCGTACTAGGGTTGGCTCCTCGCAGTTCTCCCTTTAACACCAACGGTAGATAGGAACCGAACTGTCTCACAACGTTCTAAACCCAACTCACTCAATGATTGCAAATCAAGAAGGGCATGAAGCTTTGGCTCAGTACAGTAGCATTTGACTTTGGGAAAGAGAATTGATCGCTTACCTTGCTATGGCATGCCGGAAGCATTTCGCTGTGGTTCTCATTGCTAGTCTTGTCGGACTAGGAGCTCTACTAGGCTTGACCGTGGGAAATTGATTGATTTATGAAAGAAAGAATAACGTAGGTAGATAGAAGTAGTAGGAGTTCCCATCGAAGGGCAAAGTCGAAGGACCATTCGATTCATTAAGGGGCATAGCGGCACCCTCGCCCGATGCCGTTTTCGGACCTAGCAGTAGATGGGCAGGCCGTGCCTGAATTCAGACCGAACCAGACTCTTCTTTGTTTTCGTGCACTAACTAGGTTGTTTTCTCTCCCCTAATGGCTCTATCTCTGAGGTAACCCAGACTAGTAGCAACCGATTCTAGTAAATAAGATATTCTTTCATAGAATTGGTTCTTCTTTCTCTCTCCTTTCTTCTAGAGGAATTGATGCTTGAATAGCTGCAGCCTAGCCTTTTCGTTAACTGGATCTCCTACCTCCACTGTTAATAAGTGGCGGCAAGACTCGAATCCTGGACCTCTGCCTGTTTGGATATCATAGGAAATGGGGCACTATAAAAAGGTTTTCCAAGTGAACACCCATAAGAATCATTTTTTGGGTGATCAACCAACCCAACCCCAACATTGACTCGACTCGGAGCGAGTTTGCATATTAAGTAAATAGAAAGATAGAAACCTACTTCCGCTCGGTTGCCTGTCTGAGCTTTCCGATCAACCAATCCCCTATTTCAGGGACATCTGTGTTAGGTAGGCCCAGGGATCACCAGACTGCTCTGGAATAGGTTAATCGCTGGAGACAAGAATGAGTGAATCTAGTTTCGAGAGCATGCCTTACTCTAATAGGGGGCGTAGAGTTTCTAAGTGAAGGCAAGCACAAAGAGATCATATAAAAGATAAATAAGTGCGACCAATGGTTGGAAGTATACAATCATACAGAAATAATAGAAAGAATACTTTATGGGTCACACAACAACATAAAAAGGGTCTTCCACGACCTTAAGATTTTAAAAGAAAGCAAAGATCCGGGTGTACTATTTCCCAACCTTCTGTGAACTTTGCTTCTCTTATGATTTTTGCTACTTTCTTTTTGATAGTATTGGTCTCCTTTATGGTATCAGTCTAGTCACCTTAATTCTCGTTTTATCGCTTTCTTGTTTCTCTCCTCTGCTGGCTCGTTGTTGTTTTCCTTGGTCGTCAAAAGGGGCACGAACAACCTTAAAGTACTGTTCCGTGTCCCATAGGTCTTCGAGCCTTGGCATTTCGAATCCCGATTGAGCCTATCCTCCAGTAGGAAAAAGATTATAATATTGTCTTTTTACCTGCGATAACATTAAATATATAAAATATTATTTTAAAATAATACCATAAGATGTACCTTAAATAGTCATAGATATGTGAGAAGTTTTGACGAGGGAGCATGATGCCACCAATGATCATACTCCATATATGCAGACTCCACATACTGTTAGACCCAAAGTGTACGAGTCCCATGTGCCCTTTCATTCAAGGGAGATTCCCTACCTTGATCAGTTGCCCAACATGCCAGATGTGGAAGCCCTCACAAGGGATCTTGATGACATTCAAACAACAATGTGGGATGAATTTAGACCAACGGAGTTGTCAAAGAATATGTTTTTTGCTGATAAAGCATGCCTTAGAAGGGCGGTGCGAATATACAGCATGAAACATTATCGTGAGATCAAGGTTCATGAGTCATCTACGCAAGTATATAAGGTTATTTGTTGTAGATGGTTTCAAGGTTGTAAGTGGATGTTGCGTGAGAAAGTTAAAAACAAGTATGTGGATGGTGGGGAAATACATTGGCAACCACACTTGTTTTATGAACACATTCAATGGGAATTATTTTAACTTGAATGTTGACTTGATTTATTTTGTCTTGATTCCACACATTGAATCATCCATGTGGTACAAGATTAGAGAGTGTATAACATCTGCCCATTAGGTATATGGCTATACCATTACCAAAAGAAAGGCATTTCTCGGGTATAAACATATTTTTGAGATTGTTTATGATAATTGGGATAAGCCATTTGCCGCTCTACCCAGGTACATGGTTGCTTTGCAACAGTTTAACTCCGGGACTGTTGTTGAATGGAATCTTGAGCGGAGTCTGGGAATACCAGAATACATATTTAGGTATGTGTTTTGGGCATTTAAACCAGCAATTGATAGTTTTTTGCATTGTCGGCCGGTAATCTCCATAGACGGCACACATGTCTATGGAAAGTATGATATAAATATGTTGATTTCTGTTGCAGTAGATGCTAATGAAAGCATATATTCCCTCGCATTTGCTATTTGTGCCAATGAAAGTCAAAAGACTTGGACATGGTTTTTGAACCACTTGAAGGAGCATGTTGTGAGACAACGGTCATGTATTTGTCTAATATCTGATCAGCATGGTGGGGTTTTATGTTTTGTGCAGACTTTGGATGCATCGAAGGAACCGTATGCCTACTAACATTTACTGTGTTAGGCACTTGAAGGCCAACTTCCAGCGAGCTTATCCAATGAAGAGCTTACGTGATTTAATGTGGATGGATGCAACAGATCGTCAATAGCGTAAATACAAGATGCGAATGTAATTGATTAGGCACGACGACCCAGGAGATTATCGTTGGTTGATGCAACATGACCTTGATAAGTGGAATTTACATGAGGATGGTGGCAGAAGATGGGGGATTTTGACTACAAAGTGCTAGAGTCTTTCAACGGGTTGTTGAAGTCTGCCCGTGGATTGCCTGTCACTGCCATGGTGCGGATATCATCTAAGCAGATGGCGGAGAGGTTTGTTGAAAGATCCTGAAGTGCATCGTCCTTGTTGGAAAGAGGTTTTCAATTTATGCCACAACCGATGAAACGATTTGAGAAATATAGGAAGCGAGTACAGTGGCATACATATTTGCAATATTGCAACGAGCGAAATATATTTGAAGTTCGCACTGGTTTGCATCAAAATCGAGGTAATAATACCCACACCATCAATGAATCTAACAGATTATGTTCGTGTGGGAAATGGTCAATCTATCACTTGCCATGCTGACATATCATGAAGTGCTTTCAACATGTTAGTTTTGCTGTGACGAGGTGCGTTGATAAAGAATAGTAGCAACCACTTTCAACCAGTGGGTGCTGAGCATTATTGGCTGCTGGAACCATTTAAAATGATATGTAACAAGAATTATGTGCATCGCTGGCAAGTGCAAAAAAGAACGCGAATACGAAACCAAATGGATGTTGGTGATATCATTTACGTGCGTAAATGAGATATATGTTCTCAAATAGGACACAATCATCGTAAATGTCCTTCAGTCGGTTTGAGAAGCGGTGGTAATTCGGCTCCCGGTGGTAGTTCATCCAATGTGCCTAATTTTCAAGGATAAACTTAGTGATTTGTTGCAGTATATTTTGTTGTACTGATTCATACTACCAATTTTTTAACAATATTATTCCTGATTAAAACAATACTAAATACTTAATTTGTTTCACTGTTTGATATTATTTTCAAAACTTTACCATTAAGAAGATTGACATGTGTTAATATATTAATTCGGGTATGAACAGGACTAATGATATGAAGGATATCAATTGATCATGATAAATATGTATGAAGTACATTAAGAATGGTTTATGGTCTAAGAAGAGCCCTAAAGCTAAGTCAAGTTGGAAACTATATGATGGGCTAAAGTTTTAAATGAGTTTGCACAAGATCTAACTTCAAATGAGCACAACTACCAATATATGAAGATTTATGTAGTGTAAGACCTATCAAATTAAAGAACTATGAGTCTAGTTTTCAATTCCTCAAACCATTTGTCATTTGGATATTCTTACAAGAAGTTACAGTCTTTTTACTAAAGGGTATCACAGTAGCCACGTAGCTACGTGAGCTATGCGTAGCTACGCTGCCCTGGGCGTAGCAGATTTCAGCAAGGTATTTCAAATGAAGGGGCTGAAGAGGAAGGAACATTAGCTACGCTGGAGATGTGCGTAGCTATGCATGCCATCAAAATTATAAAAGTGACTATTTTGGGGAGAGAGCAAGAGATGGAATTTTGGACAAGGCTCTTGAATCTAGAGAGAAGTAGGGGCAAATCCCTCATCAACACATTTCAAGTTAAGTGTTTAAGATGTATTTGTGGTGATATAACATGATTTAATATTAGTTTTAACATCATTCATGGATCAATATTCATAGGAAATGTATTGAATCCTCAAGAACACCAAAAAGAGGAAAAGTGAGATTCTTCCACCAAGAGGTAATCCCTTCACATATATGATATATTGAAGTATGGGTGACATGTTTATGAGTTTTATTTGAAGTTGTAATGGGATATTGTATGAACCCTAAGGGTGGGTCTTGAAAATGGTATTTTAGGCGAAGAAAAAGATGAATAGTGATGAATCGATATAAATGGATATGTCTTGAGTTTCTAATGATTCCATTAGACTTGATAACCTAATTTATGAATGAATTGAATCGAGAATCACTATTTGGATAAATAGGGATGTAAATAGGGTGGGGCAGGGCAAGCCTTGACCCGCTAAAATTTTGACCCGCCCTACCCTGCTCCATTTAGCCTTTTGTCAAAATTTTGCACCCCCCGCCCTATTAAGCCCTGCCCCGCCTTGCCCCATTTAGACTCTTTTTATTTTTTTTTTCTCTTTATTTTTTATTTTTTAGTATGCTTTTAATTTCTTTTACCTTTTCAAATTTCTATTGAAATATTTAAAATATTGTTTAGTTGTTTATGCATATTGATCGAATAAAATATAATTTTTGTCAATGATATATAATTTTTCAAATAAATTCCCCTTGTATTAATGTTCCACTCCAAGAAAAATACAAAGCAGTTAGATGGACTCACTATAGAAGAGGTTTTATGAGTTGATTGTTTAGTATGTAAAAAACTAAAAACTAAAATAGCTACTGAAGACATTATATCAATCCAATAAATAATGGGGATGTTATGCTCTCAGTAACATATGAGAATAAATTGTATCCTATGGTTCCATCCTCTTGAACAAGAAAATAATTTATCCTCAATCAATATTTAGGTTATTCATTTATTGTGTGCTTATTGAATTATAATAAACATAAGATGATTTACTTAGGACGGGTGTCGTCAGGTTAAACATGTTGATAAAAATTTGGGTAAGAGAAACATATGGATCACGATTTGCGATGGAGATCACATAGACATAAATCAATAAACCTTTTTATCTTATTTAATGAAAAAAATAAAAAATTATGAGGATAAGTTAATCGAATACCACAATTTCTGTGGGTCCCTAATTTGAGTGGAGTTAATATTATTTGTAAGGAAGCGTTTAATCTGAAAAATATTTCATAAGACCAAAAATATCGACTAAAAGAAGGTGGAAACAAAACAGGGAATTACACGACTTTGGCTCCAAAAGAAAATTCCTATATAGATCATTGCTTAGAGCTACTACAATTTTATATAAATGTAGAAAGGTATTATTGTTTTCTAAGGAGTAAAACCATTATAGCATAGTAGTTAACAAGTTATGTTTTCATTATTGTTGACCTTAAAGATTGTTGAAGCAGTAAATGACTTTGCAGCTAAAATTCTACCCTATACCTGCCCTGCCCTATTAACTATTTTTTGAAAATGTGTTTTGACCTGCCCTGCCCCATTAAGACTTTGCCCTGCCCTGCCCTATTAAGGATTTTCCCTGTCCCGCCCCGTCCCGCCCCATTTGTCATCCCTATGGATAAGATACAACACTAGTTCTTGAAATGATTGTTCTTGAACCTAGGGTTTTGTTGGAGAAGACAATGAATAGTGGCTCCAAATGAGTATTAAATGATAAGAATAGAATTGAATAGGCTAATGGGTGAACCTATTGATAATTTGGAATGGTTGAATGTTTGTTGCCAAATTGTGAAGCCTAGATAGATATTTATGAATCTTTTTGCGTTTGTTTTGATGTAGTTGGGATATCTAATGATAAATATTAAATTGTTGGCAGCATGTGAGCATTTGATGTAATGACCCACCGGTCGTTTTAAACATTTGCACTTCGCTCGGTAGTTTATGGGCATGAGTAGCTCCGTATGATGTATTATGACTTATGTGAATCGTCGGTTTTGGTTTTCAGGTTATTCAGAATCGATTTGGAAAAATTCATGGTTTAAGCTTTAAGTTGGAAGAGTTGACCAAGTTTAACTTTTTAGTATTTGATCTTGGATTGGAGTTTTGATGATTCCTTTGGGTTCGGATGGTAATTTTGAACTCGGGCATATGCCCGAATTTGCATTTGGATGTTCCTAGAAGAATTCGGCACTAATTGGCGAAGGTTTGAAATTTGAAGGTTTGGAAAGTTCATAAGTTTGATTGAGAGTTGACTTTGTGGATATCAAATTCGGATTGTGGTTCTGGGAATTGGAATAGCTTTGTTATGTCATTTGGAACTTGTGTGCAAAACTTGGGTTTATTCCGGATTGAGTTGCTATGTTTTGGCACGAGTTTTGGAAGTTGAAAAGTTCAAAGTTCATCAAGTTCGAATTGAGGTGCGTTTCGTCGTTTTGATGTTATTATGTGTGATTTGAGGCCTCGAATAGGTCCATATTATGTTATGGTACTTTTTGGTATATTTGGATGGGGTCCCGAGGGGCTCAGGCGTGTTTCGGATTCATTTCGGACTATTTTCCCTTCATTTTGCATTGCTGGTTCTGTAGAACTGTGAGTATCTGGTTTTCTTAATTGCGATTGCGGAGCATGGGTCACGGTCGCGTAAAGTTGTTTGATGGTTGGTGTCAAGTTGTTCTACGTGTTCTCAGGTTCTCAGACGTGTTAACGTAGGTTGCTGCAGAGTGAGCATCACATTCGCGCCAGCGTGCACGCGTTCGCATAGTAGTTTGGACTGAGCTTGGTAGTGTTTGCTTCTTCTTCGCGTTCGCAGTGTTTGTTACACGATCGCATAGAGTAATTTTGGTGGCGGTATATTTTTTTCATCGTGAATGCGATGTACTTCCCGCGTTCGCGTAAGTGGAATGCCTGGACAGATTATAAAGTACTCTATTTCGGGGTTTCGGCCATTTTTGCATTTTTGGAGCTGTGGAGCTCGGATTGAGGCGATTCTTGAAGTAATTTTCACCAATGGACTGGGATAAGTGTTCATTACTCATTTCTAATTTTCTATCATTAATCAATCTTCGTTTTTGGCATTTGATTGAGGGTTCCAAAAAGAGAAATTGGGGG
>NC_031989.1:7966399-7983724 GCF_001879085.1 Nicotiana attenuata
GGGGGGGGGGGGGTTATCCTAAAGTTTCATAGAGTGAGTATTTGAGTTTTAAACATCGATTCAGAGTCGAATTTGAGTGAAACTAGTATGGTTGGACTCGTAATTGAATGTGTTGTCGGATTTTTTAGGTTTTGTCGGGTTTAGAGGTGCGAGCCCGAGTTTTGACTTTTTGGTCGATTTTGGGCTTTTGATTCAAGATCGACCTTTATCGATTGGGTTTGCTTCCTTTGGCATTATTTGATGTATTTGAGTTTCTTTTGGCTAGTTTCGAGCCGTTAAGAGGTAGTTACGCGCGGGATGGCATTTGTGGAGAATCGTTTGGCTTGCTCGGTATTGGATTAGGCTTGTTCGAGGTAAGTAACACTTCTAAACTTGGTGCTGAGGGTATTAAAGCCTGAATTATGTGTTATGTGATTGGTGTTGAGGTGATGCACATGCTAGGTGACGGGCGTGTGGGTGTGCACTATGTGAATTGTGACTTCGTTATTTTCGTGGTATTATGTATTTACCTGATCTTACCTGTAACCATGAAGTTTCTACGTACTTGAGCTATTGAACTGTGATCCATGTTAGAAACCATGACTAGGATACATGATTATCCCGTTGGGGCCCACGGAGGTTATTTTTGCTGTTGAGTTATCTACTTTCATTGCATTACATACTCAGTCATATGCATTCATATGCATATCATATCACAATCTCTGTTACAGTTTTATTGACATTACATCATTGTTTTTAGGCTGATTTTTCGTGACATTGAGAGCCCGAGAGACTGGAGAGATTGATGACTGAGTGAGGCCAAGGTCCTGATGGTGAGGATGTTTATGGGATCGGGCTGCACGCCGCAACATGTTTTATTGATTTATGTCATGATTGGCTTGTTATATTACTTGGGCTAAAGGAGCCCCTCCGGAGTCAGTACACACCCTCAGTGAGCGCAGGTACCTACTGAGTACGAGTGCCGAGTACCGAGTATCGAGTGCCGAGTGATTGGGAGGACTGAGTAGCTGTGAGGACTGAGTGACTGGGAGGACTGAGTGAATTGATACTCTAAGAGTATGCATATGGTTTTATCACTGAGTCGCATCACATTTGACATGCACACTTGACATACATATATAGAGATGAATTTTTCCTAATGTTGTACGGTATCACGTTATTCATGACTTATCACACATGTTGACATATATGCATAGATATGTATTTTCCTCATGCCATTTGAAAATGAAACATTTACCTGTTGAAAGTTTTTTGTGGGAAAGTTTCAGTTTTCAAATTTACTCATATTTTTTGGCGATTTCGGTAAAAGATTTGGATTTTCACTGATATACTTGAAAAGCATACCTATTTTTTTGGTACTGAGGATGATCTGAGCATTTTATCTCCGAGTTACTTCTTTTATTACTTACATCATGTTATTATGAAGTGTTGTTGGCTATTGGTGTTGGACTCCGACCTTTATTCTATCTCGTCATTACTATCAACCTAAGGTTACGTTTGTTACTATTGAGTACATGGGGTCGGTTGTACTCATACTACACTTCTGCACCCTGCATGCAGATGTTAGCTGCTAATGTTGCTGTGTTCGATGGGAGCTGGATTTGACGATGTACCTATGTTCCGATTGTAGCTGCCTCTTGTTCATGGTAGCCTTATATTTATAAAAATCTATTTATGTACATTTCTAACAGATGGTATATTTACTTCATAAAAACTTTGTAAAATCAAATTCTTAGAAGCTCGTTGATAGAATTTAAGTGTCCACCAAACTATATGGAGAACTAGGTTTTCTATTAGTTCTCACAGAAACCACGCACACTGCAGTAAGTAAATGACAGGAGGAATTGTACGTGAAAAATTTCTAGCTCAACGGGATTAAAAACCACGACCTACCCTTGTAGGATTTCAACTTCACTACTGAGTAACTTTAGATTACAACCTATGTAACCTAGGAATTAACCTCTTAATCCCTCACTAACTTGTAATTCTCTATTACAAGCCACTTTGTAATAAATCTATTACAAAGACTTTACAACTTGACTAACTCTAGCCAAGACACAAACACAAGGGTTTATGATATACAAAAGGATTTCCTACACATGCTTCTAAGTATGCTAAGTAGGAATTACAAGTAAGAGCTTTTACAAAGTTACAACTCAACTAAGGACATATAATAACTTGATATGGGGAACTGGTCCGTAGCAGTGTTGTTCTTTGTTCTTGATACACTTGAGAATCGTTTTCTAGATGATCAATCACCGTGAGAGTGCTTGAGTAAATTCTGTAAGTGTTCAAGTCATTTGTTTTACTTTCCTTGATGTTAATAATACATTTGTGACATCACTTAGAATGATGTAAGCAAGTTAGGTAAAAGGCATTCCCCATAAAGTTGACTGTTGCGGTGTTTCTGTACTGTAGCGTGTGCAGACAGCAACCTTACAGCTGGGACCAACACTTAAGACTTGACACTAAGGGGACAGTGTCTAGGAGCATTGGAAGGAGAGGGCTTAGAGGCATAAGCAAGGGTTTTTGGAGGACTAAATCCATTCGAGCATTTGCCGACATTTGCTCATTGAGCAATTTCTCTTTCAGGTCCTCCACCTGTTTCTTGAGCTCAGCATTCTTTTTGGTCAAACGGGCAACTTCTTCGCTTTGAGAGCTACTGGAACCAGGTGCCTCCTGAAGCTGACTCAACTAACTCTCAAGAATAACATTCCTTGCTTTCAACTGCCTTATCTCAATAGTGGCACTGTTGTGAGCGTTGATCAATTGAGAAATGGTAGAAGTGCTTCCAACTCCTCCAGCCCTATCAATGCACTCACATTCTTCAAGAGTGGACTTGGAGAAAGTTTGCTTCTTAGTGTCCACATTAGCTTGTCCCAGAGAAACCTTGAAGTACTCAAAGACCTTGGTGAGAAGGAACCCAGAAGGTAGCCCATGATTACCATCTTTGAACTCTGTCACTTTCTACATGTGCTCTATCATGATCCCAGGCAAGCTGATTGTAGTGTAGTTGTCCAGTGTTTCCATGAGAACAAGGTCTACACGAGAAGTAACTGATCTTCTCTCAGCACGAGGGAGAAAGACCTTGTTCACCATCTCAAATAATAACTAGTACACTGGAAGGAGGGCCTTCTTCTGTACTCGTTCCCTTTGCTGAACTGCTCTGTCCTTCAGGATAACGTTTCTGAGGTTTGAAGAACAAGTTCCCTGAACAGTAGACAACCCTTCAGCAGGTACACCCAGAATAGACCCCAACGAAGCAAAGTCCATTACCATATCAACTCCATTCACCAGTACGCAGATGTGATCATCCTCAACTTTGAAGAAGTCGGCATAGAAACTCTGTACTTCCTCCTCATACACTTTTGGAGCATCACTTGTGAACAAATGTGTCCACTGTTGAAACTCACAAATCTCAACCAATTGTTGCATTCCAGGCTCCTCCAAAATGTCAGGGACGAATGTGAGGCCCCACAATACTTTCTGAGTTCTCAATTTCTCTTTCCCAACACTCTAATGATCATCAACTTTTGCCTTCTTGGAGGAACCAGGTTCCTCATCAGTATCAACTTTTCTTTTAACAGACTTGCGAACATTCTTTCCCTTTTCATCAGACTTCACAAATTTTTCACCCAATTCTTCCACCAACTTATCACCAGATTCTTTCACTACAGTTTCACTAGAGACAACACCATCAACCTTGTTCAGACTTTCAGTATTCACAGAAGATCCCTTTTTAGGCTTGGGGAGACCATGCTTCTGTGAGCGCTTTCTAGTCAAAGAACTAGGTTCCTTTTCTACTTCATCCACAGTCACAACATGCATTGTCTTTTCACTCACAGACTTCCCATATTTCATCAATCTCCTTCTCCTTGAATTATCTTGGGTATTCTTAAGAGCATACTCAAGAGCCTCCTTCTTTTGCAACCTTGTAGTATGTCGTTTAGGAGTTGAATCTTGAGCAACAACTGGTCTACGCCTAGCCAAGATAGAGATTGGCAAATCATCAGAATCCCCTTCACTATACCTATTTTGTTCTTCAGGCACAAATCTCATCCTAGGCACCAACACAGACAAGGGCTCAGCATAGAAATGAGGGGAGGGAGCAGGGTCAGTGCTGAATGGGGTTCTTGAGAGGACCCTTGAGTTGGATCCTCCAAAGAGGGATTAGGTCCTCCAGCAAGTTCCCCAGTAGCACTGTCATGTGCCAGTGGTTTAACAGGCACAAGCTCCTTACCTTCTAACAAGGTTTTAGACTCTTCCCCCTAAGGCTTAGACCCATCCTTACCTCCTTTGATAATAACCCATTCACCAGCGATGGATAACATGTTTTCTATTGCTTCTTTCTCTTGTAAATCCATGGAAAACGCAGGAGAAGGAGGAGTGTTACTTGTGGACTCAAAATTAGGAACTTCCTTTGAGGAGTCAGCATTCTCAGAACCAGTAGTTTGGTCTGCATTTAAGCCTTCGTCCAAAGAAAGACTGGAGATTTCCTGATTTTCCTCTTCATCAACTGTACCCTTTTCACCTAGTTTTTCCGATGATACAGGAGGAGAGCTTGTAGCCACAAACCTTTTAGGAGTCGAGATTTTGAGGCTCCTATAAGAACCAGAACTCAATTGGGTAGGAGAGGAGACTGAGTGTAGGGGTGACTCTGCCCTAGGGTTTTGACTAGTAGTAGTGTGGAGTGCGGGGTCTAACATTGGTGTTTTAACTGGTGAGGACTCAATGGGTGTGTTACTTGGAACACTCGAGGTTTAGTGATTTTCAGCCATGGTGAGAAGTGATGAGTTCAAGAGAAGGGATTGGTAGTTTGAAGAGAGAAAGAAGAGGGAAAAGTTTGAAGTTTGATGTGAAGAGTTATGATAGTGATGGATGTATTTAAGATGGATGAGGGACCGGTTAGAGAGGGAGGCAGTTTTGGGAGTCTGGTCGATTACCAACGGGTGAGACGTTTAGGTTCAAAAGACGCAAAGAAAAGAAACTAACACTCTAATGACGTGGCACTTGTTTTAACCGTTCAAAATTGTGCAGGAGAGAAAGGAGAAACTACTAACCTGTGTCAGGAGAACTAGGTTGCCTGACTAATCTTGCATCTGTAAGCTTTACCCTTTTTACCAACGTGCATTGCATCAACTGCTTATTTGCTCTGTAATCATCATGCGTGTCTATGTATAACAGAATAGAGATGAGTTAGACTTTTCTAAAAAACACTTTTTAGCTAATTTTACCTGGACATTTCTTTCATAGCCAATCATCGAGGGACCAGGTTCTCAGTTGGGTTTTATCAACCCAAGTGCCAGGCGATTTCTTTCAAAATGTTCTCTGCTTAAGGCCTTGGTGAATATATTAGCAATCTGATCTTCAGTGTTGCAGAATTTCATGCAAATGAGCCCCTTTTCAACATTGTCTCTAAGGAAGTGGTGACACACATCAATGTGCTTGGTTCTCTTATGTTGGACTGAATTTTCAGCCATATTGAGTGCACTTGTATTGTCACATGGGAGGGGCACACAGTCAGAGAACACTCCAATGTCTTCCAATTGCTGCTTGATCCACAATAATTGAGCACAATAAGAAGAATCTGCTATATATTCCGCTTTTGTAGTTGAGAGTGCCACCGAGTTTTGCTTCCTTGTAGCCCATGAGATTAGACAAGAACCCAGGAAATGTGCCATTCCAGACGTGCTTTTCCTATCCACCAGATATCATACATAATCATCATCAGCATACCCAACAAGATCAAAGTTATCTCCTGAGAGATAGTAGAGAACTAGATCATGCATTCTTTTGAGATTTCTAAATATTCTCTTGGCAGACTTCAGATGAGATTCCTTTGGATTAGATTGAAACCTTGCACAAAGACCCACGCTGAAAATAATGTCTAGCCTGCTTGCAGTGAGATACAAGAGTGACCCTGTGTTTCCTCTATACATGGTCTGATTTACAGGAACCAGGTTCATCCATGTTTAGACGAGTAGCTATGGCAATGGGAGTGTCAATAACTTTTGATGCTTCCATGTCAACCCTTTTCAACAGCTCCTTGATGTACTTCTGCTGACTTATCAATGTTCCTTTTAAGATTGCTTCACTTGAAGACCCAGGAAGAAATTAAATTCTCCCATCATACTCATCTCGAACTCACTCCCCATAATTTTTGTAAACTCTTTACAAAGAGATTCAGTTGTGGCTCCAAAAATGATATCATCAACATATACTTGAACAATGAGCAGGTTCCTCCCTCGTTTCTTCAGAAAAAGAGTGTTGTTAATTTTCCCTCTTGTAAAGCCATTTTCTAGAAGGAACTCTGACAACCTTTCATACCAAGCCCGGGGAGCCTGCTTTAGCCCATACAACGCCTTGTCCAGTTTGAACACATGCTCAGGATGCTCGTGATTCTCAAATCCTGGTGGTTGCTTGACATAAACTTCTTATTTTAGGAAGCCATTCAGAAATGAACTTTTGACATCCATTTGGAACAGTGTGAAATCCATATGTGATGCAAAGGCAATAAGGATTCTGATAGCTCCCATTCGAGCAACTGGAGCAAAAGTTTCATCATAGTCAATCCCTTCTTCCTGATTGTAGCATTGAACTACCAGCCTTGCCTTATTTCTTGTTGTGTTTCCAAACTCATCAAGTTTGTTCCTGAATACCCACGTGATTCCTATAACAACTTGATCTGCAGGTCGAGGAACCAGGTGCCATACTTTGTTCCTTTCAAATTGATTCAGCTCCTCTTGCATGGCATTGATCCAATTTGGATCTTTCAATGCTTATTTGATATTTTTGGGTTCTATTTGAGAAAGGAAGGCTGGGAAGGCAAGTGAGTTTCTAGCTTTTGAACTGGTTTAAATTCTTGAGTCGAGAGGAGTGATTATGTTGTCAAGGGGGTGTGAACTTCTGTGCTTCCAATTTGGTACCTGAATCTCATTGGTAGAAGACCCAGGTATGCCTGACTAAGGTTCTTGGCTACTTCCTGTTTCGGCAAGTGGAGTTCCTTGGATTGCATCAATAGCTCTATTTTTAGCTTCAGTTGTTGTGATCGTGGGACCAGGTTCCTCTCCAATGGATGGAGATGTATTTGCATCATCTTTACTGGATTCCTTGACATGACTCATCATATATGCCTTTCCATTTGCCATGTCAATAACTTCACTTGGAACAGATAAATGTTCTCCATCTTGGTCAACACGTATGTCCTTCTCACAGGAGAGGTGAGATTCATCGAAGTTCATATTTATACTCTCTTCAACACATTGTGTCCTTTTGTTGTATACTTTGTAGCTTTGCTTTGAGATGAGTATCCCAGAAAGATTCATTCAGCACTTTTGGCATCGAATTTTCCAAGAGCTTCCTTTCCATTGTTGAGGACAAAACATTTACACCAAAAAGTCCTTAGATGTGTCAGCTTGGGCTTCTTTCCATTCAGCAGTTCATATGGGGTCTTGTTCAGAAGGGACCTGATCATGCACCTGTTCACCAAGTAGCAAGCAGTATTGATAGCTTCTACCCAGAAATACTTTGCAATCCCATTGTCAATTAACATTGTCCTTGCCATGTCTTCAAGAGTTCTATTCTTCCTCTCCACAACACCATTTTGTTGAGGTGTTCTTGGAGCTGAAAAATTGTGAGTGATATATTTTCAGTACAGAACTCATCAAATTTGGCATTGTCAAACTCTGTCCTATGATCAGACCTGATGCAAGCTACATTATTACCCATCTTCACTTGAATCTTTTGACGAAGGCAACAAACACTTCAAAAGTTTCATCCTTGGTTCTGAGAAATAAAGTCCAGGTGAATCTAGAGTAGTCGTTAACTATAACAAATATGTATTTCTTTCCTCCTCTGCTTGGCACCCTCATAGGTCCATATACATCCATGTGAAGAAGATCAAGTGGCCTTGAGGTACTGACTTCCTTTTTGGGCTTGAATGAGGATCTGACTTGCTTCCTTTTTACACATGCATCACACACTTTATGATCCTTGAAGCTTGACTTGGGCAGACCACGAACCAGGTCCTTCTTGACCAATTTGTTCGGCAACGTGAAGCTTGCATGACCCAGCTTCCTGTGCCATAATTCAACATCATCATCAACAACATTTAGACAGTTGAGATCACCATTCTACAAAGACTCAAAACCAGCAACATAGATATTTTTATATCTTTTTGCCTTTAGCACCATCTCACCAGTCATTAGGTTTGTGACTGTACATATTTTTGACACACATTCCACCTTGTATCCCTTGTCACAAATCTGGGAAACACTTAGCAAGTTGTACTTCAACCCGTTCACGTAGTACACATTTTCGATTCAGTGAGAGAGACACATCCCAATCCTTCCAACTCCCAGAATGTATCCTTTCTTGCCATTTTCAAAGGTTACACTCCCTCCTTGCAGGGCCTTAAGTGAAAGGAAATCATTTGTACTTCCAGTCATATGCTTTGAGCAGTCGCTATCCTTGTCCCTTTGTAGGCTTCTCCCTTTCGTTGTTCCTTGCACAAGAAAATCAGGAGCTAGACTTAGGAACCCAAACGAGTTTGGGTCCCTTGTAACAAGGAAAGGGGTGAAAGAGGGATCTCCTGGTCCAAGCAGGCATCATGCGTTTTTTATATGAAGGACCAGCTTCTCTACCAGTAGTTACTTTTTAATCAAAATTTTGTTTTTCTATTGTGACTAAAATCTGGCGTTACAGTTTTCTTTAAAGTGCCCACTATTGCCACAGTGAGCGCAAAGCAAATTGTCAGGTACAGTAACGTACTTGCTATGAGGGTTGTAGGGAGTATTTTCCCTTTGGAACCCGATTCTCTACCTGTTTCCCCCATTGTTGGTGTTCATCGCAGTGATAGATCAGAGGACCAGGTCCACTTAAGTGATTTTTCAAAATCACTCTTCACTCTTCCTAGTTCTTCCTGAAGTTGTTTGTTTTTCTCAAGCTCAACACACAAACTAGACTTCACTAAATTTAACTCACTTTCAAGCTTAATGCATGCCTCACTAGAAACTTCCTTTCCCTTTGAGAATTTTCAGGCCTACTTTCCATTTTAAGTTCCCCAATTGTTTCCTTTAGGTCCACTACCACTACTAATAGGTTATCTCTCTCATGTTCAATGTTAGCAACTCTCTCAGTCAAGACTTCTTTTTCCTTTCTTACACACTCAATGGTATCTTTTAGGTCTACCACAAGAACCATTAGATCATCTCTTTCATGTTTTATATTTGTAATTTTTTCATCTAAGGCATCCTTCTCTTTCTTCAGGTTCTCAATTGTTTCCTTTAAATCAACCACAAAGACTACTAGGTCATCTCTAGACTGTTCTGTTTCTCCTAATTCCATAGTTAAAGCATCTTTATCATTTATAAGATATTTGCCAAAGACATGAGTAGTTTTGGAGAATAAGATTTCAGATTTCTCTGAACATCCAGAAAATTTACCTCATCATCGTCTCCATCTTTATCATCATCAGACTGAGCCATCAAGGCAAAGGTTGAGTCATACTCAGTTGCTTCACTTTCTACTGCCATCATTGAACTATCACCACGATTATTTTGTTCTTCAGATTCGCTGGATAAGTTTCCCCATGCAGCAAGAGCTTTCTTCACAACATTGTCAGCGACACTTTTCCTATTAAAGCGTTTATCAGGAATTGGGTTCCTCTTGGTTAATTTGTCAGAGTTGTTTTTATATTTATCTTGCTTTAAGAGAGGGAAATCCTTGATGAAGTGTCCTGTCTTGCCACATTTATGACAAAGGTCATAATTTTTTGGGTTTCTAGAACTACCCCTTTTTGGAATGCCTCCATTCCTGCGAACCATTTTCTGGAATCTTCTTGTTAAGTAAGCCATATCACCATCTTCACCCTTGAATCATTGTTGTCTGTATTGAGGACCAGGCTCTCCTCCTTTTTAGGTTCTCTTCTTTCATTGTCCTTCTTCGTCATTTCATATGTTTTCAAATTTCCAACTAGTTCATCTATGGTCAGCGCATGCAAGTTTTTGCCTCTGTGGTAATGATCACCTTGCTTTCCCAGGAGTTGGGTAGGACACTGAGAATTTTCCTGACAAGCTTGTTTCTTGGAATGATTTCCCCAAGAGAGTGGAGCTCACTGATGATAGAGGTGAATCGAGTATGCATATCTTGAATGGATTCATCGTCCTTCATCCTGAATAGCTCGTATTCAGTTGTAAGCATGTCAATCTTTGATTGCTTGACCTGTGTTGTTCCTTCAGGGGCTGTCTGAAGAGCTTCCCAAATTTTTTTTTGCTGATTGGCAAGTCGATATCCTGTTATATTCATCAGGACCAATGCCACAAACAAGTATTTTCTTTGCACGAAAATTCTTTTCTATGGCCTTTTGATCAGAGTCATTATATTCCTTCCTCGTTTTGGGAATGGTTACAGCCGGGTCGCCAACAGTCTTTGTAGGAACAAAGGGTCAATCACAGATAACATCCCAAAGCTCGGAGTCTTCAGCCATTATGAAGTTGTGCATTCTTGTCTTCCACCATCCATAATATTGGACGTGAACCTTGGTGGCCTGTAAGTAGACTGGCCTTCTTCGAAGTTTGGCGGAGCAGCCATGAGGATCCTTTCTAGGTGTTAACATGATAGAAAGAACCTGCTCTGATACCAATTGATAGAATTTAAAGGTCCACCGAACTATATAGAGAACCAGGTTCTCTATTTGTTACCGAAGAAACCACGCACACTGCAGTAAGTAAATGACAAGAGGAATTTTACGTGAAAAATTCCCAGCTCAACGGGATTAAAAACCACGACATACCCTTGTAGGATTTCAACTTCACTACGGAGCAACTTTAGATTACAACGTATGTAACCTAGGAATTAACCTCTTAATCCCTCACTAACTTGTAACTCTCTATTACAAGCCACTTTATAATAAACCTTGTACAAAGACTTTACAACTTGACTAACTCTATCAAAGACACAAACACAAGGCTTTATGATATACAAAAGGATTTCCTATACAATGCTTCTAACTAAGCTAAGTAGGAATTACAAGTAAGAGCTTTTACAAAGTTACAACTCAACTAAGGACATATAATAGCTTCATATAGGGAACTGGTCTGTAGCATGTTGTTCTTTGTTCTTGATGCACTTGAGAATCTTTTTCTAGATGATCAATCACCGTGAGAGTGCTTGAGTAAATTTTGTAAGTGTTCAAGTCATTTGTTTTACTTTCCTTCATGTTAATAATACATTTATGACATCACTTAGAATGATGTAAGCAAGATAGGTAAAAGGCATTCCCCATAAAGTTGACTGCTGCAGGGTTTCTGTACTGTAGCGTGTGCAGGCAGCAACCATACAGTTGGGACACTTGACTTGTGCAGTTTCCTCGAGAACTGGTAGCTATCTGTTCCCTCTGTTGTTCCTTTTACTCTGAAGATTTGAACTGTGTCTCTAATTGGAGACTTGTTAATATTTAAGTTCTTGAGGATGTGTAGTAGGTTCCTTATCTAGTTCTTAACAGTGAGTTTGTTAGATCATCAAAAATAACAGGGATATACATATAACCTATCAATTTCCCCCTTTTTGATGATGACAAACTTATAATTCAAGTTCCCCCTAAGAACCAGAATGACATTGGCATTTCTTGTATCCCCCCATGAATCAGTTTCCCATATGTTCCCCCTGAATTATTTTCCCTCCTTTTGGCATCATACAAAAGGAGATTCGGGTATCAGAGTTGAGTGGACATGCGACGGGAGGATGGGGGAAGAGTAAAGACATAGTAACATTAGCAAGAAGAGAAACAAGTCATATTTCTACAATTTTAAACAAATACAAAATCAAAATAGAATACTCTAAAAAGATCACTAACAGGCTTTTAAGCAAAAAGAAGTCTAGCTTTGAGTTAACTCGTGCCACTTATATGCACACAACATGATTAAAACAGAGCATAAAAGCAAGGCAGATATAACAAAAGGGAAAAGCTTCCATTAAATAATTTGGATTTAAAATAGGGAGCTTCCCAGATTTCTTTTGTTGATTGGCATGCCAATCTCTTGTTATTTTCATCAGGACCAATGACACAAACGAGAATTTTCTTTGCATGAAAATTCTTTTCTATGGCCTTTTGATCAGCGTCATTGAATTCCTTCCTCATTTTGGGAATGGTTATAGGTGGGTCGCCAACAGTCTTTGTAGGAACAAAGGGTTAATCGCAGATAACATCCCAAAGCTCGGAGTCTTCAGCCATTATGAAGTCGTGCATTCTAGTCTTCCACCATCCATAATATTGGCCGTTGAACCTTGGTGGCCTGTAAGTAGACTGGCCTTCTTCGAAGTTTGGCGGAGCAGCCATTAGGATCCTTTCTAAGTGTTAACCTGATAGAAAGAACTCGCTCTGATACCAATTGATAGAATTAAAGGGTCCATCAAAATATAGAGAGAACCAGGTTCTCTATTAGTTACCATAGAACCATGCACACTGCAGTAAGTAAATGACAAGAGGAATTTTACGTGAAAAATTCCCAGCTCAATGGGATTAAAAACCACGACCTACCCTTGTAAGATTTCAACTTCACTACTGAGCAATTTTAGATTACAACCTATGTAACATAGAAATTAACCTCTTAATCCCTCACTAACTTTTAACTCTCTATTACAAGCCACTTTGTAATAAACCTATTACAAAGACTTTACAACTTGACTAACTCTAGACAAGACACAAACACAAGGGTTTATGACATACAAAAGGGTTTCCTACACAATGCTTCTAAGTAAGCTAAGTAGGAATTACAAGTAAGATCTTTTACAAAGTTACAACTCAACTAAGGACATATAATAGCTTGATATGGGAAACTGGTCTGTAGCAGTGTTGTTCTTTGTTCTTGATGCACTTCAGAATTATTTTCTAGATGATCAATCACTGTGAGAGTGCTTGAGTAAATTCTGTAAGTGTTCAAGTCATTTGTTTTACCTTCCTTGATGTTAATAATGCATTTGTGACATCACTTAGAATGATGTAAGCAAGTTAGGTAAAAGGCATTCTCCATAAAGTTGACTACTACATTGTTTCTGTACTGTAGCGTGTGCAGGAAGCAACCTTACAGCTGGGACAATTGACTTGTACGGTTTCCTCGGGAACTGGTAGCTATCGGTTCCCTCTATTGTTCCTTTTACTCTGAAGAGTTGAACTGTGTCTCCAACTAGAGACTTGTTAATCTTTAAGTTCTTGAGGATGTGTATCAGGTTCTTTATTTGGTTCTTAACAGTAAGTTTGTTAGATCATCAAAACATAACAAGGATATACATATAACCTATCACTCGTGATTTGTACTACAATTCCTTGGGAAATGTATAGAAGTTAAGTTATTTCATTATTTATTTTTTCCTAGAAAATCTCATTGAATCGGGTTGTTGTTAATTAGCTTACCCAACGGGTTGGGTTAGGTGCCATCACGTCTAGTTGTATTTTGCATTGTGACAAGTTGGTATAAGAGCTCTAGCTTCGTAGGTTCTACAAGTCATGAGCAGGTGTCTAGTAGAGTCTTGCGGATCGGTATGATGAAGTCCATACCTATCTTCGAGAGGCTATAGGGAATTTAGGATAAACTTCTCATCTTTCTTCCTTGTCGAGGTATTGTTTCATCTTGAAGCGTAACTCTTTGAATTCCTTCCACGTATTCGTATGCGCACATGAGCGCTCGGTATCAGCTGTGCATCGACAGCTTGTGATTTCCATAGATGAGGTGTGAGATGTGATTTTGGCAAGCTGATGATAGGCTAGTCTGGAGGACTTGAGGCTGGGTTTTGACTATAGCTTGCGCATAGGGATTTTGGTTGTATGAGCACATGTTTTTGGACTTATACGTCCGGTAGCGTCCCTATGAGTGGAACTGGTGACTACATGAGTGGTTGGATGGCTATATGATGAGTATGATGTGGCTGTGAGATGTGTCCAGATAGATTGAATGCGACGAGAAGAGTTTGCTTGTGATGTAAAAAGGACTATTGGGTGCTCGATTTCTGTCTTGATTTGACATATAGTTTCGAGTTATGAGTGTGTTGAAGACGAATTAGATTCTCATAACTTGTTGATGAGTTCAAACTCAGGAAGAAATAAGTGATTGCATAGGAGTTGTGGCTGTGAAAGGGTGTAGAGAGATATCTGTTTGTGGCTAAGTAGGCGGGTTATCACATGTAGGGTATCCTGAGGTTGTGCGATCCCTTTGTTGTTTCTGTGGAGAGTTTTCTCTTATCGGTGGGTTATATTTGTAGCAACTTGAGTTTGGAACGCTTGAGGAGGTTGGCTTGACTGTTATAAGGATGAATGCGAGCTTAGCAGATGATTTGAGGTATTATATAGTTTGTGTTACATGAGCTTATGAAGGATTTAGTTGAATCTCCCTACGGTATTATGGTAGGAATAAAGTATGGGTATTGTGAGTTATCGACTGTTTTCATTCATGGCTTTGAGCTAAGTGAGGGAGTCTGTTATCACCAATTGGATTATGTGGTTGTGTGTTGTGCTGGATTTAGGTTTGAGGCATACTTGTGAATCAGATATGACTTGCAGGGGTCGGTTTTGAGGATGACTTGATTAAGGAATATCGAGATGCGTGATGTATTACACCTTGCGGGTATATGAAATTGTGGAATGATTTGAGTTTTCTATTCGTGAAGTATATAGTATGCATGGAGTAAGGGTTTACTGAGTTGTTTAGATGTGTGGTTTACTTCTTTGAGTGTTGTTGTGCTAATGGGGCACAGGTCATTTGGCCCGTTTGGGAGGCGCAATTGAGATTTGATCATAGTGGACGACTCTCGAGAAGGTTCTAATGGATTCAAGATTTATATGTAGCAATTGAGAATTTTGTGAATTTATATATGTCTAGAATCTGAGATTTGAGTTTGATGGTATCGAGACTTATGGACTTTCTATATCATTATGGATTCTACATTTCAGCATTCAGGAAGGTGAAGGAAACGACTTTAGACTCACAGAAGGTCTCTTCAAAATGGGTATCTCGGTTGTGGTACTTTTGGGGTATTTAAGGATACATCAGTATATGGGCCTTAGGGCAGTGTGACTTTATGCTAGGGTCTCGTGTGGTGAGTTTTGGTTGAGGATTGTGGTATTATGAGCGAGGAGAAGTATCGACTTGAAGGCAATTCGAAAGAAACTCGGAGAAGTAGGATAACTTGATAGTAGGTTGGATCAGCACAATAATGGATATGATCGGTTCTTTGGGTACTTATGATGTGGCGAGTCTCTACAGGTGTTTCTCAGTAATGCTCTTGGGTTTTGGTGACCTACGTTGCTTGGTTAAGTTATAGAGATTCGGTTCTGATAGTTTGGTTATGTGCAAATGAATTTTAAAGAGTTCTCAATGGTTTCTATCACGGTTCGAGGTGTATATTTCCTATGGTGGGTGGAACATATTGCGTATCGTGATTTTCTCCTGGATGAGATCAAATGGAAGTTTCCTGGCTAATTGAGTATGTAGATTGCTTGTGACTTAGAGTTGATTATGAGATTCTCATACTTTTCATATGATGGCATGATAGGTATTGTGTGCTGTGTGGGACTGAGGTTTGCATGTGCAAGGTCACGATTCAGTTTTGAATGGAAGGTCATGAGTTCTTAGGCAACGTAGACAGTTCCATATGACTAGATGTAGGATATTACTACTTGGTATTGCCTGAGGAGAGTGTATATTTAGAAGGCGTAGTGAGTTTTGACTTAGGGATGCTTCATGGGTATTGCGATACTCGCCTGGCTGATCGACTGCTGATGTTCAGATTTTGCTATGTGGCATGGATGAATTATAGAAGTATTTCTCGGGGGGGGGGGGGGGGATGATCATATATGAGAGATGTGTTAGTCATTCGGGCGGTGGAGTTAGGATCAGATATTGTGATCCATGTGTTCTATGGACTTGGAGACCGAGAATTCTCAGAAGCAGGTTGTTTCGTGGTTGCGGACTATGAAGATTTGGCCAAAGCTAGCTAAATGATAGTATATGTTATGGTTAGGTCATTGTGGACCTTCGGAGGGTTAATTATTTATTGGTGGATGACCAGGGTCAATTTAGGGGCCCATTGGTAGGCCAATGAGGATATTCTATACCGGGTCAGATTGGTCGACTCGTACTGCTATTGTTGAGGGATGTGCCATTCGGTTGTTGTTGAGCTTATTTGTGTTCTGATATGTTTTGTGAGTTACTCTTCTATGCTACCAGGGGTTGTAATTCATTGTTTATATGCACACATGGTGCGGTACTATTGGCGCCTTATAGCGGAATTTGAGCGAGATAGGTATTTGGGTGATGCATGATTGATTGGCATTGGTTATGTTCTTTAGGATTTGTGTGGCATTATGTCATTTGCTTCTTTGTGGTTATGGTCATGCACCTTGGGTACTTGATGTCGAATTACGCGTGGTTATCGATTTTGAGCAGAGTGGGTTAAGGTATTTCCTATGAACCAGTGTTTGGAGGGGGTCACGCATTGCAGCGAGATTATGTTGACATATGATCCTTTGTTAGGTTCATGTGTTACAGTTCTGCGGTGTGTGATGGGTTTTTAGCATTGCATTATGGTGGTACTTGTTGAGCTTGCGGGACAGTCCCCTCGCTTGAGTCATTTTCTATGTTTAAGCACATTTGAATTGTTGCGTATTGGTGCACGGATTACACAGTTTGTGGCTTTAGGTGTATTGGTGTGGCATGCCAGTATAGCAGCTTGTATTTGATAAGATGGGGTCGTCGGATCTAGAATTAGTGCTATTGGATTTGATTGCAGTACATTTGAGAGGATAATGTTGCTGATCAACTTAGAAATTGGCTATAGTTCTTGTCGAAGGAGAGGGAGCTCCTTGACTTGTTGATCCGATAAGTGGTTATGAGTTCCTGCGTGTTTCTTTCATCATTGGCAGTGTGCGAAGGTTTTAGAACGAGGTTTTATTTGATATGAATTTTATTACCGGTACCGAATTTGTTTTGAGCAGTTATTGTGGTCAGAAGTTATTGCTACAAGTACGCGAGTTATGCGGTGTATCATGTGATTACATCTTGTGTTATGGTTATGGCTTGATACAACTTGTTCAGACTTATACAGTGTGTAGATGCGAGATTCAGATCTTAAGGAAAATTCTGGATGATGGATGTGAACAACTAATTTTTGACCACAACCAAACTATATATTATTTCAGTATAAATATTATTAGAATTTTAATAAGTAAACTATATTATATTTTTCTTTGTATAATTTAAACTTTAGTATAAATTTCTTATTTATATGTTTTTTTTTAAGTCTAAAAGTAAGCTGGTTAATATATATATATAT
>NC_031989.1:7983744-7991292 GCF_001879085.1 Nicotiana attenuata
ATATATATATATGTATTTTACCTTGTTTATATTTAATAAATAAATTAAAAAAAAGGTTAAAAAAATATATAAAAAAAACTAACGAAAAAAAAAAGAAAAATAAAGAGAGAGAGATAACAAAATGATCCCAACTTCCCCATTTTCTCCACTTTCCGTTACACCACATTTCCCTCAAACCCATCACTTCTCACGTAACCCCTCACATCCTCTACATATCCCCACTATCCCCCATCATCTACACACACTACATATAACACTATCCCATTATAAAAAGAAGGGAACGAGAGGGAGTAAAGGAGAACAAAAAAAAAAATGAGATAAAAGAAGCAAAGGAAAAGAAAGAACAGAAGTTAGAAGACAAAGAAAAGAAGAACAAAAGAACGAAAAAGGAAGAAGTGAAAAGATAAAAAGAAGAGAAAAACTTGAACAGAAGAAGAGAACGGAAGGAGAAAAAGCGATCATTTAAAAAAAAAAAAGAACGTTGGCTGTTTTTGGTTACTGATTCAAGGTCCGTTGAGATGGAGTATTCAATTAAGGAACTTCTCTTGTTCTTATCTGTTTAAAATGTCATGGCATAATTTCTCATTAGATCTTTTCATGTTTTATTAGTTTTAGCAATTGTATTGGTTTGTTTGTGCATTTCATTGTTTCAAGAATGAAGTATTTGTCATTTTTTTAGTATTTGTATCCATGATAGTATAATCCAAGTATCAATTTTTTTTTAAGTCTGTTTTCCTTAATTTCCAAATTCTTACAAAGGCTTGAACTTTTGAGAATTAGAAATACAGAAATACTTACAATCAATTAAATAATAAGTGGATAAATTAATTTACCAGTTAAAAAAGGATATAAGCCTTTGATAGCAAAATCTAAGGTGTTCTGATATTGGTTTGAATGATAAATTCGGATTGCATGAGATTAACAAGAATTAAACAGTATCGTTGGGCTATATGTTTAGTAGCTACTTTGAACGTGATAGGAGCTTTAGGCACACCCTCAAGTAATTATTAATGTGATTATGTACACGTTCGCGTAATATGATTACGGTTTTTAAAATGAATATTCGTAGAAATGCTTTAGGCGCGCATTTAATCTACTATCGTGATTGTGTACACATTCGCGTGACATAATAACGATTCCCTAAAAATAAATCAAAGAGAAGCTTAAACTACGTCACTATTCCAAAGTTAGTCTAAAAAGGATCTATTTAATCAGCAGACGGGTTATATCAGTAGAATAATAAAAGAGATTCATAAGTTTTTGTGCTGACCATGGTGTCTTGAACTAGCTTTATTTACGCTAATTTTATGCGCAGCTAATGACGAAAAGAAAATTGTTCGCACTAAAAGCAGCACAAGTCAACTATTTGAATTGAAACTTTCGGGAACTTTGTAGAGTCATATATATAATTACTAACTCTTAATCTTAGTATACACCAATCTTCCTTAATATTATGTATATATGTATAAGAAAAATGTTATCGTGATTGTGTATACGTTCTCGTGACATAATTATGATCTTCCACAAATAAATCAAAGTACGCGCTCGCGCGACTTCGGCCAAACAATCTTAATAATAATAAATTATAAAAATAAATGTCTCGAATCTGAAAAAGACAAAATAATTGAAATACTCTAAAAATGTTAGAAAAGCTTTGCGCGTGCTTTGAATATTAGCCCATGTGTTCATACCCAAATCTTGGATTGATATGTTTAAATAATAAAAGGATCATGTACATATTCCCGCGTCTTGATATCTTTCAAATTTAAAATAATTATGTTTTGACCATGTGTACATTTCGTACCTTGGTTTAACATTCAATTTCAAAGAATACCTTGTGTGCGTTCTGCATCTTGGTGAACACAATTAATAAAATATAATAATTAATTAAGTGATAATAGATAAGCCATAATCAATAAAATACAAGAATAGCTAAAAAAAAAATTGATTTAAGCCTTACATTAGTCAATAAAGCGACCGTGCTAAATCTACGAGACTCGAGGGGTGCCTTACACCTTCCTCTCGGTCAACAGAATTCCTTACTCAGTCTTCTGTTTCGTAGACCATAATTAAGAGTCAAACCTTCCTTTTGAAAGGGGATTCAAATAAAAGGTGACTTGGAACACCAAAACTCAATTCCAAGTGGCGACTCTAAATAATAAATAATTCCCTTTTAAAACGTCACTTTAATTGAAAAAACTCTTCTAATTCAACTCGTAGAAGGGTTGCGTGGAAAAAAAGAGGTGTGACAATGGAAATTTGGTTCTAAGGTTTATGGCTAAGGTTGAATTAAGGATCTTCAGTTAGGTTGTGTTGTCGGGCTTATATGGATTAGGGTGATATGGAATCACCCCCGGGTATGTACATGGTAAGGATACGCGGTGATCTGACGGCTTAACAACAACTATGGGCACGTTCGAGGACGAACGTATGTTTAAGTGGGGGAGGATATAACGACCTAACCGGTCGTTTTGAGCATTTGCACTTCGTTCGGTAGTTTATGGGAATGAGTAGCTCCGTATGATGTATTATGACTTATGTGAATCGTCGGTTTTAGTTTTCAGGTTATTCATAATAGATTTGGAAGAATGAATTTCATGGTTTAAGCTTTAAGTTGGAAGAGTTGACCAAGTTTGATATTTTAGTATTTGACCTCGGAATGGAGTTTTGATGGTTCTGTTAGGTCTGGATAGTTAGTTTGGACTCAGGCGGATGCCCGGCTTTGCATTTGGATGTTCCTAGAAGAATTCGGCACTAATTAGCGAAAGTTTAAAATTCGAAGGTTTGGAAAGTTCATAATTTTGACCGAGAGTTGACTTTATGGATAACGGATTCGAATTGTGGTTTGGGGAATTATAATAGCTTTGTTATGTCATTTGGGACTTGTGTGCAAAACTTGGGTTCACTCTGGATTAATTTGCTATGTTTCGGCACGAGTTTTAGAAGTTGAAAAGTTCAAAGTTCATCAAGTTCGAATTGAGGTGCGATTCGTCGTTTTGATGTTGTTATGTGTGATTTGAGGCCTCGAGTAGGTCCATATTGTGTTATGGTACTTTTTGGTATATTTGGTGTCAAGTTGTTCTACGTGTTCGCAGGTTCTCAGACGTGTTAACGTAGGTTGCTGCAGAGTGAGCATCGCGTTCGCGCCAGCGTGCACGCGTTCGCATAGTAGTTTGGACTGAGCTGGGCAATGTTTGCTTCTTCTTCGCGTTTTTAGTGTTTGTTACGCGATCGCATAGAGCAATTTTGGTGGCAGTATATTTTTTTCATGGCGAACGCGATGGACTTGCCGCGTTCGCATAAGAGGAATGCCTGGACAGATTATAAAGTACTCTATTTCGGGGGTTTCGGCCATTTTTGCATGTTTGGAGCTATGGAGCTCGGATTGAGGTGATTCTTGAAGTAATTTTCACCATATGGACTGGGGTAAGTGTTATTACTCATTCTGATTTTATATCATTAATCTATCTTCATTTTCGGCATTTGATTGAGGGTTCCAAAAAGAGAAATTGGGGGTTTCATCCTAAAGTTTCATAGAGTGAGTATTTGAGTTTTGAACATCGATTCAGAGTCGGATTTGAGTGAAACTGGTATGGTTGGACTCGTAATTGAATGGGTTGTCGGATTTTTTAAGTTTTGTCAGGTTCAGAGGTGCGAGCCCGGGTTTTGACTTTTTGGCCGATTTTGGGGTTTTGATTAAAGATTCGACCTTTATTGATTGGGTTTGCTTCCTTTGGCATTATTTGATGTATTTGAGTTGCTTTTGGCTAGTTTCGAGCCGTTTGGAGGTCTTTACGCGCGGGATGGCATTTGTGGAGTATCGTTTGTCTTGCTCGGTATTGGATTTGGCTTGTTCGAGGTAAGTAACACTTCTAAACTTGGTGCTGAGGGTATGAAAGCCTGAATTATATGTTATGTGATTGATGTTGAGGTGACGCACGTGCTAGGTGACGGGCGTATGGGCGTGTACTGTGTGAATTGTGACTCCGTTATTTTCGTGGTATTGTGTATTTACCTTATCTTACCTATAACCATGAAATTTCTATGTAATTGAGCTATTGAGCTGTGATCCATGTTAGAAACCATGACTAGGCTACATGCTTATCCTGTTGGGGCCCACGTGAGGTTATTTTTGTTGTTGAGTTATCTGCTTTAATTGCATTACATACTAAGTCATACGCATTCATATGCATATCATATCTCAGTCTCTGTTACAGTTTTATTGATACATCACATCATTATTTTTGGGCTGATTTTTCGTGACATTGAGAGCCCGAGAGACTGGAGAGATTGATGGCTGAGTGAGGCCAAGGGCCTGATGGTGAGGATGTTTATGGGATCGGGCTGCACGCCGCATCAAGTTTTATTGATTTATGTCATGATTAGCTTGTTATATTACTTGGGCTAAAGGAGCCCCTCCGAAATTAGTACACATCCTCAGTGAGTGCAGGTACCTACTGAGTGCGAATGCCGAGTACCCAGTGATTGGGAGGAGTGAGTGGCTGTGAGGACTGAGTGACTCGGAGGACTGAGTTAATTGATACTCTGATAGTATGCATATGGTTTTACCACTGAGTCGCATCGCATTTGACATGCACACTTGACATACAGGCATAGAGATGTATTTTTCCTCATGTTGTACGATATCACGTCATTCATGACTTTTCGCACATGTTGACATATAGGCATAGAGATGTATTTTTCTCATGCCATTTGAAAATGAAATATTTACCCATTGAAAGCCTTTTGTGGAAAAAATTCAGTTTTCAAACGTACTCATATTTTTTGGCAATTTCAGTAAAATATTTGGGTTTTCATTGATATACTTAAAAAGCGGGCCTATTTTTCTGGAAGTGAGGATGTTCTGAGCATTTTATCTCTGAGTTACTTCTTTTATTACTTTCATTATATTGTTATGAATTGTTATTGGCTATTGGCTTTGGACTCTGACCTTTATTCCAGCTCGTCACTACTTTCAACCTAAGGTTAGGTTTGTTACTTATTGAGTACATGGATTCGCTTGTACTCATACTACACTTCTGCACCTTGCGTGTAGATGTTGGCTGTTGATGATGTTGTGTTCGATGGGAGCTGGATTTGAAGATGTACCTGTGTTCCGGTTGTAGCTACCTCTTGTTCATGGTAGCCTTATATTTATAAAAATCTGTTTATGTACATTTCTAACAGATGATGTATTTACTTCATACCAACTTTGTAAAATTAGATTCTTAGAAGTTCGTGATCTATACTACCAGTCTTTGGGAAGTGTATAGAAGTTAAGTTATTTCATCAATTAATTTTTCCTAGAAAATCTCATTGAATCGGGTTGTTGTTAATTGGCTTACCTAACGGGTCGGGTTAGGTGCCATCGTGACTAGTTGGATTTTGGGTCATTACATATTCCTTTGGACGTAAGAAATTTTTCATTTTCGAAACTTTTTGCTTTTTTCGAAATCAGCGTTTGGCTATATAAAATTTTCAATTTTCACTTGAAGATGAATTTTGGAACTTTTTGAAAATTTGAAAAAATCCAAAAAAGCTATTTTCAAAATTTTCACTCAAATCACTCACAAAACTTCAAAAACAACTCAAAATTATATTCATGTCCAAACACAACTCTAATTTTCAAATATCATTTTCACTTGAAATTTTCTTTTGACTTTTTTTTTTTTTTGGAATTTTACAATCTTATGTCCAAATGCCCCACTTAATCAATTGGAGCGGTGTAATATTATTTGGAGCTTGAAGATTTACGTAAGTTAATTATGACTTACTCTTCTTGAGAGAATCTCTCTAAAATCATATTTTGAGTTAATACGTGATATTATTTATAAATATGCATATGTACTTGTGGGAACAAGCAGGAAGGATGTAACCATGTGTTTCTAAGTTTTTCGATTTTGAAGTGTCATGTGATTTTATATAAAAAATTTATTTTCATAACTTGTTTGCAAGATGACACTTAAGAAAAACGTTATAAGTTTTATTAAAACTTATGTGTTGATAAGAGTACAAACTATTCGAGTGATAAAGATATTAACGACCCGACCGGTCGTTTTGCTTTCTAGGATCCCGTTCCCCTAAATTAGACTCCCCGTACTTACTTTTACTGATTTATGACTTCGGGGGATGGTTGGTTCGGGATTTGGTAGAGTTTGGGTTGAAACCGGAACACTTGGTTCCTTAAGGTTGGCTTAAAAGGCCAAGTTTGACTTCGGTCAACGTTTTGAGTAAATGACATCGGAATCGGGATTTGAAGGTTCCAACAGGTTCGTATGATGATTTCGGACTTGGGCGTATGTTCGGATCGGGTTTTGGATGACCCAGGAGCGTTTTGGCGCCTACTAGTGAAAGTTGGTTCTTGAAGGTTTTTAGAAGTTCTTTAAATTCGGTTTGGAGCGGGTTTTGATGATATTGAGGTCCAAACGAAATTTCAAGACCGGGAATAGTTACATAATGTCATTTAAGACTTGCACGCAAAATTTGGTGTCATTCCGAGTAGTATAAGTACGTTTCGGCGCATTGGAAGTAAATTGAAGAACTTGAAGTCTTAAGTTTGATTCAATTGGTTTTAGGGTGTGATTCTTAGTTTTAATGTTGTTTCGGGCGTTTCGTGAGTTCGAGCGAGTCTGTTTTATGATTCCAAACTTGTTGGTATGTTTGGACGGGGCCCCGGGTGCCATTCGGACGATGCGCGAGTTGAGTTTGAAACTCAACAGGGCTGCTGGTGCACCAGTTCTGGTGTAACCGCACCTACGAGCGTATTTTCGCAGGTGCGAGCCAAGCCCCGCAGATGCGATCCAAGGATGGCCAGCCAGGTTCCGCAAATGCGGTTCCCTCTACGCAGAAGCGGGAGCCCGTCCGCAGGTGCGGCCCCAGCTGGCCCAGCCTATTGATACCCAAATTTTCCCTCATATCTCTAAAAATATATATATACTTTCAAAATAGTATATTTGCATCACTATTTAGTTTACAAACCTATACAAGCATTTTCTATAATTTTCTATAATATTTAAAGCTCAAAATTGATTGCCTTTAGATTTTAATTATATAATATCTAATAATTATCCCTCAAATTGTTTTGTGATGACTTAGCTACCTAAAATAATTATTTTTGCACCTATAAGATTTTTTTTGAAATATTTTATTTCATTACATATAATTACATTAGCATTTTTAAAGTTATTTGCACAATTTGCAGTAATAGCCTATACTCGTATACAAATGCTCTTTAGTTATGTCAAAATAGCATTTTACATTTTATAATATTAAGTTATCATTTTAAGCATTTCAGTGTGTAAATAATATTTTTTACTTATTTATCAAGCATTTTTATAAATTATTTTCGTGTATTTAAATAATAGCCTAGCTTTAAACTAATTTTTGAACCAAATTGGCCCAATATCCTCAGCCCAATAGACCCCAAGCCCAAACCAGGAGACCCCTCTATCCGACCAGTCGGTACCCGTCTTAGACCCGTCCCACCTTCTTCTTAATCCTAGTCGTTGATCTCTGGCCGACGATTAACTCCTCACTTTAATTACTCCC
>NC_031989.1:7991312-7997092 GCF_001879085.1 Nicotiana attenuata
CCCCCCCCACCTAAACCCTAGAGACTCACTCATCTCTTTACAGCCGCATCTACACTCTCTCGAACCTTCCCCCTTCTTCTCTAAGCCCTAGTATTTGTTGCATGATTCTCTCCGATTTCGACCTAAAAATGGATTCCACCTGCTATCTACTTACCTTATTATCCCTATCCCGCTATTGGTCGTTTGTTAATGGTATCACATAGGTACTTTTCTAACTATGGCAAGTATCATTTAAAAAATCGGACTGGAATGACTCGAATCCTTGGATTTTGAGCGGTTTTCCGTCTAGATACGCTCAGCAAGGAGGATTTGCACATTTAATTTGGGTTTTCAAGCAACTAGACTCAACTAGGGTTTGAGATCTTCCCTTATTTCTTACTGGTTCTTGATTGTTACTATTCTTTTTTCATGTTTGACTATTTTTTTCGTATTTCTGTTCAATCTGCCATGTCTCTTTATTTTGCCCTAAATCTGACTCTAAGTGATTTTTGGTATGATATTTTCCTTATTCTCTGTTTAATCTTCTTTATTCCATTATTTTTAGTATTATTTGTTATTCCCTATTGATTTACTGAACACCTCTGCTTATGCCTTAAAATCGATTCTAATAGATTCTATCATTTCTCGTGTTTGATTGATGATTTTCCTTGTTTGGGTGTTTAATTTCTACTACTATATAATCCCCTCCCCATTCCCCTTTAAGACGGACCTTAATCGCCATATTTTCACTAAAAATTCGAAGCTATTGTTCTGTTGTTCCCTCATTCTCTTGTTCTGTGCTTTATTTCTTGGCCGGCTGAAAGCCAAGGCCGCTGGGATTCTATTATTCAACTTTTCTTGGTGCGAGCATTGCCCGGGGTTCCTTTTAAGCTCTTGGGAACTTTGACGCATTAAGATTTTTGGTTCTTGTGGAACTTTTGTTCTTTCTTATTGTCCGTTTGACTAGTAAGACACTTGGCTTTGCAATTTCGTTCTCATGTGCTTGTGATTTGCATATATGCATGACTAAATGTGTCTCCACACTACCTTTTATATGCAACTCTGTTAACTTTACACTTGTTTAAGCCTCTTTAGCATTTAACTTTCACCTAATGCTGCTAGTTCTGAGATTGTCTAAGTCTAAATGGGATAATCTGACCCTCTTAAGCTCGTTTAATTGGTATATTGATGCCTGAAGGCTCACAAATATGCTTACTATTTCGTACTGCTCTGAATCTTTGCAATGATTGTCTTGCATATGATGTGTTTAGCTTGAGTTAAGACCTTTTCTATCAACTATAATTTGCTTCCCTCATAGTGTGTCTCACAGCATATCCATGTTTTACTTAGTCTTATATCCTTAGTAACTGTCTGAAACCTTTAGAATAGCCATCTTAGTTTCTGTTCCCATACCATGTTTAACACTTTTCTGATTCATGATACAAGTTAACATGGCTGTCTTGTGACACTACGATGCATACTTAGCATAACCTAGACCTTTTAGGTTTTAAACTTGTTTAGTATTATGCACCTATGTATGATAATCTTTGTTAATCATGCAAACTTGTTATTTTGCTAAGTGTTGAACCTGCTTCTAAGTCTTGTGACCTGTTTGCTCTATGTTCTCAACTTTGCTATGTCTACTCGAAGCTATGAGTGTATTTCCTCAACTTCTGTCCCTTAACCATTGTCCACTCTCTTCCATTTGTTGCATATGCTATTTTGAACATATCATTCTTGGCCGGCTGAAAGCCAAGGCCACCAAGGCTCTTACTACTGACCTCTCTAGTGTGAGCACTGCTCGGGGTCCGTTTGAGACTCTTGTGAACTCTGACACACTAGGATTTGGGGTCTTTTAGTCACTCCCTCTACTACTGAGACCTGCACTATTACTGACACTCAACTCTTTCTTCATATGGGCTACTGAATATGTAAATTGGTTGGTCAATCTATGGTTGTGTTATCTAGCTTAATTTCTTGTAATTATATTTATTATTGGGCATATAATAATGTTGTAATGAACAACTGGGTGTTAGTAAAAATGGGGAGTGGGTAGATTCTTAATGTTTGCATAAAAAGGGGTAGATAATATGCCTATAAGACTCATTGATTCACTTGTTATATGTGTTGTTCAATCTATATATGCACTGTAGAAATCATGTCATTAGGGGAAGCACACACATGTACACTGACTGTTAGCAAACATGAATTCAAATGCTACAATTGTTCTTGCTGCTATGTGTTGCTAGAAAACCTGCCTATATGAATAAATGTCAATGAACTATCTTTCAATTCGCCTCGGCATATTCACTAGGAATCATGCCTATAGGATTTTGATTACTTCATTTGCTATTCTCTTGCACTGTTCACTAGAAACCATGCCTGTAGGACTAAGTATAACAATAAAATAGGCCCCGAGTCTTAACTATTTGAACAGTGCTTATAGGATACTGTCACCCGCCTAGAAAGCATACCTATAGGGATAAAGCATTTAAAATCAAGCCCAATTGTCAATCGCTAGAAAACCTTCACATAGGATGTTTATTGACGACTTCACTACCTATTTACACAAATGATTAGATATCACGTCTATAGGACTTCCAACACTGTAATTTGCCTATACGTCAGAAATTACAGCATTGCCTATTAAATACTGGAATCCAGAATCACATAGAAATCATGCCTATAGGACTTAATGATTCCAACACGTCTTAATACCATATAATGCCTAACCAGAAATCTATTTGCGTGCTTTTCCTGCTCATGTGTGGAGGTTACTTGAGCCCCTTTATTGCAATTACATGCAGTCCTATCTGTTTTTGATTGTCGCCTAGTTTTATTATTTTGAGCAACTGAGTTAAGTTTAAATGTGACGACCCAAAGGATCATCACCTATTTTCTTACCCATTCTGTACTTTCGAGGCCTTGAAAACCTCATTTAGGGTTGCCCCGATTTACGTGCGCAGTCCGGGCGCGTAGCCGGAAAACTTAAATATGAATTCTGTGAGAAAAATGCTAATTTTGACATTTAAATGAATAAATTTGACTTCGGTCAATATTTTGGGTAAACGGACCCGGACCCGTGATTTTACGGTCCCGGAGGGTCCGAAGGAAAATATGGGACTTGGGCGTATGCCCGGAATCGAATTCCGAGGTCCCAAGCCCGAGAAATGAATTTTTGTGTGAAATTATTTTCTGAAAATAATTAAGGAAATTGGAAATGAAATTTGATTAGAAGACTACGGTATCGGGCCCGTATTTTGGTTCCGGCGCCTGGTACAAGTCTTATATATGATTTAAGCACTTTCTATAAAGTTTGGTTTAAAACGGACGTCGTTTGACGTGTTTCGGACTTGAAACGGAAAATTTGATGTTTTGTGAAATTTGGATGAAATCATGGATTTTGAGGCTTAATTTGATGTTTATGATGTTACATTAGCGATTTGATCGCACGAATAAGTTCGTAGGATGTTTTTGAGGTGGTGTGTATGTTTGGTTTGGAGCCCCGAGGGCTCGGGTGAGTTTCGAGTAGGTTCCGGGGTGCCTTAGACCTAAAAGATCAGATGTTGCAGGTTTAGGAAATATTGCAGGTCTCTGAACCCTCTAGCGCGGTCCGCGAGGAATCGTGTGCGGCCGCAGAGGGGCCAGCGCGGCCGCAGTCGCCTTCGAGCGGTCCGCGGTGGATGTTGTTAGGCCGCGGTCGTCTTTGTGCAGTCCGTACGGGGCAAAGATCCGCAGGTCTTCAGGGAGGCCTGTGCGGCCGCGGTCCGCGCAGGGAACTTCAGAAGGGTATAAATAAATGGGAATTTCAGTTATTTTACACTTTTCAAAAACCCAAAACATAAGAGGCGATTTTCCAAACAACCCTTCTTCTTCAAAACGATTGGTAAGTGATTTCTAACTCATTTTCTTCACTAGTTATCACCCTATCACGCTATCTTGGACTGCCATGCCAAGACTGTGACCTTAGCTTTGCCGGGTATACCTCGTTTAGAGTGGAGAGGTGCTCCAGGTCATTCTACCCGCAGCGTTATTTCGTACGTGAAGGCTCGGTGTATGGTCCAGAAGGGGTGCCTGGCCTGCTTGGCTTATGTTCGTGATTCCAGTGCTGAGGTTCCTCCTATTGATTCTGTGCCTATTGTCCGGGAATTCCCCGATGTTTTCCCTTCAGACCTGCCGGGTATGCTACCCGACAGGGACATTGATTTTTGTATTGATTTGGCTCCGGGCACTCAGCCCATTTCTATCCCGCCATATCGTATGGCCCCGCCGGAGTTGAAAGAGTTAAAGGATCAGTTACAGGACTTGCTTGAGAAGGGTTTCATTAGACCCAGTGTCTCACCTTGGGGTGCGCCTGTGTTATTTGTCAAGAAGAAGGATGGGTCAATGAGAATGTGTATTGATTACCGGCAATTGAACAAGGTAACAGTCAAGAATAAGTATCCACTGCCGAGGATTGATGATTTGTTCGACCAGCTTCAGGGTGCCAGGATATTTTCCAAGATTTACTTGCGATCTGGCTACCATCAGTTGAGGATTAGGGCATCTGATGTCCCTAAGACAGCTTTCCGCACTCGGTATGGGCATTATGAGTTTTTGGTTATGTCATTCGGGTTGACAAATGCCCCAACAGCTTTCATGGACTTGATGAATCGAGTGTTCAGGCCTATTTGGACTCATTCGTGATAGTCTTCATTAACGATATATTAATATATTCCCGCAGCCAGGAGGAGCACGAGCAGCACCTTAGAGTGGTTCTTCAGACTTTATGGGACAGTCAGTTATATGCCAAGTTCTCCAAGTGTGAATTCTGGCTGAGTTCAGTTGCATTTCTGGGTCACGTCCTATCAGCAGAGGGTATTCAAGTGGACCCGAAGAAGATTGAGGCAGTCAAGAACTGGCCTAGACCAGCATCAACTACAGAGATTCGGAGTTTCTTGGGGTTGGCAGGCTACTATCGTCGGTTTGTGGAGGGGTTTTCATCCATTGCAGCCCCGATGACCAGGTTGACCCAGAAGGGTGCCCAGTTCAGATGGTCGGATGAGTGTGAGGCGAGCTTTCAGAAGCTCAAGACAGCTCTGACTACGGCACCGATGTTGGTTTTGCCCACAGGTTCAGGGCCTTATACAGTCTATTGTGATGCTTCCCGTATTTGGCTTGGTGCAGTGTTGATGCAGGATGGAAAGGTCATTGCCTATGCTTCGAGGCAGTTGAAGATTCATGAGAAGAACTATCCAGTGCATGATTTAGAGTTGGCAGCCATAGTTCACGCATTGAAGATTTGGAGGCATTATCTGTATGGTGTGGCATGTGAGGTGTTCACTGATCACAAGAGTCTTCAGTATTTGTTCAAGCAAAAGGAGTTGAATTTGAGGCAGAGGAGGTGGTTGGAGTTGTTGAAGGATTATGACATCACCATTCTATATCATCCGGGGAAGGCCAATGTGGTGGCCGATGCTTTGAGTAGGAAGTCAGCCAGTATGGGCAGTCTTGCTTATATTCCGGTCGGTGAGAGACCGCTCGCTTTGGATGTTCAGGCTTTAGCCAATCAGTTCGTGAGACTGGATATTTCTGAGCCCAGTCGTGTGTTAGCTCGCACGGTCGCTTGTTCTTCATTATTGGAGCGTATCCGTGATCGGCAATATGATGATCCCCATTTGTGTGTCCTTAGAGACACGGTGTAGCGCGGAGGTGCCAGGCAGGTTACCTTAGATGATGATGGAGTTTTGAGATTGCAGGGTCGAGTATGTGTATTATTGGTGGCGTAGAATGGAGAAGGATATCGTTGCATATGTGGCTCG
>NC_031989.1:7997876-8011686 GCF_001879085.1 Nicotiana attenuata
CGTGCGCAGTCCAGGCGCGTAGCCAGAAAACTTAAATATGAATTCTGTGAGAAAAATGCTAATTTTGACATTTAACTGAATAAATTTGACTTCGGTCAACATTTTGGGTAAACGGGCCCGGACCCGTAATTTGACGGTCCCAGAGGGTCCGTAGGAAAATATGGGACTTGGGCGTATGCCCGAAATCGAATTCCGAGGTCCCAAGCCCGAGAAATGAATTTTCGTGTGAAATTGTTTTCTGGAAATAATTAAGGAAATTAGAAATAGAATTTGATTAGAAGACTATGGTATCGGGCCCATATTTTGGTTCCGGCGCCCGGTACAAGTCTTATATATGATTTAAGCACTTTCTGTAAAGTTTGGTTTAAAATGGACGTCGTTTGACGTATTTCGGACTTGAAACGAAAAATTTGTTGTTTTGTGAAATTTGAAAGAAATCATGGATTTTGAGGCTTAATTTGATGTTTATGATGTTATATTAGCGATTTGATCGCAAGAATAAGTTCGTAGGATGTTTTTGAGGTGGTGTGTATGTTTGGTTTGGAGCCCCGAGGGCTTGGGTGAGTTTCGAGTTTGTTCCAGGGTGCCTTAGACCTAAAAGATCAGATGTTGCAGGTTCAGGAAATATTGCAGGTCTCTGAACCCTCTAGCGCGGTCCGCGAGGAATCGTGTGCGGCCGCGGAGGGGCCAGCGCGGCCGCGGTCGCGTTCGAGCGGTCCGCGGTGGATGTTGTGCGGCTGCGGTCGTCTTTCTGCGGTCCGCACGGGCCAAAGATCCGCAGGTCTTCAGGGAGGCCTGTGCGGCCGTGGTCCTTTTTGCGTGGTCCGCACAGGGAACTTCAGAGGGGTATAAATAAATGGAAATTTCAGTTGTTTTACACTTTTCAAAAACCTAAAACATAAGAGGCGATTTTCCAAACAACCCTTCTTCTTCAAAACGATTGGTAAGTGATTTCTAACTCATTTTCTTCACTCCTTAACATCTATTAACATAATTTCAACTTCAAATCAAAGATTTTAATAGGGAAATTTGGGTAATTTGGGTAGAACCTAGGTTTTTCTAAAATTGGGGATTTGAACCTCAATTTGAGGTCCGATTTCAAAATGAATTATATATTTGAGTTCGTGGGGGAATGGGTAATCGGGTTTTGGTTCGAACCTCGGGTTTTGACCATGTGGGCCCAGGGGCAGTTTTGACCTTTTTGAGAAAAATGATGGAAAAGCTATAATTAGACCTTGGGTTCGTGTTGTTTAGCATTTATTGATGTAATGAAGTCATTATTGTATAGATACAATTGATTTGGAGCCGAATTCGAGAGGAAAGGCGGTTATTGAGGATTGAATTGGCCGCGGAAGTTCGAGCTAAGTGTTTGGTTTAACCCTAGCTTGAGGGACTAGGAGTTGAGTCTTATTTGCTAATTGCTTCTTGTTGTGTACGACGTATAGGCATGGTGACGAGTATCTATACGTTGGTGTCTAGCATGACCGCGAGTCTTTAAATTGTGAATGTCTTGGTTTCATTGTACTTCTTATGACTTAGTGGTGAATTCCTATTGGTTGTGATAAGTTGTGGAAGTAAATTGTGTCCTTTGAACATCGAGGAGCATTGGCTCAAGTTATATTTCCAATGTGAAAGTATATGAAACGATTGAACCCTTTTGAGCATTGGCTCAAGTGGTAAAGTGATTTATGAATCAAAAGTGAAAAGAAGAGAAAGAGTATTTAAGTTGCTCCCTTGCCGGGCCGTATTGATTATTGAATATTTTCCCTTGCCGGGACGTTGAGGTTATTGATGTTGTACCCTTGCCGGGTTTTAAAGTGTTGTTCCCTTGCCAGAATATTCATTATTGTTTTGTTATTCCCTTGCCCTTGTTTGTGATTGTTGTTTGGGTGAGGAACGAGAGTTAAAGCACGAAGGGTGATGCCGTGCATTGTTTATTTCTTGTGAGGAAAGAGTGTAAAGCACGAAGGGTGATGCCGTGCACGATTTATTATACTATTGCTTGGTGAGGATGAGAGTAAAAGCACGAAGGGTGATGCCGTGCACTTGTTGATCTATGTTCCTTATTATTGTATGAGTTGTGCTATTTCCTTCATTACAAGGCAACTTTTACTTGAAATTGTTATCTCCCCACAGCATGCTTCCCCTCCCATATTGTTTACTTGTCTTGTATTTCGATTCCGCTGTATATGTATATAACTGCACAGGTTTATGTGGTAGTCCGGTCTGGCCTCGTCACTACATCGCCGGGGTTAGGCTAGGCACTTACCAGCACATGGGGTCGGTTGTGCTGATGCTACACTCTGTGCTCTTTTGCACAGATCCAGGTTTTGGACAGCAGCAGCAGCAGTAGTACGGGAGTCCACCTTCAGTCCACGAGACTCCGAGATAGCCTTGCTGGCGTTCGTAGGCCCGCCGTCTCTTTTATCCTTTACTTTTGTCTGTTATCTCATTGTACTCGAGACAAACATTTATATCTTCGTTCAGACTTTGTATTTAGTACTCTTAGTAGTTCGTAAGTGTTGTGACACCAATCTTAAGTAGAGGCTATGTTGAATTTTCCGCATTTCTATTCAGTTTTCTATAATTTAAGACTTCCGATTATCATTTAATTCCGTTGCCTTTATATTATTGCCGATAATTGTTAATAAGGGATTATGTTATTAATGAGAAAGTAATTAAATTTGGCTTGCCTAGCTCCCATTAGTAGGCGCCATCACGACTCCCGAGGGTGGGAAATCCGGGTCGTGACAAGAACTACCAAATAGTAGGTCCAAAGCCTCCTGGGCCATAGGCATGGGACGGGTAGTGCACGTATAAGGCACGGTTTAGAATCAACTAGTGCGACAAAATGGCGACTCTGCTGGGGATATTTCTAGGCTCTTACCATAGCAAACTTGGTCTGTATGAATTAGTCTTCTCTGATAAACGTGTCTTTTATTATTTGCTATTACATGAATATCTCGCTCCCATTTCCCTTTTATTGCTACCCGTACACCCTTTTCCTCGTTTTCCCTTTTCTTGAATTCGTATTAATATGCAAATCTCTGCTCAATTTGGTCATAACATGTGTTTTCCTTTATTTCTAGTCATGTTTGCTTGCTCCAAGACATTTTTTAAGAATTGCTACGTCATGTCTCTCCCCACCCTCTTTCCCTTGTTTACTTTATTATAGTTTCCACATTGCGCGAACTAACTTCTTCCTTGTTTTCCTTTCTTTTTATGTCTTTACGTTTCATTTAATACTGCATATACTGTTTTCATCATGCAAAATATTTGACAATGTGTTGTTTTATCTTTGCATAAAGCATGCTCCATATCATGTTCCACTCGTGCGTAATTAATACCATAGCAGCGCTTGATTAGTGTTCGCGATCTTCCTAATCACCCTTTAAATTTGGAAAGGCTTATTTGCGGTAAAACTAGTCGATCAGCGGTGCAATCGACGGTTCAGTGCCTTTCCTTCTCAAGTTGTCCGCTTGAGGGTAACGGTCTAGACTCTTCTAGAAACCCACACTCTAATATTAACTGCGCATGCATCATGTCCAAACCTAGTATGGGTTAGAATGTTGTCCGCGTAATAACTCGCTAAGACAAGCCTTGTCCAAAGTACGTCGGGATTTTCATAATCCCAATGGGCACAATCACGATCTGTGCATTATTTGGAGAAAACATGACATATGTTGATCATTAACGTGTAAATAGCCAAATCTGAAGGGAGAAAGGGCTAACTTAATTTGTTTTGCAGAAATGAGGCACGAAGTCCCCAGGTTCGCCTTGGTTCAAAATATCCTACCTTTGCTGCTAGATTGGTGGGAAAATCTCTAACCAAGTGACAAATGTGAAAAGGGTCCTCGGAAATTTACCCTCTTTGTTAGACATTCAGCCAAACAATGCATTAATTGAGGCCGCCACCATGTTTTGGGATGAGAAGAGAGTCGTCTTCCGTTTTGGAGACATAGAAATGAATCCCCTTTTAGAAGAAATAGAAGGCTTCGTTGGGCTCCCATGGGATAGCCCTGGTTTGTTGGTACCGGAAAACCGCACTTCTCGAGGTTTCTTGAAAATGATGGGTCTTAGGAAAAATGATGAGTTAGTCTGTCTGAAGAAGTCTTACATACCATTCGATTTCCTTTACAAGTGTTATGGGCATAGCAAGTCATATCGCCTTTATCATGATAATTTTGCCATCACTTCTTTGGGTTGGACTCACCGCCGAGTTTTTGTATTCATTGTCTGCTTTCTGGGGATGTTGGTATTTCCAATACAAGGAGAAAGGATCCACACTCGCCTAGCTATGGTCAGTAAGACCTTAATGGAGGGGATTGAGGGGCAAACATACACTATTGTCCCTATGATTTTGGCTGAGATGTACCGGGATTTAGACCGTTGCAAAAAGGGGTATAGGCATTTTGAGGGTCGCAATCTGTTGCTGCAAGTATGGTTGTTGGTGTGAGCACCTAATTTTTGCCCTACATGAAAATAACTCCTAAAAATAGACCAAAAAATAATTTTAATTGATTTTTAGGAGTTTTTCTTTATTTAGTTGCATTTCATGCATTTTTAGTATTTTAAAATCATAGAAAAATCATAAAAATTGTCACGTTTTAATTTCATGCCATCTTAGGTTCAATTTGCACGTAGGAATTAATTTTATTAAGAAAAATTATAAAAATGGTCATTTTTACATATTTAGCTTTTAGTTTTAAGTTAATTAGTTGTTTTAATAGATAAACAATTTTAACTTTTACAAATTAGATTGATTTAGGATTAATTTGGGATTTTATTAGATTTTTAAAATAAAAGAAAAAGAAAATGGTAAAAAGATTTTGATTTAGTATTAGTGTATTGGGGCAAAGTTAATTAGCCCAAATTCATGACCCAAATCCCTTCAAGCCCAAAACCCAATACCCATTACCCTTTTTCTATTTTTTATACCCTAATTCCTCACATAAAAGGAGACCTAACACATTATCACAAGATCAGATCCCTTTCCCCTCCCATAAAAAAACGGCGCATCTACAGGGGAGCTCCCTTCTTATTCTTCTTGATTGTTCTCCAAAACACACAAAAAAATGGCCGTCATCTCCCTTGACGAGTTTCAGCCATCCCTCCGATTTTTGTGTCTTCAGCAATACACCAAAAATAGAAATCAGCAGCAGCAGAGAGGGGCGAAAGACAGTGTCATTTTTTCGCCTCCATTTTCACTGGTTGGCTTCATTTTCTCCTGGGGATTTGGAATAATTTTGAAGCTGTTGGAACGGTTTGATTGTAAGCTCATTGTTTCTTTTTAACTGGGGGTTTCATTTTTTCCGATTTGTCAAGTTTTCAGCTCTTAAGTGTGCTTCTAGGTATGTAACGACCCGATCGGTCGTTTTGAGATCTAGCGCGTCGTTCAGCAGTATGAGGCCATGAGCAGCTTCACTTCAGGTAATATGACTTGTACGCACGGTCGGAATTGAATTTCGGGAAGTTCGGAATTGATTTGGGAAGAGAATTCTCATTTCGGAAGCTTTAAGTTGAAAGAATTGACTAAGATTGGATTTTTGAGTAAACGACCTCGGAATAGGGATTTGAAGGTTCCAGCAGGTTTGTATGATAATTTCGAACTTGGACGTATGTCCGGATCGGGTTTTGGAAGACCCGGGAACTTTTCGGCACCTATTGTGGAAGTTAGCATTTTTGGAAGAATTTCATAAGTTTGGGTTGAAGTGCATTTCAGTGTTATCAATGTCCGTTTGGGATTCCGAGTCTGGGAATAGCTCCATATAGCGATTCTGATGTTGGGAGCACGATCGGAAGTGAATTCGGAGATCCGTGGGTCATTTTGGAGTCATTTGGCTAAAGATATAAATTTGAAGGTTTATGAGGAGTTTGACTAGAAGTGGACTTTTAGATATCGGGGTCGAAAACTCGGAATTCAATTCCGGAAGTTGGAGTAGTTCCATAATGTCGAATGTGACTTGTGTGCAAAATTTGAGATCAATCGGACCTGATTTGATTGGTTTCGACATTGAATGTAGAAGTTTGAAGTTCTAACATTCATTAAACTTGAATTGGGGTGCGATTCATGATTCTGATGTTGTTTGATGTGACTTGAGGCCTCGAACAGGTCCGTGTTATGTTATGGGACTGGTTTGTGTGATTGGACGGGGCCTCGGGGGTGTTTCGAGGTGGTTTCGGATCATTTCGGGATGTTTTGCAATAGTTGTTGCTGGTGTCAGGTGTTATTCTTCGCGTTCGCGAGGATCCTCTCGCGTTCGCGGAGAAGGATTTGGCTTCAGGGAATCTGTTCTTCGCATTCGAGATGGGACCCCCGCATTCGCGAAGAAGGAAATCTTTGTTGCACAGGTTCTTACTTCGGAGGCTCATATCTCCCAATCTACTAGGAATTTGGAGATGATCCAAAACTGAAAGTTGTAACTCTTTGTGTCTAGTTTTCAGAAAGGTAAACCATTTATCATTTAGATTTGTGTACCAAAAGTTATGGCTGGTACACTACAGACTGTCCGGGAAGATAAAGAAGAAACTTGTGTTGCACAGGGCTGGCTTTGGAAACTGATATCTCAAAATCTATAAGGAATTGGGAAATTTCCAAAACATGAAAGTTGTATATCTTGGTGTCTAGTTTTCAAAACATTCAACCATTTGTCATTTAGATTTTTGTACAAAAATTTATAGCCATTATACTAGAGACTGTCTGAGAAGAGTTTGAAAAAAAAAGTTTTTGGGAATTTTCTTCTTCGCGAACACGACGTATGTCTCCCGAACGCAAAGAGGAGTCTTCTGGCAGTGTATAAGTGTAAAGAAATGGGTTCGGCTCATTTCATCTCATTTCCTCCATGGGAGCCGACCTAGGAGCGATTTTGGAGCTCCATTTTGATCATCCATGTCAAGGTAAGTGATTTCCACCTATCGCAAGTTAATTACTTGGATTATATCTAGATTTTAACATAGAAAATCATGGGAAATTAGTGAAAATTGGGGTTTTGAAGAAAAACTTTGAAATTTGGTATTCTTGGAATTTGACCACAATTTGGGCACGAAATTGGGAGTAAATTACATATTTGAGTTCGTGAGATTATTGGTAGACTTTATCTTCGAAAAATTTCTGAATCCGGGCACGTGGGCCCGAGGTTAATTTTGTCAACTTTTCGATCGGGGTTAGTAATTGTTATAAATTGGATTATAATGAGTAATTGATCATATATTAATGAGTTTACATAATTATTGGCTAGTTTTGGAGCAATGTGCGTCGATTTGAGCTTTCGGAAGGGCATGGAATAACGATTATGGAACTTCGGAGCGAGGTGAGTCTCCTTTCTAACCTTGTAAGAGGGAATTGTCCCCATAGGTGAGTTAATTGGTTATGTGCTCCTATTTGTGGGGGCTACGTACGCACGAGGTGACGAGAGTCCGTGCGTAGCTACTATCATGCTTATGTCCGGGTAGTCTGGGACCCAAAATCATGTTTTACTTGTTATAATAGTAACCTATTGATAGTTTAAATTGCTTAAATCATACCGAAGTGGCAAATGACTTTTTAAAAGAATTAAACTTCATCTTCTTGACTTGTAAAAGAGAAATTTACACCTCCTTGAATAATTGTTTCCTTGATGAAGTCTTGACTGACTGTTTGAATGGTGCTTCTATGTGTACCTGCGTCGCATGTATGATTCGCGATCAGGGTGATTGTTTATTTATATTTGACCGTGTCGCACGTATGATTCGCGAGCGGGGTAATAGATGTATCTATGGTTCGCGCCATTCGACCCTCTGGCTGTGCACGGTTGAAAATATTTATTGGATCGGGCCGTACGACCTCGGCATGATTTGCGCATGCTTCTAATGCTTGCTTGAGATTTACAAATTGATATTGCCTCCCTGGTCTGAGATAAATTGATAAATAATGGATTATGAATTTGGAGACTTCTAAATGAAAAAAGGAATGTTTACTTGTTTCTTGACTTACTTGAGTTTACTGACGTTTTTAATAAATCCATGATTATTCGCATTATTAATATACTATTACTGGACCACTAGTAAGTGTCGAAGTCGATCTCTCGTCTATACTTCTTCGAGGTTAGACGGGATACTTACTGGGTACACGTTGTTTTTGTACTCATACTACACTTGTTGTGCATTTTTGTATATTTGAGTTTGTGAGGTTATTGGTAGACTTTATCTTCGAAAAATTTCAGAATCCAGGCACGTGGGCCCGAGGTTAATTTTGTCAACTTTTTGATCGGGGTTAGGAATTGTTATAAATTGGATTATAATGAGTAATTGATCATATATTAATGAGTTTACATAATTATTGGCTAGTTTTGGAGCAATGTGCATCGATTTGAGTTTTCGAAAGGGCGTGGAATAACGGTTATGGAACTTCGGAGCGAGGTGAGTCTCCTTTCTAACCTTGTAAGAGGGAATTGTCCCCATATGTGAGTTAATTGGTTATGTGCTCCTATTTGTGGGGGCTACGTACGCACGAGGTGACGAGAGTCTGTGCGTAGCTACTATCATGCTTATGTCCGGGTAGTCTAGGACCCAAAATCATGTTTTACTTGTGATAATAGTAACCTTATTGATAGTTTAAATTGCTTATATCATACCGAAGTGGCAAATGACTTTCTAAAAGAATTAAACTTCATCTTCTTGACTTGTAAAAGAGAAATTTACACCTCCTTGAATATTCCTTGATGAAGTCTTGACTGACTGTTTGAATGGTGTTTCTATGTGTACCTGTGTCGCATGTATGATTCGTGAGCAGGGTGATTGTTTATTTATATTTGACGTCGTCGCACGTATGATTCACGAGTGGGGTAATAGATGCATCTATGGTTTGCGCCATTCGACCCTCTTGCAGTGCACGATTTAAATATTTATTGGATCGGGCCGTACGACCTCAGCATGATTTGCACAAGCTTGTAATGCTTGCTTGAGATTTATAAATATATATTGCCTCCCTAGTCTGAGATAAATTGATAAATAATGGATTATGAATTTGGAGACTTCTAAATATAAAAAGGAATGTTTACTTTTTTCTTGACTTACTTGAGCTTACTGACGTTTTTAATAAATCCATGATTATTCGCATTATTAATATACTATTACTGGACCACTAGTAAGTGTCGAAGTCGACCTCTCGTCTCTACTTCTTCGAGGTTAGACGGGATACTTACTGGGTACACGTTGTTTTTGTACTCATACTACACTTGTTGTGCATTTTTGTTGCACAGGAACATGTATGTCTAGTGGCCTAGTTGGGCGCAGCGGCATGGTTGATACGGAGACTTAAGTGAGCTGCACCTCTCGAGACGACCCGCAGCCAGCAGAGTCTCCTTTAGAGTATTGTACTGTATTTTCTTTTCTGTCGAATTTGTATTCCGGACAGTTGTTGTATTACATTATTCCCTAGAAACTGCTCATGCACTTGTGACACCGGGTTCTGGGATGATTATGGGGTATTCTGTATTAACTTCTAAACATTCTTTTATTTATTTTGTAAAGATTATATTTTACTAGCCAAATTGAAGGAAAATCATAGTTTTCACAATTATTTAACGAGAAATTAATTAAGTATTTATGGTTGGCTTGCCTGACAGCGGTGTGCGGCGCCATCACGAACCTTAGTGGATTTTGGGTCGTGACAACATGGTGTCAGAGCACTAGGTTCACTTAGGTCTCACGAGTCATGAGCAAGTCTAGTAGAGTCTTGCGGATCGGTACGGAGACGTCTGTACTTATCTTTGAGAGGCTACAAGGCTGTTAGGAGCACTTCCCTTCTTGATTCCTCATCGTGCGGTTTGATGCCTTTGACGATTATGCCTTTGTTTATTTCCTACTCAATCTTATGCGACGTGAAGCGCTTGCTATATCGATCGAGAATTGAGAAATTTTAATGGTACTACAGATATGGTGCGGGATGTTCCTCCCTACATACTTGATTAGGCTATTGTTGTCGCTTTGCGGAAGGTCGTTCTGTCATTTCTGCTAAGTATCAGTATTACCTAAGGTTCTGAGATTTGGAATTAATTGTTATGACGATTTGTGCGTTGCTATCGCACAGTATTGGTGTAATGGTAGGATGCTTGTCTATGCGTTGAAGTAGTGAATGACTTGGAAGGATGTTTACTCAATACAAGATTCAGAGATTCAGTTATTTCCGGCGGAGGAGAGGCAATCGGGCTATGAATGTTCAAGTTTGGTTTGATTGAGTAACAAGACTTGGTATTTTCGAGCGTGGTGGAATTTTCATCTGTGGTATGGTGTCGTTGTCCTTGTTGAATACGTTAGGTTCGCTGGTGTTATGGTTTTCTCCAATTTGCCTCTGGGGCAGAGTAGCATATGGATTTTGTGGTAGGATGACTACACTCCTTGAGAAAAGTTTAGAGTGATTTGGGATTCATGGTGGACAGTGACTAGGTCTACGAGCTTAATTTGAAATATTGGCTAGCATAACGGCGGGAGATTTGATATGAAGGAAAGGAGTTGCTTGATATGAAGAAGGATACAACATAACTTTGAATTGGAAGATATAATCACATATTTAGTAGATGTCCACGAGGAGTAAATGGACTTGTGCAGCTGGTGAATGAGCACGGGCTCAGGTGGGTTATCTCTTATGGACAGGTTGGTGAAGCTCCTGCGGAGGATTTTACTGGCTATCCGGTAAGAGGTCTAATATGCGAATGTTGCTAGAGATTCAGAGTGTTCATGAAATGCTAAAGGAAGGATTTTGAGGAATCTGGCGATTTAATTGCGCAAGGTCATGTCAATAAGAGATAAAGAATCTTGGTGGGTTCCAAGGTTGTGTAATAGTGGCTTCAAGCTAAGTGGGAGAGTCCCACCGCCTACGGTTGGATTGCCTGGTCGCCTATTTGTGAGATTTCTAGTTATTGGCATATTGATAGGTTACTGCGACTAAGGAAAGAGAACATCAGTGGTAATTTGAGCAAAGGAATTGAAGAATGTGTTCTATAATTGGCATCATCGATTCATGTTCAGGCTTTGGGAAGACTCAAGAATTATGCTTCGCGTAGAAGTGAGTTGCAAGGAAGGTGATTCGGCCGGGTGCTTCTTTGAGAGGGTGGTCATGTGCTAGCGGAGCCTTGCAGTTGATTATATTCGGGACCAAGTCAGTGGGTGACTCTCAAGAATGGTCCTAGTGGGTTCAAAGGTAAAGGTGTGGTGCCTAAGGGCTTCGAGTCCATAGTATGGTTGAGTATCGAGCTTTTGCAGCAGATTATGATAAGGAGCTTGGAGTGTTCTGTGTTATCTTCGGCCTGCCGTATAAATTGAGAGTAATGGGAGAAAATGACTTCGGATTCATAGAGGAATTATCAGAATGGGTGTACTAGTTGAGGATGCGAATATGCGCATAAGGAGGGTATGAGATGGTTCGTGGGAATTGAGACAACGTGGTCTCGTGAAATAAGGTCACTTAGGAATAATGCGAATTTGGGTTCGTGATGTTTTGAATAGGGCTCCTATTATTCCTAAGTCAAGCCCAGAGTAAATTGGAAGAAGTAAAATCAGTCAGCAATGGTTGAATTGGTATGATGGTGGCAACGATTAGTTCCTTCAGCGTGTTAAGTTATACACATGATTATAGTAATGCGAGGTTTGACGGTCGCCTTAATTGATTTTATTTGGAGGCTTTCGAGTATTATGGCCTATTATGTGCAGATGGATCCCGGAAGAGTTATGGTGGTTTAGACCACTACTTGAGGTTGGTATTTTCTGCGGTTATGAGAATTTAGTCATGGGTTGTAATGGTTCACTTGAAATGAGTTAAGTAAAAGTGATGTTCTAAACGTCAATACTATACAAGAGGGGGGGGGGTGATTTGTGTGGTACCCAATTTTCGCTTTAGAAGAACCTGGTTCTTCTAGGTGTACTTACTACTATTGTTTGCGGAATTAAGAGTGCATAAAGTAAAGAACACAGAGATTTTTACGTGGAAAACACCTGGCTCAAAAGGTGAAAAAACCACGACCTACTACTCAGTAGGATTTTTCCAAACTTCCACCAAAATCACTGAGCCAAAACAGCATTTACAAAACTCTTGTAAACCTAAGGATTAAACTCTAATCCCAGTGTGGCACACAGCCCCAACTGTTGCGACACCTTCAAGTTAACTCTAACTTGAATACTCAAAGTACCTAATACAATTGCTTCTATGAAAGATGGAAAGGTACAACTTTAAACCACCTACTAAAATTGAACTAGAATAAGAATAAACACAATGGAATTGGTTCTTCTATCTTGTCCAAGTAGCTTCAGGAATGCACACTTGAATCTCACATAAATTGCTTGCAAAATTGCCTCGCTCTTTTGCTCTCAATTTAGTTTCACTTCTGCGTTTGTGCAACCCCTGTAAAAGAGAACAATCACTGTTATTTAATGAGTTAGTAATCAGAGTTTGATTGAGACTCAATTGTTGATCTTCCATCGAAGTTGTGTCCTTGAACAATACAAACTCCAACCCTATCCTTTATACGTATTGTGTCCTCTTCCCATGAGGATACTTTCTTTCCTCATCCAATATGCAACCTTTTCGATCAGTTCAGGAGATATTGCTGCTTTATCCTTGAGACTTATCTCCTTCACGTGTATCTCACATGTATAGGTTGATAAACATTGTGTCTCATATGATGGACCTGGTCCATGACTGAGTTCATTTGTCATTCTTCAAAACTTCACCTGAACTTGGGCCAACAAATTCCCCCTTTTTGATGATGACAAACTCTGTGCTTTTACTGATCAGAGAACCTGTGGAACTCAGCTTAATCATCAACACTTTAACTTAGAAATTTTAACTTGTCATCAAGGACCAGGTTTAATCAGGTTATAAATATCACATTATTCAGAATAAAGAATAAAGCACAATATCTCTTCCCCATTTTGGCATCATCGAAAAGTTGCAAATATTTTGAATCCCAGATTTTAATAATTACTCATAGCCACTGGGGCAACTGCAAGTGAAAATATGGTTCAATTAATTAACAACCAACAAACAAAATTAACTATTAAGTTCAGAATCTTCATAGAACAAGAGAAAAAGAAAATTGTCATTGATTAGGATATGTTTCCACAAACAGACAACAAAGAGAAAGAAAAACTTCCAAACATGAGCAACAAAAACAGAAAAAGTCTCGGATCTGGGTCACTGGGGGTTCTAGATAGGTTCAAAAACAAGAACTGGAAGACTTAAGGTTTGGAGGAACTAGAGGGCTGGGTTTGGAGAAGGTTGAGCATATTCTTAAGCATTCCTTCACTTTTCTCCTTTTCTTTTGCTAGCTCAGCTCGAAGGCCTTCTCTTTCAGCTTCTAAATCAGCAACACGAGCCTGAAGCTTAGCAATTTCAGCATCCTTAGTTCCACACTCTTGAACCAAAGCCCTAACCTTGCTATTCACTGGTGTCTTCAGAGATGAACCAGGTTCAACTGGGGTGGCATTGACAGGATAGTCACAAGCCAATAAGGTCCTAACACCAAAATGCTCCTTGCTTGATGCCATCTCCCATTTCTTCAAAGGCACCCTTAGCCTGTCCAGCACAGTTGTGAGTATGAACCCATATAGAGTTGCATGTGCCTTGGATCCATTAATGACCCTGTCCAGTAGTTTGACAGTAAAAGCAGGCCAATTTATCTGCTTTCCACTCTCAAGGCACTCCATAAGAACCAGGTCCATATAGTTGGCAGTATGCCTTCTCTCCTATCTGGGCAGCAGGCACTTGTTCACAAATTCAAATAACACCTTGTGCTCTGGTCTCATCTCACTCTTCTGAACAAATCTGGCTTCAGGT
>NC_031989.1:8011786-8056786 GCF_001879085.1 Nicotiana attenuata
TTTCTCATGACGGTTCACCGGTATGGGGCTTTGGCCCTTTCAACTTATTCTGCCTCTAGGGGCTTTTGACTTCGGATTTCTTTTCATTTTCCGTAACTTTGATTTGAGAGCATCGGCCATCATGGCCAGTCGGGATCGACTTGATGCACCCGCTGAGGCTGGGTACTTTTCTTCGGACTTGGCTTTTATTAAACAGAAACCTGTAAAACCAATCTTGCCACCTTTTCTTTGTATTAGTTTTGGAACAGAGTTAAACCGAAAGGGATTCAAAGGAAAGTAAACAAAGGACAAGAAAATGATTTTAAGGAGAAGCGTCCCTTTCGGGGAGGAAAGAAGGACTTATCTGGAGTGCATGCAGATTTCAATAGACATGACATGCTTCTTGGACTGGATACCCGATCTGCACAACTATCCAACTTCTCATAAACCCACTGCGACCCGTGTTTTGAAAATCGAGAAACCTTGCCAGGACTCTTTCAGTGCCGATGGTGGTGCTTCTTTTTCGATCAACGGCGCCCTTTGCGGGTTTTCGCCAATTGACCTCTCTCATTTCTCTTCTTATCGTCGCCTTATAGTGCTCTTTACGATTTTTCACTAACAAGACTCTCTTGTTTTTCAGTTTCTTTGCTCACCATCGCCTTATGGTGCCCGTAGGTTTTCACCAATAAGACTCTCTCATTTTATTTCTCTCATCTTGATTGCATCGGATCCAAACAACTGCGTTCTCCGATTTTGAACACCTTACACCGATTGATCGGAAGGACTTGAACAAGGTTTGGGTAAAAAGAATTTAGATCGAATTACAACTTTGGAACCATTCAAGCGGGATCATCGCCGAACCATTATAACATCTACCCCAGTTTCACTTTTGGGGGAAATTGGATTTTTGTTTTGGTGTGACTGAACCCCAGAGAGAGGCTGCCTACGTATCTTTCGGAATCAAGTCAAAGTTTCTAGGCCGCACTTTCTTGTTGTAGGCACGGGCCTTTCTTTGTTGATACAACTGCCCGTGGCAAACTGCGGCCATTCGCTTTTCATCAATCAGGGTTAACTGTTCTAGACGGGTTTTGACCCACTCACTGTCTTCAATCTCCGCTTCAACAATGATCCGAAGAGAATGGATTTCTACTTCTGCGGGTATCACGGCTTCAGTGCCATAAACCAAAAGATATGGGGTTGCTCCGACTGATGTGCGCAGAGTAGTGCGATATCCCAACAATGCAAACGGCAACTTTTCATGCCACTGCCTGGAACTTTGAATCATCTTTCTCAAAATCATTTTTGATGTTCTTGTTTGCTGCTTCAACGGCACCATTGGCTTTGGGCCGATAAGGAGTAGAGTTTCGATGCGTGATCTTAAACTGCTCACATATCTCCCTCATCAAGTGACTATTCAGGTTTGCAGCATTATCTGTAATGATAGTTGCAGGAATACCGAAACGGCAGATGAGATTAGAATGCACAAAGTCTACCACAGCTTTCTTGGTGACAGATTTGAGAGTAATTGCTTCAACCCACTTCGTGAAGTAGTCCATAGCGACCAATGTGAATCTATGCCCATTTGAAACTTTTGGCTCGATCGGCCTAATGACGTCCATCCCCCAAGCAACAAATGGCCAAGGTGCTGACATGGGATGCAGTTCTGTAGGTGGTGCATGAATCAAATCACCGTGCACCTGACATTGATGACATTTCCGGACGAAACTGAAGCAATCTTTTTCCATAGTCATCCAGTAATAACCCGCTCGGAGGATTTTCTTCGCCAAAACATACCCATTCATGTGGGGTCCGCACACTCCTGCGTGCATTTCATACATAATTCTTCCGACCTCTTCAGCGTCAACACATCTTAACAAGTTGAGATCTGGAGTCCTTTTGTATAAAACATCACCGCTCAAGAAGAAACCACTTGCGAGCCGTCTAATGGTCCTATTTTGATCCCCACTGGCTTGCTCGGGATATTCTTTAGTTTTCAGAAATCTCTTGATATCATGATACCAGGGCTGAACATTTGGTTCTGCCTCAGCCGTATTGCAGTAATCGTGCCTTTCCCGGATTTGGATTTCTAATGGGTCAATGTGGGCATTTCCTGGGTATGGCAACATAGAGGCCAAAGTAGCGAGCGCATCGGCTAACTCATTGTGAAAACGAGGAATGTACTTGAACTCAGCTGACTTGAACTGCCTACTAAGATCTTCCACATGTTGCCTGTAGGGAATGAGTTTGACATCTCGAGTTTCCCATTCTCCTTGAGCTTGTCGGATAATCAGATCCGAATCTCCCATGATCAACAATTCTTCGACATCTTGGTCGATGGCCATGTTCATACCCATAATGCAGGCTTCATACTCAGCAGTATTGTTTGTGCAGAAAAACCGAAGCCGGGTTGTGGGTGGATAATGCTGGCCGGTGGATGAAATCAAGATTGCCCCAATTCCAACGCCTTTTGCGTTCACAGCCCCATCAAAGAACATTTTCCAAGCATAAGTGTCCTCTAATGTTATCTCAACTGAATTTACCTCTTCATCCGGGAAGTAGGTGCTCAAAGGCTGGTATTCATCGTCAATGGGGTTTTCAGCCAGGTGATCTGCTAAAGCCTTGGCTTTCATTACCGTGCGGGTGACGTAGACTATGTCAAAGTCAGTGAGCAAAATCTGCCATTTTGCTAACCTCCCTGTGGGCATTGGCTTCTGGAATATGTACTTTAGAGGATCCAACCTGGTTATGAGGTAAGTGGTGTAGGCTAGCAAGTAATGCCTCAGCTTCTGAGCGACGTAAGTTAAAGCACAGCAAGTTCTTTCCAACAGAGTGTACTTAGCTTCATAACTGGTAAACTTCTTACTCAGATAGTAGATTGCCTGCTCTTTTTTCCCGATCACGTCATGTTGCCCGAGGACACATCCAAAAGAATTCTCCAAGACTGTCAAATACAGAAACAAAGGCCTCCCAGGTTCAGGTGGGACCAAGATCGGCGGATTTGACAAATCTTCTTTGATTTTGTCAAAGGCTTCTTGACACTAGTCTGTCCATTTAATTGGTGCATCTTTCTTTAACAGCTTGAAGATGGGTTCACATGTAGAAGTCAACTAAGCAATGAATCGATTAATGTAGTTCAACCTTCCTAACAGGCTCATAACCTCTTTCTTGGTTCTTGGAAGAGGCAGATCTCTAATAGACTTTATCTTTGTTGGGTCTAACTTGATGCCCCTTCGACTGACTATAAATCCCAAGAGCTTGCCAGACGGAACCCCAAATGCACATTTGGCTGGATTTAGCCTTAAATCATATTTGCGTAGCCGCTCAAAGAACTTTCTCAGGTCCCGAACATGGTCGTCCTGTGTTCTGGATTTGATGATCACATCGTCCACATACACCTCGATTTCTTGGTGCATCATGTCGTGAAAGATGGCAGTCATGGCCCTCATATAGGTTGCCCCGGCGTTCTTTAGACCAAAAGGCATGACCCTGTATCAGTAGGTGCCCCAGGGTGTGGTGAAAGCTGTCTTTTCCGCATCCTCTTCATCCATCAACACCTCGTGATATCCTGCGTAACAATCCACGAAGGACTGTATCTCATGTTTGGCGCAGTTATCAACAAGGATGTGGATGTTTGGCAAAGGGAAGTTATCCTTGGGACTTGCTTTGTTCAAATCTCTGTAGTCCATACACACTCGAGTTTTCCCGTCCTTCTTTTGCACTGAAACTACATTGGCTAACCATGTGGTGTATCGGACCACTCGGATCACCCCCGCTTTCAACTGTTTTGTGACCTCTTCTTTAATCTTGTCACTGATATCAGTTTTGAACTTTCTTTGCTTTTGCTGGACAGGGGGATAATCGGGGTATGTTGGCAACTTGTGAACCACCAAATCGACACTTAGTCCTGGCATGTCATCATATAACCAAGCAAACACATCTTTGAATTCAAACAAAAGTTGGATCAATGCGTCCCGGGGTTTTTCATCTGTGTGAATGCTTATCTTGGTTTCTTTGACTTCTTCAGAACTACCCAAATTAACCGGCTCGGTATCATTTAAATTCGGCTTAGGTTTATTCTTAAATTTTTCCAATTCTCGATTTATTTCCCTAAAAGCCTCTTCTTCATCATATTCCGGTTCTTGGTTCATTATTTCACAATTAGACAGCGTGTTTGGATCTAGGCATGAAGTCCGCAAGCATGTCATGTTATTTAAAGCCGCATTATTAGAATTGAAAGAAGAATAAGAGAGAAAAAATAACAAAAATCAGAAAGAGTAGAGAGATGAACGATGAAATATTGATTTCATTTCATTGAATTTGAAGATAACAGGGTTTACATTGGGAAATTAAAGACAGGAAACTAAAGAAACATTCGAGTTACACCCTGAAATAACTCGTGATGTAGAAAGGGTGGTAGGACTGGACTACCGGGATTCCCGCCTGATTGGGAACGGAGTAGCCTTCCAATTTTGCAGCTTGGCATTGGGTCCCATGTATAACACCTCAGCGGTGCTTGAGCCTTCTCCCAGCTGAACCATGTGGGTTTCATACAGCATCTGCCTCATAGCCCCACAGATTTCTTCAATTTCCTCGGCTGTGAAGGCCTCATCTTCCTCTTCCTCATTATACTTGGGCCTGACAAAGGTTTTATAAAGATGCGGAATCGGCTGAGGCAAGACCCAACCATTGTTCTTTCTTTCATCTGCCCATTTTCCATCAGCCGGCGTGGGTTGGAAACCTACCCCAAAGAACTTCTCACTGGCAGCCAGGGTGATAGGTTCAGTAATTCCTTACAGTGAAGTCCCGAGCCCCTTCCCAGGTTTGTAACCATGCCTGATCATTTCTTTGGCGACCATAATTGATGCATTTGAGAGAAAGGCTAAGGACAAGGGTTTCCTTCTTCACATTGGTCTGCAACTACCACTTCAAAAGCTTGATAAACTATATGCTCACTACCTTTTCTGGCTTCGAGGCATGGGACTGATGGGTCCCGGTAAATCGACTGCTCGTCCTCTCCGTGGACTACAATCTCTTGATCCTCATGTTCAAATTTCACCATCTGGTGGAGAGTGGAAGGTACAGCCCCTGCTGCGTGAATCCAAGATCTTCCCAAGAGGAAATTATAGGAAGTATCCATATCCAGGACCTAAAAGGTTACCTCGAAATCCACCGGACCAATAGTCAGAATCAAATCAATTTCACCAATGGTATATCTCTTGATGCCATCAAAGGCACGCACACAGACGTTGTTGGGCCTGATTCTCTCAGTACCGATCTCCATTCTTTCCAGAGTTGAGAGAGGGCAAATACCTACCCCAGAACCACCATCTAGCATGACCCTTTTCACATAATATCCCTCACTTTTAACTGTTAGATGAAGGGCTTTGTTGTGGGCGGCCCCTTCCGGGGGCAAATCATTCTTGCTGAAAGAGATCTGATTGATTGCCAAAAACCTTTCCGCCATCCTCTCCAACTGTTCCATAGTGGTTTCAATGGGTACATACACTTCGTTGAGGATTTTGATCAATACTTTCTGATGTTCAGTTAAATTCATTAGCAGAGACAACAAAGAGACCTGAGCAAGGGACTTCCGGAGCTGGTCAATTATCTCGTAGTCCGCCATTTTCATTTTTCGGAAGAACTCCTCTGCTTCTTCAGCACTCACTGGCTTTTTGAGTGGGAAATGCTTCTTCGTGGCATTATTCACTTCCTCCAGATTGAGGTATTTCTCAGCCGGGTTATTTTCATTTGCTTCTCCCGAGACTTCTTTTCCTTTGTAGGTCACTACCGCCTTGTTGTAATTCCATGGGACAGCAGTGGGGTCTGTCATGGGCCTCTGCGGTGCGCGGCCAATAACCACGGGCTCATTCAGCCTTGGTGAAAANTTTTTTTTTGAATTTTTCTTCTTATCTTTTTTTTTTTCATTTTCAATTTCCTTTTTTTTATTTCACGGAATGAGTAAATGCGGGAAAAACTTGGAGGGGACTTCCCTTTTTATGGATTGTTGCTGCAAAGCTGTTTCTAGCACTTGCGTACTTCTTTTTCCTTTTTGGTTGCACCTGCTTCTTGCACGGTTGCTTTGGATTGCACCTGTTTTAAATTTTCAAACAAAGAACAATTGTTAGTTTGAAACGGTGGTTGGTTTTTTGGCCTTGATTGTTTTTTATCACTTGACCTCGGCCCAACGTTTTGGCGAGAACCTCTGCTGCTTGCTGGCTTTTCTGAAGATTGATCTCTCTCCTAAAACCGAGGAACTCAAATTTCCAAACTTTCCAGATGGCGGTTCAACCACGTGGGGCTTTGGTCTTTTCACCTTATTCTGCCTCTAGGGGCTTTTGACTTTGGATTTCTTTTATTTTCAATAACTTTGATTTTAGAGCATCGGCCATCATGGCCAATCGGGATCAACTTGATGCACCTGCTGAGGCTGGTTACTTTTCTTTGGACTTGGCTTTATTAAACAGAACCCTGTAAAACCAATCTTACCACCTTTTCTTTTTATTAGTTTCAGAACAGAGTTAGGCCGAAAGGGATTCAAGGAAAGTAAACAAAGGACAAGAAAGTGAATTTAAGTAGAAGTGTCCCTTTCGGGGAGGAGAGAAGGACTTATCTGGAGTGCATGTAGACTTCAATAGACATGACATGCTTCTTGGACTGGATACCCAATCTGCAAAACTATCCCACTTCTCATAAACCCATTGCGACCCGTGTTTTAAACCCGAGAAACCTTGCTAGGACTCTTTCAGTGCCACTAATGGTGAGGGATTTCTTCTTTTCGATCAACGGCGCCCTTTGCGGGTTTTCGTCAATCGACCTCTCTCATTTCTCTTCTCACCGTCGCCTTATAGTGCTCTTTACGAGTTTTCAGTAACAAGACTCTCTAGTTTTTCAGTTTCTCTGCTCACCATCGTCTTACGGTGCCCGTAGGTTTTCACCAATAAGACTCTCTCATTTTATTTCTCTCATCTTGATTGCATCGAATCCAAACAACCGCGTTCTCCGATTTTGAACACCTTACACCGATTGATCGGAAGGACTTGAACAAGGTTTGGGTAAAATGAATTTGGATCGAATTACAACTTTGGAACCATTCAGGCGGGATCATCGCCGAACCATTATAACATCTGTCTCAGTTTCACTTTTGGGGGAAATTGGATATTTGTTTTGGTGTGACTGAACCCCAGAGAGAGACTGCCTACGTATCCTTTCGAAATCAAGTCGAACGTAGTTCATGGAAACATTTTTGTTGTTTTTGTTGTTTTTCTTTTGTTGCTTTTCTTTTCTTTTCTTTTATTTTATTTTATTTACCAACGTCTTCAAGTTCCAAAGAGGGTAATGAAAGAAATGTAACCGGCTCAAAGGGTTAGCAAAGGATTGAAGTGTTTGGGATAGCAAGAATGAAAGCCTTCATCATCCCAATTGGATAATGTTATTGTTGTAGAAGGATTAGACATAGTACCTTTTGACTGCGTCTGCATTTACAGCTGTTTCGGGGTCATTCCCTTCGATGTCTCCCAGGTATAACGCCCCTCTTGGCAACAATTTTCTGATAATGTATGGGCCTTTCCAGTTAGGAGCAAACTTTCCTTTTGCTTCCTAATGATGGGGAATAATACGCCTTAAAACGAGTTGCCCCACTTCAAAGTTTCTAGGCCGCACTTTCTTGTTGTAGGCACGTGCCATTCTTTGTTGATACAATTGCCCGTGGCAGACTGCGGCCATCCGCTTTTCATCAATCAGGGTTAACTGTTCTAGACGGGTTTTGACCCACTCACTGTCTTCAATTTCAGCTTCCACAATGATCCGAAGAGAAGGGATTTCAACTTCTGCGGGTATTACGGCTTCCGTGCCATAAACCAAAAGATATGGGGTTGCTCCGACTGATGTGCGCACCGTAGTGCGGTATCCCAACAATGCAAACGACAACTTTTCATGCCACTGCCTAGAACTTTGAATCATCTTTCTCAAAATCTTTTTGATGTTCTTGTTTGCTGCTTCGACGGCACCATTGGCTTTGGGCCGATAAGGAGTAGAATTTCGATGCGTGATCTTAAACTGCTCATATATCTCCCTCATCAAGTGACTATTCAAGTTTGCAGCATTATCTGTAATGATAGTTGTAGAATACCGAAACGACAGATGAGATTAGAATGCACAAAGTCAACCACAACTTTCTTGGTGACAGATTTGAGAGTAATTGCTTCAACCCACTTCGTGAAGTAGTCAATAGCGACCAATATGAATCTATGCCCATTTGAAGCTTTTGGCTCGATCGGCCCAATGACGTCCATGCCCCAGGCAACAAATGGCCACGGTGCTGACATGGGATGCAGTTCTGTAGGTGGTGCATGAATCGAATCACCGTGCACCTAACACTGATGACATTTCCGGACAAAACTGAAGTAGTGTTTTTCCATAGTCATCCAATAATAGCCTGCTCGGAGGATTTTCTTTGCCAAAACATACCCATTCATGTGGGGTCCACACACTACTGCGTGCACTTTATACATAATTCTTCCAGCCTCTTCCGCGTCAACACATCTTAACAAGTTGAGATTTGGAGTCCTTTTGTACAAGACCTCGCCGCTCAGGAAGAAACCACCTGCAAGTCGTCTAATAGTTCTCTTTTGGTCTCCACTGGCTTGCTCGGGATATTCTTTAGTTTTCAGAAATCTCTTGATATCATGATACCATGGCTGAACACTCGGTTCTGCTTCAACCGTATTGGAATAACCGTGCCTTTCTCGGATTTAGATTTCCAACGGGTCAATGTGGGCATTGCCTAGGTATGGCAATATCGAGGCCAAAGTAGCGAGCGCGTTGGCCAAATCATTGTGAAAACGAGGAATGTACCTGAACTCGACTGACTTGAACCGCCTGCTAAGATCTTCCACATGTTGTCTGTAGGGAATAAGCTTGACATCCCGGGTTTCCCATTCTCCCTGAGCTTGCCGGATAATCAGATCCGAATCTCCCATGATTAACAATTCTTCCACATCTTGGTCGATTGCCATATTCATACCCATAATGCAGGCTTCATACTCGGCAGTGTTGTTTGTGCAGAAAAACCGAAGCCGGGTTGTGGCTGGATAATGCTAACCAGTGGGTGAAATCAAGATTTCCCCAATTGCAACGCCTTTTGCGTTCACAGCTCTATCAAAGAACATTTTCCAAGCATTGGTGTCTTCTGATGTTACCTCAATTGAGTTTACCTCTTCATCCGGAAAGTAAGTACTCAAGGGTTGGTACTCATCATCGACAGGGTTTTCGGCTAGATGATCCGTTAAAGCCTGGGCTTTCATTGCCGCGCGGGTGACATAGACTATGTCAAACTCAGTGAGCAGGATTTGCCATTTTGCTAACCTCCCTGTGGGCATCGGCTTCTGGAATATGTATTTCAGGGGATCTAACCTGGTGATGAGGTAAGTGGTGTAGGCTAACAAGTAATGCCTCAGCTTCTGAGCAACCAAAGTTAGAGCGCAGCAAGTCCTTTCCAACAGGGTATATTTGGCTTCATAACTTGTGAACTTTTTTCTCAAATAGTAGATCGCCTGCTCTCTTTTCCCGGTCACGTCATGTTGTCCGAGGACATATCCAAAAGAATTCTCCAAGACTGTCAAATACAAAAACAAAGGCCTCCCAGGTTCAGGTGGGACCAAGACTGGCGGGTTCGGCAGGTATTCTTTGATTTTGTCAAAGGCTTCTTGACACTCATCCGTCCATTTGACTGCTGCATCTTTCATTAAAAGCTTGAAGATGGATTCACATGTGGAAGTCAACTGGGCTATGAATCGGCTAATGTAGTTCAACCTTCCCAGCAGGCTCATAACCTCTCCTTGGAGGGGAAAATCTCGAATAGACTTATCTTTGTAGGGTCTAACTCGATGCCTCTTCGACTGACTATAAATCCTAAAAGCTTGCCAGACGGAACACCAAATGCATATTTGGCTGGATTTAGCTTCAGATCATATTTGCGTAGCCGCTCAAAGAATTTTCTCAAGTCTCGAACATGGCCGTCCTGGGTCCTGGATTTGATGATCACATTATCCATATACACCTCTATCTCTTGGTGCATCATGTCATGAAAAATGGCAGTCATGGCCCTCATATAGGTTGCCCCGGCGTTCTTCAGACCAAAAGGCATGACCTTGTAACAGTAGGTGCCCCAGGGTGTGGTGAAAGCTGTCTTTTCCGCATCCTCTTCATCCACCAACACCTGGTGATATCCTGCATAACAATCCACGAAAGACTATATCTCATGTTTGGCGCAGTTATCAACAAGGATATGGATGTTCGGCAAAGGGAAGTTGTCTTTGGGACTTGCTTTGTTCAGATCTCTGTAGTCCACACATACTCGAGTTTTCCCGTCTTTTTTTGGCACTAGAACTACGTTGGCTAACCATGTGGTGTATCGGACCACTCGGATCATCCCCGCTTTCAACTGTTTGTGACCTCTTCTTTAATCTTGTCACTGATATCAGTTTTGAACTTTCTTTGCTTTTGCTGGACAGGGGGATAATCGGGGTATGTTGGCAACTTGTGAGCCACCAAATCAACACCTAGTCCTGGCATGTCATCATATGACCAAGCAAACACATCTTTGAATTCAAACAACAGTTGGATCAACGCATCCCGGGTTTTTTCATCTGTGTTAATGCTTATCTTGGTTTCTTTGACGTCTTCAGTACTACCCAAATTAACCGGCTCGGTATCATTTAAGTTCGGCTTAGGTTTATTCTCGAATTGTTCCAATTCTCGATTTATTTCCCTAAAAGCCTCTTCTTCATCATATTCCGGTTCTTGGTTCAATATTTCACAATTAGACAGCGTGTTTGGATCTGGGCATGAAGTCCGCAAGCATGTCATGTTATTTAAAGCTGCATTATTAGAACTGAAAGAAGAATAAGAAAAGTAACAAAAAATCAGAAGGAATAGAGAGATGAACGATGAAATATTGATTTCATTTCATTGAATTTGAAGATAACAGGGTTTACATTGGGAAATTAAAGACAGGAAACTAAAGAAACATCCGAGTTACACCCTGAAATAACTCGTGATGTAGAAAATGTGGCAGGACTGGACTACCGGGATTCCCGCCTGATTGGGAACGGAGTAGCCTTCCAATTTTGCATCTTGGCATTGGGTCCCATGTATAGCACCTCAGCGGTGCTTGAGCCTTCTCCCAGCTGAACCATGTGAATTTCATACAGCATCTGCCTCATAGGCCCACAGATTTCTTCAATTTCCTCGGCCGTGAAGGCCTCATCTTCTTCTTCCTCATTGTACTTGGGCCTGACGAATGTTCTATAAAGATGCGGAATCGGCTGAGGCAAGACCCAACCATCATTCTTCCGTTTATCCTCCCATTTTTCATCAGCTGGCGTGGGTTGGAAACCTACACCAAAGAACCTCTCGCTAGCAGCTAGAGTGATGGGTTCGGTGATTCCTTGCAGTGACGTCCCGAGCCCCTTCCCGGGTTTGTAACCAATGCCTGATCATTTCCTTGGCAACCATAATTGACGCGCTCGAGAGGAAGGGTTGAGGACAAGGGTTTCCTTCTTCACATTGGTCTGCGACCACCACTTCAAAAGCTTGATAAACTATATGCTCACTACCTTCTCTGGCTTTGAGACATGGGACTGATGGGTCCCGGTAAATCGACTGCTCGTCCTCTCCATGGACTCCAATCTCTTGTTCAAATTTCACCATCTGGTGGAGAGTGGAAGGTACAGCCCCTGCTGCGTGAATCCAAGGTCTTCCCAAGAGGAAATTATAGGAAGTATCCATATCCAGGACCTGAAAGGTCACCTCGAAATCCACCGGGCCAATAGTCAAAATCAGATCAATATCACCTATGGTATCTCTTTTGATGCCATCAAAGGCACGCATACAGACGTTGTTGGGCCCGATTCTCTCAGTACCAATTTCCATTCGTTGCAGAATTGAGAGAGGGCAGATATCTACCCAGAACCACCATCTAGCATGACCCTTTTCACATAATATCCCTCGCTTTTAACTGTCAGATGAAGGGCTTTGTTGTGGGCGGCCCCTTCCGGGGGCAAATCATTCTTGCTGAAAGAGATCTGATTGATTGCAAAAAACCTTTCCGCCATCCTCTCCAACTGTTCCACAGTGGTTTTAATGGGTACATATGCTTCATTGAGAGTTTTGATCAATACCTTTTGATGTTCAGTTGAATTCATTAGCAAAGACAACAAAGAGACTTGAGCAGGAGACATCCGGAGTTGGTCAATTATCTCGTAGTCCGCCATTTTCATTTTTCGGAAGAACTCCTCTGCTTCTTCAGCACTCACTGGCTTTTTGAGTGGGAAATGCTTCTTCGTGGCATTATTCACTTCCTCCAGATTGAGGTATTTCTCAGCCGGGTTATTTTCATTTGCTTCTCCCGAGACTTCTTTTCCTTTGTAGGTCACTACCGCCTTGTTGTAATTCCATGGGACAGCAGTGGGGTCTGTCATGGGCCTCTGCGGTGCGCGGCCAATAACCACGGGCTCATTCAGCCTTGGTGAAATTACTGGCCCCCGCACCACGTAGGTCCCTTTAGGCACATACATTTTAGATCTCTTGTTTAGCTTACACCTTCTTGGAGGGCTCAATGACATTTTTTCTTTCTTGTGGCCCCGGGGAACATAGAGAATGGCATCTTTTGGGGGCGCTGCCCCAGTTTTGGTTTCCAATTTCTTTTCTGTATTTTGAGGGGTGAGTTTACTCTTCTTCTCACCCTTGTCTTGTTTTACAGCAGCCTTTGGCTTCTTTCCCACATCGGCTATGGCAATGATGGCTTTTATAGCTGGGTCAAACTCTCTATCTTCACAGATCGTTCCAATAATCGGCGCGTTATTGTGAGCCGGTAATGGATTGTTGGTTACATTAGGAACGTCTTCGTCCTTTAGCACTATTCTCTTTTGTTCTATCAGATTTTCCACAGCCCTCTTCAGGGTCCAACAGTCATCTGTATCATGCCCTTCTGCCCCTGAGTGGTAAGCATATCGAGTACCGGCTCTATAAGCGGGCGACGCAGTGTTCTGCCTGGTTTGGGGTACAGGCTGCAACAAACCCATCTGGACAAGTTTGGGGAAAAGGCTGGAATATGAATCACCAATGGGTGTGAAGTTTGGCATCCTGGGTGGTTCCCGGGCATGGAAGTTGTTCTGCGAAGGTCGGGGATTATACTGAGCTTGGTTATGAGGTTAATTTCTAGGAAATGGAGCTCGGTTTTGATTGAATTGTTGTTGCGGCCTAACGTAGGGTTGTGCATTCATCACTGCGTATAACTGAGGAACCATAGCGTAGGCCGCATCTTGATGGGGATAGTAGTGTTGTGGGGTATTTGTACCGAAGTAAGGTTTGGGTGGATGGGGTTTTCTTACACTCGAAGTCGCCATTGCTGATTCTTCCTTCTTCTTTCGGTTTGCTACGCCTCCAGACCCGCCTTGAATCGCTTGGGAGGTAGCCTTTATAGCAGACTGACTTAATATACGCCCTGTCTTTAACCCATTTTCAACCATTTCACCGAGCTCTTCCTTTCCACCTGCTCCCCGCGATTGGTTGCAATATCTCTTGAGGTGGGCTATGGGATCCCCATGCCCGTCATACTTTTCAAACTTTGGAGTTTTGAAACCCAAGAGTAGATGCACGTGTGGGAACATACACAGGTCAGCGTAGGATACGCTCTTTTGCCCGCTCAAACCCTGTATATTTTTGAGACTCTGCTCCATGCTCCTCATTTTTCTGGTAATCTCCTCTTGTTCAGGGTTTTTTGTGGTTTTTTCTTGCCCCGCGGTAAACTCGTACCGGGGTGGCTGAGGGTAAGCATTGGTAGTAAACTGGGTAGGTTCCATTGGGAAAGATGGTGTTTGAAAGGTGAAGGCTGATGGATCAAAGCTAGGCCTGGGTAGAGTGGGTTGTGCCGTAGCTGAACAAGGTGGTGCAGTGAATATATTTGAGGCAGCACCTGACATTAACACCTGGGGGCGAACCTCAGAAGGTGTTCCAGCAAAGTGAGTCGAAATGGTAGGATATCCTAGCGGAGTATTCGGGTAACTTTTGGGTACTTTGGAGGTGCCACTTGACCTGGGAAGTAGCTCGGGGAATCCAGGGATTACACTTGGTGGTTCCCTACCATTAGACCAGGCGTCCCACATTTCCATCATGCGGAGATGCAGAATTCTGTTTTCCTCTGCAGCGGCCGATTCCGAAGTTGGGATGGCCGAAATCGAGCTATCTTCGGGGATAGGAACCGTTGGTAGATGACCCTCAGATGACATCTCAACGCTTCCCTTTGACCTTGTGAAGTACGGATGTGAAGCCAGAGTACCACAAAACCAACCACCTTAATGTAAAACCTGTACTTAACAGTAGACAACAAACCGGTCAGTTTGAAGCAATTAACACATAGGTAATGGCACGTTGGGGTGTGATGCACCTATACAGTTAAATGTGTTTCTACATGTTTCGCAATGGTTGCATGTTTCATCCCGGCTTTGCTTATTTTTTCCAATTTTCTTTTCTTTCCACTTTGGCTCTTTGTGCCTCTCACCCCGTTCCCATTTTCCTCTCTTTTCTTTCCTCTCTTTTCTTGCTTTGCCCTTCTTTTTCATTTTTCTTTTGGTTTTTCTTTGATTCTCTTTTTGGTTTTTCTTTCGGTTCTTTCCTTCCATATTCCTCTTTTATTTGAGTTGTTTACAAAAACATGACCGGATCCGATGAGGATTGCCTACGTATCACGACGCCGCGTGAATCAGATCATTACGTAGTTCAAGACTGCGAAGGGTTCATTTTCAATTGTGCTCATCCTGCATATTTATTAGGGTGATTTAGTTTTAAAGACACATGATTCATTTTGACTCAAGAAAAAGCTATAAGAAAATTTTTTTTTTTTCAAAATTTTCATTTCAAAAATAAAAACCCGGCTTTGCAAATACGTCCTTTCAGCACTTCGGGAAAGAAGATTTTAGGGCTGTGTTTGCTAACCGGCCAAAATTTGAAAAAGAGACCAAAGGTAGTTGTTCTTGCAAAAACAGTCTTCCAGCGTCCTTTTAGGGACATTTGACTATTTTAGACAAGAATGGCATCACCTTACTTATTTATGACAAAACACTAAAATTTTGTTCTTTTGAGTTATTTTTCAAAAATGAAGTTGGACCCGATGGGGGTTGCCTACGTATCCCACATCCGGTGAGAATCAAACTTGCGTAGTTCGGTCAGTTTTGACATAATAAAAATAGAGAAAAGACATGAAACTTTTGAAACCAAAGAATCTTTCTTCTGTTTCCTTTTTTTTCCTTTTTTTGTCAAAATTTCTGTAGAGTTTCGGCTTATTTTGGACACCAGGTCTTTTCAAAAGTGGGTAATCAACTCTCTCATACCTCAATTTTATTTTTCCTATTCTAGCAACCGGTCAACATGCAAACCGAAGCAAAGAATTGTACAAGTAGCACGTAAAATAATCAGGATGGTCTTTGATTCTGGGGTCCACCTGTCCTAGACGGACCCAACCCCTGTGTTGAGTCCCCAAAGTCAAATGCACATGATGCAAACAAACGTTCCTACTAGGGATCCGGCATGAGGCTGAGTTATTCTAAGTTTAAAACCTGGGTATACTGTTCTAGACTTGTGTACCCGAGCGGACAACTCGAGCCGAGGAGGGGCTACGTACCGGGAACCAAAAGGCCGTCCGGCTTTGTAACTTGTCCGAGCCTCTTTCTTATTTCAAGGTATGACACTAACAGAAAGAGGAGTCACGCCAGCGTGCACATCCCCGAAGATGAGAAGAGAAGGGTTTCGTAACAGTTTATATACAATCCAAATAATATCAAAGCGGTAGAAAGTGACATTTAGCACATTATGCTCAAATATGTAAAAATCAGATAATGAATAAAGCCAAAATATAACAGTTATTCTAAGCTCGAATTCTGAACCCTGAACCAGAAGTTCTGGGTTCTTATCCCCAGCAGAGTTGCCAGAGCTGTCACACCTCCTTTATACACACTCGAAGGTGATATAAGGGAGTTTTTCCACTTTAAGTGACATTATTCGAAATGGGATTATTTATTTATTTTTTATTCAGAGTCGCCACTTGGGATAGTTTAATTGGTGTCCTAAGCCACCGGTTTATTTTAAATCCCAAATCGAGGAACTTTTGACTTTCCTTTTGAAGTCTGCGAACCAGAAATTCTGAATAAGGAATTCTATTAACCCGAGGGAAGGTGTTAGGCACCCCCGGATTCCGTGGTTCTAGCACGGTCGCATAAACTATTAAAATTGGCCTATTATCTGATTTATTACATATTTTAAACCTATTGTGCATTTTTAGCTTTGTAACCGCTTTTAATTATTTTTATGGAATTATTTTGGAACAAGTTATGATTGTCGTACACTTGTTTGTTTGATACACATTGAGAATCGTGTCACGGGAACCGTACCCACGATCTACAACATGTTTAATTTATTTAAAATTATTAGTTGTTATGGCCGGGTCACATAAATGTACCCCCGGATTTGGGAATTAGGTACCACAGCTACGTCACAGGAACCGTACCCGTAGCTATGACAATTAATTAATTAACGCGCCTAAGCAAACTACGAAGGTTCAAGGCATTTCTAAACTAATTTTGTATTTATGTGAGGGCCATAAATTATAACTTGTCTAATATGGCACACCTCAAACTTATTTAAGAGTCTAACTAATTAAAGAAGGCTTGAAGAAATTGTAATTACTTTAGGCTAAGGTTCACACTTAATTCATTACGCAGAAGGACTTGCACTAAATGAAATCGTTCTATTTATTCCATGGCCTGGGCTTGGCCTGAAGCGCAATAGCCAATTGCCAGTTACTTGACAAAAACGAGAACACAATTGGGCTTACCATGAAGCCTAAATCGAAAACCTAATGGCAAGAGGGGAATTTGGCACAACTGGGCCAATGCTGGTAGCCCAGTTTAGTGTTTCAGCACTAACGTTTGGAAGAACATTACAATTTTTCATGAAAATACTTGAATTTGAACAAATACGGGCAACCTTAATCACATGTGAAGCACATTTGGATACCAACATACATTCTATACTGAAAATATAATTCCTAGTGTGATAACAAAAACCTTTACACAAATTGTTCCTCATTTAACATCAAAATTCAGAGATCAAAGTTCATGCTAAATTCTGATTTCAGACCAGCACATTTAAACAAGACCACACGACTCAAAGCTTTCTAAAGAAAACCAAATGTAAAGAATTAATCCAAATCTGAGAATTCTCAAGTCTAAAATCAAACTCAAATTCCGTTTGAAAATTTATTTAAATTTCAAGGTACTCATACATGAACAGAGGCAGAACTAAATGACAAATTCTGAAATCATTGGACTGTGTTTCAGGCCATAGGTAAGCAAGCCAATACTTGTCATTTTTAACAAGTTCAAGCAGAAATCAACACCAAAACAACACTGGTTTCAGCAAAACTAAACCAAGTCTAAAACACAAGTAAATCGACTGAATCTTCTATTGCAATAGCCTTAATAGTCCATTTATACAAACACAAACTCAAACTCATTTAGACTAAGTGGTTAGAGCCCATGATTTATCCAATATTACAACCAAACTTAAAACTAAAACAGTAAAGAGCAAACATAACAAAGAAAATCAAACTAATTATAGAATCTGATGATTTTCAGGAATGTAGGAAACAACATTTAACAAACTGATATGCCATAGATTTCAATTCAATCAAAAACTTCGTGTTCTTCCATTCACATGTCGAGGAGGTGAGGAATACCTGGTCACAACACAAAACAAACAAGAAAAATGAGCTGGGAGTTCAAGCAGAAGCAGCAGCAGCAAGTTCAGTTCAACAAATCAACCAGCAACCAAGCTTGAAAACCAATTTAGACTCGAAAATAACCCCAGAAATTCTTTGTAACTCTCAGATACTAGAACCAACAGGAAGCTTAACCAATTTCCATCAAAAAATTATAATGGATTTCAGTGTTTTTGAAGACTCAGCCGTTTGTTCAAAATTTCAGTTTTTTTTTTATCTCTGAATTTTTGACTTGTGAGTGAAGAAAGAATGCCTTCATAGGCAAGCCTTAGGGCAGCAAGAATGAATTCAGTTTTTGCACTTTAAGTCCTTTTGGAATTTTCATTTTTGCTGTTATATTCTTAGCTTAAAAATTAGCTTTTAAAATTAGTCCCAAAGCCACCTTCCAAGAAGCTTCCCAAATCAGTTATAAATATATTCCCTAGCCTAAATTCCTAAATTAACCCCTAGGACCCCTGTTTTTACCCCTGAAACCTCATGGGTCAAGTTGACCCAATGGTTCAGCCCAAACCTGGGCTTGCAAGGCCCGGGTCGAATCCTTTTTCCTGGGCCTCTGATTTTAGAAACTAGGTTCAATCAGCAATCAAAATTACCCAACTAATGACTTACAGAGTCATAAAGACTCATAAGGTCTTGGGCCCAAAGAAAAATAGAAACAAACAATCATTCGAACAAAATATAACACAGAATAAAATTGGGCTAAATAAAATAGACTTAATACTAACATGCATACAAAAATGACTTTGAGAAATTAAAAACACAAGGAAGAATCGAGAAGAAGAGAAGGGAGTAGAAGATAATGAGATAAAAAAATGAAGAAGAGATAAACAAAAGAAAAGGAAAAATATCTAAAATGGCTCGGACAGTAAAGAAATGAGACGAATATTAAGACCTTAAAATTTAGGCTGAGTTTGACATTACTCGTGTGTTCTTGTCAAGAACACACGAATAAAATCCAACTAGACCTTAATTCTTCACTGGAATCTTGATTTGGGGGTTTTGGGATTTTAGGGTTCGACTCAGATTTAAGATTCGAAGAGGATTAGGGTGATTCGAGGGAAAAGAGTGCCGGATTTGGTATGAGGGAGTCATGGAGGTTATGTGGTGTGGATTTGGGACGGTTTAGATACGGCGCCGCCACCGGAGAAGATGGAGGATTTGGGGGCAGCGCTAGGGTTAGGATTTTGTCTCTGACGATGAGAGATGAAGTGAGAGAGACAAAACGGGGGGGGTAGGCTTTAGGACAGTTATATATTTTTTGGAACCTAGTTCCGGACCGTCCGATCAAGCGAGATCAACGGCTTGGATTAGGGAATCCAAAACGTCGTCGTTTGGTTACTAATGGGGGTTTGGAACGGTTGGGACGCGGATCTGGGCCGGTTTGAGTGGGTATTTGTGTTTAATTGATTGGGCTTGGGGGGAATTGAATTAAAATGGCCCAAGAACCAGACTTCTTCTTTTATTTCCTTTTCTTTTCCTTTCAATTTCTAATTTTCTTTTCTTTTCCAAATTAAAATAAAACCTAAATTAATTCTAAAACCCAAATTATCCTTACCAAATTAGATTGATTACTAAAAGTAATATTCACAACAACCAATTAATTACCAAATTAAAAGAAAACTACAAAATTAGAAGCTAAAAAATAAAAAGTGCAAAAATAAGTTATTTTTTGTGATTTTTCCTTTTTATAAAACAAACTAATTTACCAATTAATCTAAAAATGTAAAATTAACTCCTAAATACAAATGCAATGTATTTTTGTATTTTTTATGAATTAAATAAGATCAAACATGCACACAAAAATGCAAACAATCAGAAAAACTCTACAATAATTCCTAAAATAACAAATAATTAAAAGAAAAAATCTAATTTTGGNTATACTTCGGGATATCGGGCATTCTAAATTTCTTAGGGATAGGTTTTGGGGCGGCACTGGATGGGAACGGTTTTTGTACAAACTTTTTAGCGTCAAGGCCTTTCAGGACCGGAGGTGCACCTGGTATTTGGTCGACCCTGGAGTTGTATGTTTCTACTTTTTTATTGTTGGCCTCGATCTTTTCCTCCCCCTTTTCGATTCGTTCGGTCAATTCTTCTAGCCTCCTAAGAACCGCAGAATCAGCATCCGGCCCACCCCGTTCCGGCTGTACTGGGGTCGGATTGATGATTGCAGCTGCACGGGGAGCTTCTTCGGACCTGACAGGCTCCTGGACCCGGCTCTGGAGCTGAGCTATAGCCGATTGCTGGGCTTGCAGCATGTCAAAAATCATTTTAAGGTTGATAGTCTCTTCGCCGACTGCCTGGGCCCTCGAATCGTCCTCTCCCCGGACGCTATGTGATGATCCGGAGGCCTGATCAGTGTTGAGCGCCATCCGGGAATCGGCATCTATCGGGTTTTCGAGCCTGGGCATTCCATTGTTTCCTGTCTGCTGTTCAAGTTCGTTGTTGATTGATTGTGCCATTCTATGAGTTGGCAATTTGGATGTAAGATGGACTCTTTTGCAAAGAACCAGTGTATTGTGATGCGTCAAGAAAGAGTATCAAAGAGCTCACTAATATCCTTAGCCCCACGGTGGGCGCCAAACTGTTTACCCTGGAATCCGGATAACAATTGAATTTATATGGGGTTTTAAGGATCCGTGAACTAAAAGATACTAAAGGTTTGGATTGAGGAAAATAAAAGATAAAGACTCAACAATTGCTGTTAAAGTAAATAATCGCAGAATATAATATTGCTTAGAACAATTGTGCTTGATAGCGTACAAGAATTGAGAGAGATGGTACTGTAGTGTAATGGTTTCCGATCCCCTCTTTATGGGGTCTTCTCCCCTTTTATACATTCTGATTAAGGGTAAAAATAAGGTAGGTAAATTAATTACATCGTGGATCCCTGTAATTACGCCTTAATGGCCTGAAGTGGTTGAGAAAATCACGTTTGGGCGAGATATCCGGCGACGCTTGGTTATCCGTTACGAGTCCGGCTTCCGACCTTGTGTGCTTCTCCATCCGGTGGTGACTCATATCGAGCTCTGCAACGGTCTCGAAATGACTCGACCTCGGTTGTAGACGTGGCCGTCGTTCTACCTTGCATCCAGGTCGGGTTCGATGGCCCCGACTTGCCCCGGACCGGACCCAACCCGGTCGGGCTCAAGCAAAAAGGGGTATCACCCAATACAAAAAGAAAAGGAAAAATACCTAAAATGGCTCGGACAGTAAAGAAATGAGACGAATCTTCAGACCTTAAAATTTAGGCCGAGTTTGACATTACTCGTGTGTTCTTGTCAAGAACACACGAATAAAATCCAACTAGACCTTAATTCTTCACTGGAATCTTGATTTGGGGGTTTTCGGATTTTAGGGTTCGACTCAGATTTAAGATTCGAAGAGGATTAGGGTGATTCGAGGGAAAAGAGTGCCGGATTTGGTATGAGGGAGTCATGGGAGTTATGTGGTGTGGATTTGGGACGGTTTAGATATGGCGCCGCCACCGGAGAAGATGGAGGATTTGGGGGCGGCGCTAGGGTTAGGATTTGATCTCTGAGGATGGGAGATGAAGTGAGAGAGACGAAACGGGGGGGGGGGGGGAGGTTGGCTTTAGGACAGTTATATATTTTTTGGACCCAGTTCCGGACCGTTCGATCAAGTGAGATCGACGGTCCTGATTTGAGGAATCAAAACGGGGTCGTTTTGGTTACTGGTGGGGTAGACCGGGTAGGGGAACGGGTTTAGGCCTGATTTGGTTGGGTTTGGACGGGTAATGGAGGAAAACGATTTGGGGCTGGGGAAAATTAAATGAAAGAGCCCAAAATCCTCTTCTATAATTCCTTTTCTTTTCTTTTCAATTTCAAAATTCTTTTCTTTTCAAAATTAAAAATTAAAACCTAAATTAAATCTTAAAACTAAATTAACCTATCAAAAATATTAACTACACAAGCATGGTATTTACAAAAATTAATTAACTCCTAATTTAAAAGAAAAAGTTACAAAATTCGAAATTAAAGAGTGAAAGTACAACATGAACTATTTTTTTTGTGATTTTTCATTTTTGTAAAACAAACTAATTTAGTAATTAATCTAAAAATGTAAAATTAAATCCTAAATGCAAATGCAATGTATTTTTGTATTTTTTTTATGAAAGGAAAAAATATAATGTATTATTTAATAACAAATAATTAAAGGAAAATCTAATTCTTTGGAATTCTGTAGGAATAATTCATGTGAGGAAAAAATCACGTGCTCACACTGGTCTGTAATAATTATTCGTAAACGAATATTGGGGATGACTAGTGAAATGGGGTCGCTATATATTTCTATCAATATCATTGGGGTAGAAAGCATGTTATAGGCTTTACCTTATTTATACTTGCATTAGAATCCCTGCTTTAGGATCAATACATTCAAATCGTGTCATGAACTAGATATCATGCTCTTAGGTTTCACGTATACTGCTTCAGCATCTCATTTGACACTAATACATGTTTATCACTTAGAAATCCTGCACCTACGTTAATAAACAGCATTAACATACAAGCTGTTTGTCACGACCCCAAATTCCCAAACCCGGTCGTGATGGCGCCTCTCGTGAAGACAAGGCTAGCCAGACAAAACCGAACACCTCTTTTAAACAGTTAAACACCATAAACAGTGGTTAAACAGGATCTAATAGTCATAATTTGCAGAAATAATGATAACAATAGGAGAAACCATCCCGACACAGCCCAAATCGGGGTGTCACAACTCATGAGCAACTAAGAAATCCAGATATGAGTTTACTGAACACTAAATCCGGTACAATAGTGCTAGGAACATGAAAATGATAAGATAGGGGAGGCACGGGGGNAAGAAAACTACAAAATTAGAAGCTAAAAAATAAAAAGTGCAAAAATAAGTTATTTTTTGTGATTTTTCCTTTTTATAAAACAAACTAATTTACCAATCAATCTAAAAATGTAAAATTAACTCCTAAATACAAATGCAATGTATTTTTGTATTTTTTATGAATTAAATAAGATCAAACATGCACACAAAAATGCAAACAATCAGAAAAACTCTACAATAATTCCTAAAATAACAAATAATTAAAAGAAAAAATCTAATTTTGGAATTCTGTAGGAGTAATTCACGTGAGGCAAAAATCACGTGCTCACAGAGGGGCTTGTTTATGAACTTATTGTTTTCACCCTTCTTTTATGCTGAGCCTCTATTGCAAGGTATTGAACAAATGTTTTAATTAACTTTCATTGAAACTAGAATTTTTACGAGCTGTTTGGAAATTTAACTACGGATTTGACTTTGATATTTCTATTGAGATTCTATGTTAGATTATGTATATGCTTTAAATGCTCTTCACTGCACTCAGCCTTTATTAACTTTGGTTACTTACTGAGTTGACGTACTCACATTACTCCCTGCACCTTGTGTGCAGATTCAGGTGCAAGAACATCATAGTGAGAGCTTCGGCAGCTTCTGAGTATTTCTGGAGATAGCAAGGTAGCTGCACGGCGTTAGCAACCCTGCCTTTCTCTTTCCTATCCTTAGTGTTATTTATTTCAGTCTTTTCTTGTATTGAGTAGACAGTACTAGACAGTATCTTAGTGGCTCATGACTAGTGACACCAGGATCGGGCAGTGTGGATATATTTGCGTATTTGTTTTCTTTCGCGTATTTTGTTATATTAAACGCAAGACGTGTTCATAACTGATTTGGAAACGAATTTATAAAAGACCTTTATGTTATTTGTGTTGATTCGACTTGCCTAGTACTGTGATAGGCGCCATCATGACCGGGGTGGTTTGGGGTCGTGACAAGTTGGTATCAGAGCCTAGGTTACATAGGTCTCACGGGTCATGAGCCAGTTTAGTTGAGTCTTGCGGATCGGTACGGAAACGTCTGTACTTATCCTCGGGAGGCAAGAGAACCTTTAGGAAAACTTCACATTCTTGAAATTCCTGTCGTGCGAATCTGTTGGTTCTAGCACTAAACTTCTGTTATTCTATTCTTTCACAGATGATGAGTACACGTGCTACCAGTCAGGACGGACGACCACCAGTTGGGGCCACTAGAGGCCGTGGTAGGGGCAGGGGTGTAGCCCGTACAGCAGATGGGGTAGCACCTGCAGATCCACCAGCCGCCCAGTTCATGATCAGATTCCATTGGGAGATGCTCTAGCGGGGCTAGCTCAAGCGCCCGCTGTGCCTATTGTTCTTCCGGGTCTTCAGGAGACCTTGATTCAGATCTTGACCGTGTGCAATAGTCTTGCTCAGGCGGTCGCAGTTTCTACTATAGCAGCCACTTCTCAGACCGGGGGAGGCACTCAGACTCCCGCCGCCCACACACCCCAGCAGGTTGTTCAGGGATTGCAGACACCGGAGGCACCACCAGCCCAGCTGGTTGCACCTACTCAGGGTTTTGTAGTACCAGTTATGCCTGAGGACGAGCAGCGTCGATTGGAAAGGTCTGGTAGACTTCATCTTCCGACATTCAGTGGTGCAGAGGGCGAGGATGCCCAGGGTTTCTTGGACAATTGTCGGAGGATTCTTCGTATTGCGGGTATTCTGGAGACCAGTAGGGTCGCATTTACTAATTTTCAATTTTCTGGAGCTGCCTTCACTTGGTGGGAGGCTTGTGAGAGGCGTAGGCCTGTTGGTGCAGCGCCCCTTAGCTGGCAGCAGTTCTCCGCTCTTTCTTTGGAGAAGTATGTGCCACAGTTTCGCATGGAGGAGCTGTGCAGGCAGTTCAAGCAGTTGCGTCAGGGTGATATGACTGTGATGCAGTATAAGATAAGGTTCTCGGAGTTAGCTCGTCATGCTGTTTGGTTGGTTCCTATGGATAGAGAGAGGATCAGGAGGTTCGTTGATGGCCTCACATATCAGCTTCGAATTCTCATGACCAGAGAGAGGGTGTTAGGTGCTATTTTTGAGGAGGTTGTTAATATTTCCCGCGAGATTGAGTCAGTTCGTTGCCAGGAGCGAGATGAGAGGGAGGCCAAGAGGCCTCGGGGATCTGGTAGTTATGGTAGGGTTCCTTCGAGAGGTCAGTTTCAGCACGGCAGAGGCCGCCCATTCAGGCATGCTCAGTCAACCACCCAGTTCCTCATGGGGCATCATCGGGCCATGGTTCTCACAGTTCTCATTAGGGCCATTCATCATTTAGTGCCCTACCAGCCCAGAGTTTGTCCTGTGCTCCATCAGTTCAGGGCTCTTTCATGCCAGGTCCTTCTACTGGTCATTCCGATGCTAGGGGTTCCCTTCAGTCCCCGTTCCCCGCACCAGGGAGTTGTTACGAGTGTGGAGAGTTTGGACACATGATGAGACAGTGTCCTCGTCTTCTTGAGGGTTCATCTCAGCAGAGGGTACAGCCCTCGACTTCAGCTCCAGTCACTTTACCACCCGCCCAGGCAGCTAGGGGTGGGGGTCAGTCAGCTAGGGTTCACCCTAGAGGGGGAGGCCGATAAGGTGGCGTTTCTATGCCCTCCCAGCCAGACCGGACGCTATTGCTTCAGATGCGGTGATTACAGGTATTGTCTTAGTTGGCCATAGAGATGCCTCTGTGTTATTTGATCCTGGTTCCACCTTTTCATATGTGTCATCATATTTTGCTCGTTATTTGGGTACGCCCGTGAGTCTCTTGTTTCCTCTATTCGTATATCTACTCCGGTGGGCAATACTATTATTATGGACCGCGTATATCGGTCGTGTGTGGTGATGATTGGGGTTCTGAAGACCCGATTGGACCTTTTGTTGCTGTGTATGGTGGACTTTGATGTGATATTAGGCATAGATTGGCTATCTCCATATCGGGCTATATTGGACTGTCATGCTAAGACAGTGACGTCGGCTGTGCCAGGTGTTCCACGGATTGAGTGGCGAAGTTTGACTGATTTTGTCCCCAATAGGGTGATTTTGTTTTTGAAGGCCCAGTGGATGGTTGGGAAAGGTTGTCTATCATATTTAGCCTTTGTGAGGGACGTTAGTGCAGAGACTCCTAGTATTGATTCTGTTCCAGTAGTGAGGGATTTTCCTGATGTGTTTTCTGCAGATCTGCCGGGCATGCCACCGGACATGGATATTGATTTTGGAATTGATATGGTGCCGGGCACGCAGCCCATTTCTATTCCACCGTATCGTATGGCACCGACAGAGTTGAAGGAATTGAAGGAGCAGCTTTAGGAACTCCTTGATAAGGGGTTTATTCGGCCTAGTGTGTCACCTTGGGGTGCGCCTGTTCTGTTTGTGAAGAAGAAGGATGGCACGATGAGAGTGTGCATTGATTACATGCAGTTGAACAAAGTTACAATCAAGAACAAGTATCCCTTGCCTCGTATTGATGATTTATTTGACCAGCTTCAGGGAGCGGGGGTGTTTTCCAAGATTGATCTCCGGTCAGGGTATCACCAGTTGAAGATCAGGGACTCGGATATTCTTAAGACGGCTTTCAGGACCCGATATGTTCATTATGAGTTCCTTGTGATGTCTTTTGGGCTGACCAATGCCCCAGCAGCGTTCATGCATTCGATGAACAGCGTGTTTCGTCCTTATCTCGACTCGTTTGTCATTGTATTCATTGATGATATTCTAGTGTACTCGCGTAGCCAGGAGGAGCACGCGGAGCATTTGAGAGTGGTATTGCAGCGGTTGAGGGAGGAGAAGCTTTATGCGAAGTTCTCCAAGTGTGAGTTTTGGCTCAGTTCAGTGGCTTTCTTGGCGCACGTGGTGTCCAGCGAGGATATTCAGGTTGATCCGAAAAAGATAGAGGCGGTTCAGAGTTGGCCCAGACCGTCCTCAGCCACAGAGATTCGCAACTTTCTTGGTTTGGCGGGATATTACCGTCGGTTCGTTCAGGGATTTTCATCTATAGCATCACCCTTGACCAAATTGACTCAAAAGGGTGCTCCATTCAGGTGGTCGGATGAGTGTGAGGCGAGTTTTCAGAAGCTCAAGACTGCCTTGACCACAGCTCCAGTGTTAGTTTTGCCTTCAGCTTCAGGTTCATATATAGTGTATTGTGATGCTTTGAGAGTTGATATTGGGTGTGTGTTGATGCAGGAGGGTAGAGTGACTGCTTATGCTTCTCGTCAGTTGAAGCCCCATGAGAAAAACTACCTCGTTCATGATCTAGAGTTGGCCGCCATTGTTCACGCGTTGAAGATTTGGAGGCATTATCTGTATGGTGTGTCTTGTGAGGTGTTTACTGATCATCGTATCCTCCAGCACTTGTTCAAGCAGAAGGATCTCAATTTGAGGCTGCGGAGATGGTTGGAGCTGCTAAAGGACTATGATATCACTATCTTGTACCATCCGGGGAAGGCCAATATAGTGGCCGATGCTTTGTAGGAAGGCGGTAAGTATGGGCAGCTTGGCATATATTCCTGTTGGGGAGAGACCTCTTGAAGTTGATGTTCAGGCCTTGGCCAATCGGTTCGTAAGGTTGGATATTTCGGAGCCCAGTCGGGTCTTAGCTTGTGTGATTTCTCGGTCTTCGTTGTTTGATCGCATCAGAGAGCGCCAGTATGATGATCCTCATTTGCTTGTCCTCAAGGACAGAGTTCAGCACGACGATGCCATAGATGTGACAATTGGTGATGATGGAGTATTAAGGATGCAGGGCCGAATATGTGTACACAATGTGGATGGGCTTCGAGAGTTGATTCTGGAAGAGGCCCACAGCTCGCGGTATTCTATCCATCCGGGTGCCGCGAAGATGTATCAGGATTTGAGACAGCATTACTGGTGGAGGAGAATGAAGAAGGATATTGAGGGATTTGTGGCCCGGTGTCTCAATTGTCAGCAGGTAAAATATGAACATCAGAGACCGTGTGGCTTGCTTCAGCGGTTAGATATTCCAGAGTCGAAGTGGGAGTGGATCGCCATGGACTTTGTAGTTGGGCTCCCATGGACTTTGAGGAAGTTCGATGCTATTTGGGTGATTGTGGATGGGCTGACCAAGTCCGCGCACTTTATTCATGTGTGTACTACCTATTCTTCAAGGCGGTTAGCAGAGATTTACATCCAAGAGATTGTTCGCCTACATGGTATTCCAATTTCCATCATTTCAGATAGAGGTACTCAGTTTACTTTGCAGTTTTGGAGAGCAGTACAGCGAGAGGTGGGTACTCAGGTTGAGTTGAGCACAGCTTTTCACCCTCAGACGGATGGGCAGTCCGAGCGCACTATTCAGATATTGGAGGACATGTTGCGCGCTTGTGTTATTGATTTTGGGGGTTCACGGGATCAGTTTCTATCGCTTGCGGAGTTTGCATATAACAATAGCTATCAGTCGAGTATTCAAATGGCTCCATATGAGGCTTTATATGGGAGACGGTGTAGATCTACAGTTGGTTGGTTTGAGCCGGGCGAGGCTAGGCTTTTGGGTACATACTTGGTGCAGGATGCCTTGGACAAAGTGAAGGTAATTCAGGAGCGGCTTCGTACAGCGCAATCGAGACAGAAGAGTTATGCTGACAGGAAAGTTCGTGATGTGTCTTACATGGTTGGGGAGAAGGCTCTACTGAAGGTTTCACCCCTGAAAAGTGTTATGAGATTTGGGAAGAAGAGTAAATTGAGTCCCCGGTTCATTGGGCCTTTTGAGGTGCTTCGGAGGATTGGGGAGGTGGCTTATGAGCTGGCTTTGCCACCTATCTTGTCGAGTGTGCATCCGGTATTCCATGTTTCTATGCTCTGGAAGTATATTGGCAATCCGTCTCACATTTTGGATTTCAGCACGGTTCAGTTAGATGGTGATTTGACTTATGATGTGGAGCCAGTGGCTATTTTGGGGCGTCAGGTTCAAAAGTTGAGATCAAAGGATATAACTTCAGTGAAAGTGCAGTGGAGAGGTCGGCCCGTGGAGGAGGCTACCTGGGAGACCGAGCGGGAGATGCAGAGCAGATATCCCCACCTATTTGAGGCTTCAGGTATGTTTCTTGACTCGTTCGAGAACAAACGTTTGTTTAAGAGAGGGAGGATGTAACGACCCGGCTGGTTGTTTCATGAGTTACAGCCCCATTTTCCCCATTTTTGTTTCTTTATATGTTGTTCAGCTACATTCCATCGTATCGTGTTGGTTGGTTCGGGTTTGGAGTAGTTTTGGAGAGATATGAGACACTTAGTCTCTTAAGTTGGTCATTTAGTTGGAAAAGTCAACCGGAAGTTGACTTGTGGGTAAATGATCTCGGAATTGGGTTTTTATGGTTCGTATAGCTTCGTTAGGTGATTTGGGACTTAGGAGCGTGATCGGAATGTATTTTCGAGGTCCGTGGTAGATTTAGGCTTGAATTGGCGAAATTGGAATTTTGGCGTTTTCCGGTTGGTAGTGGAAATCTTGATATCGGGGTTGGATTGGAATTTCGGAAATTGAAGTAGGTTCGTTGTGTCATTTGTGACGTGTGTGTAAAATTTTAGGTCATTCGGATGAGGTTTGATAGGTTTTTGGATCGGTAGCGGAATTCGAAAGTTTTGAAATCCTTAGGCTTGAATCCGAGGCTGATTTGATGTTTCGATGTTGTTTTGAGTGTTCCGAAGGTTGGAATAAGTTTGAATAGTGTTAGGTGACTTGTTGGCATGTTTGGTTGAGATCTCGAGGGCCGAGGGATGGATTTGGATGGTTGGCGGAAGGTTTGGAATTGGAGAGGAGTTGCAGAATTTTTTTGCTTCTGTTGTTTCCGCACCTGCGGATTAGGGATCGCAGGTGCGATGATCGCAGGCGCCTGATGATGGCCGCAGGAGCGGATGGTTAACCGCACCTGCGAGCCTGCAGGTGCGAGGCCTGGGGCGCAGGTGCGGAAATCGGTTCTCTTAAGTGAAAACCGCAGAAGCGGAGAATTTCCGCAGAAGCGGTAGCGCAGGTGCGCTCATGGGACCGCAGGGGCGGAATCCCTGGAGCAGAAACTATAAAAGCTTCCCTTCGCGATTTTCAGCCTTATTTCACCATTTGCGTACGGACTTGGAGCTTTTTGAGAGGATTTGAAGAGGGATTTGAAGAGTAACGATTAGAGGTAAGGTTTATGAACTCAATACTCGATTATATGGAAATTTCTTACTGATTAGACATGAAATTAGTGGGATTTAAAGGTTAAAATTGAGGGATTAGGGCTTGAAATTGGAGAGTTTAAATTGGGGATTTGAGGGGCCATTTGAGGTCCGATTTTGATGTTCTTGGTATGTATAGACTCGTGGGAGGATAAGGATTCTAGTGATGTTATTTTTATCGAATTTCGAGATGTGGGCCCGGGGGTCGGATTTGGTCAATTTCGGGATTTTTGATGTAATATGATTATTTTCGAGTGGGCTTTGTTCCTTTAGTATATATTGATGTCATGATTCTGATTTTGGATAGATTTGGGGAGATTAGAGGCCGAGTCGAGTGGCAAAGGCATCGCAGAGTAGGTTTTCATCCGGTTTGAGGTAAGTAATGATTGTAAATCTAGACTTGAGGGTATGAAACCCCGAAATTTCGTATTGTTTTGATAAATGAGGTGACGCACATGCTAGGTGACGGGTGTGTGGGCGTGCACCGGTAGGGGTTGTGACTTGGTATGTGCCGTAGTAACTGCAGAGTTGCTTATTTTGATAAACTCTATATGATATCTATGTGTTGTACAAATGAATCTGTTAATTTGGTTGAATGCCAAGTTTGGGGCCTTGTGCCGAACTGTTTGAACCCTCAGGTGTATTTTACTACTTTCCTCACACTGTTTGGATTCGAAAGCATATCCTCAGTCATGATTTCTACCAGTTTACTTTTGATTTAGTTTCATTACTCTGTCTTAAAATATTTGAAAGTTGTTTGGACTGAGTTCCCTGATTTTTTTCACTGAAATGCCCGAGTGGCTATGAGGTTGATGACTGAGAGAGGCCGAGGGCCGGATAGTGAGGATTATATATATTTATGGATCGGGCTGCACGCGCGCAGCGATATTTATATGTATATGGATCGGGCTGCACGCCGCAGCGATATGTTGGATCGAGCTGCACGCCGCAGCGATATAGCGCTTGGGCTGTAAGAGCTCCTCCGGAGTCTGCACACCCCCAGTTTCATTACTCTGTCTTAAAATATTTGAAAGTTGTTTGGACTGAGTTCCCTGATTTTTTTCACTGAAATGCCCGAGTGGCTATGAGGTTGATGACTGAGAGAGGCCGAGGGCCGGATAGTGAGGATTATATATATTTATGGATCGGGCTGCACGCGCACAGCGATATTTATATGTATATGGATCGGGCTGCACGCGGCAGCGATATGTTGGATCGAGCTGCACGCCGCAGCGATATAGCGTTTGGGCTGTAGGAGCTCCTCCGGAGTCTGCACACCCCCAGTAAGCGCAGTCGACTATCTATATTTACGGACCGGGCTGCACGCCGTAGCGGTTATTATTATGAGATATCTATTGATCGGGAGTGCTGAGTGTGAGTGCTGATTGATAAGAGTTGAGTCACGAGTGACTGAGAGGCTTCCGAGAGGCTATATATCCATATGAGTGATACTTTGCCCGAGGGGCTTGTTTATGAACTTATTGTTTTCACCCTTCTTTTATGCTGAGCCTCTATTGCAAGGTATTGAACAAATGTTTTAATTAACTTCCATTGAAACTGGAATTTTTACGAGCTGTTTGGAAATTTAACTACAGATTTGACTTTGATATTTCTATTGAGATTCTATGTTAGATTATGTATATGCTTTAAATGCTCGTCACTACACTTAGCCTTTATTTACTTTGGTTACTTACTGAGTTGGCGTACTCACATTACTCCCTGCACCTTGTGTGCAGATTCAGGTGCCAGAGCATCAGAGTGAGAGCTTCGGCAACTTCTGAGTATTTCTGGAGATAGCAAGGTAGTTGCACGGCGTTCACAACCCTGTCTTTCTCCTTCCTATCCTTAGTGTTATTTGTTTCAGTCTTTTCTTGTATTGAGTAGACAGTACTGGACAGTATCTTAGTGGCTCATAACTAGTGACACCAGGATCGGGCAGTGTGGATATATTTGCGTATTTGTTTTCTTCCGCGTATTTTGTTATATTAAATGCAAGACTTGTGTTCATAACTGATTTGGAAACGAATTTATAAAAGACCTTTATGTTATTTGTGTTGATTCGGCTTGCCTAGTACTGTGATAGGCGCCAACCCGACCGGGGTGGTTTGGGGTCGTGACAATAAGGTATATTAATTTTTAAATTAAATATTAGGCGGTTATGAATATAAAAAGTATGGGAGTTATGGATATTATTAAAAGTAGAAGTTAAGGTAGTATGAGTTATGAAATGAGAGAAAGGAAGGGGAAGATTAAAAAAATGAGATAAGTTATCATAAACTTACACATTAAATTTTTGGAGGTTATGAATATGAAAGGGATTGGAGTTATTGAGACTATTAAAAGTATAGNCCCTTTCCATGCAAAATGTACCCCTAGAGTAAGAAGAGAAATAGTGGGAGGTGTAATTAAGAACATTTAATTAGAATATTAAAACGGCTTATTCTTAAGAGAAATAGTGGGAGGTGTAATTACGAAGATTTAATTAGAGTATAGAAACGACTTAGTCTTCCTCTAATTGCACCTTGAAAGCATAAAAAAGGCATGAAACTGGGAAAGAATAAGAAAAATTCAGAAAAGGAGAAAATAGATAAATAGGATCTTTGGCCAAAGAGAGCTGCCAAATCATTTTTTATTTTTCCGACTTTATATATATATATATATATATATATATATATATATATAGGCTAAGATTAACTCTATTATATTAGAAAATTTAATTATTTAAACTTAGATCTAAATTTTGGGTCAAACATTCACCACTCCATTTATGACATTACCTTTGAAATCGACAGGAGGGCATCAATTCAATTCCAAATAAGGATAAGGGGACAATCGCCAATATTGGATAGTATAGATAATATCAGTATTTTAAAAGGTGTTTTCGGGGAGAGCCCTTGGGCGAGGCGCACCAAAAATGCCCTGTGGCGATGGTGTGAGGCGAAAGTCTCAAGAGGCGTACGCCCAGCAATTCGGGGCGTACGTCCGAGGCGTTTGAGGCTCGTTTTTGTAGTGAGACGTAAGCCCTAGAGACTTTTTCAAATTAAAACAAATGTTGAAAAAGTCCTTCATATAATACCCAAATTCTCAAAAGTCAGCTTGTAATTACTCAAAAGTTCTAAAAAGGAACTGAAATGTATTAAATTTCAAAGTCATTTTATTGATTGAAACTCTAATTTATGGTCTTTCCCAATTCTTTATCTTGTCCTCTAGCCTGCTAATATTTCCCAAAAGCAACGAATATTTAATTTTTTTTTATAAATACAAAGAGAACTCCATTCTCCTTCATAGCAGCAAGTTCAAAGTTCAAATTGTAAGATAGTCATCCTAATTGTTCCTCCATGTAGAAAACTTATTCTTTTCGACTAAAGTTACTGGTGCTTGTAAGTAGCGTATAATAGATTATCTTGACTAGCTTTTTGTGGGGATGGAGCACTTCTACATATATATATCACATATATATAGTTTTCTTTAATTTTTATGAAATTTTACATGTTTATAAATATTTACTGCAATTATATTATTTTATAAAATTTTAAAAAGTAAATACCAATGGGGTTTACGCCTCGTGCCTCAGGGCTTACGCCTCGCTGAGGCATTTGTAAAATGCCCTGCCTTACGCCCAAGCTTTTTAAAACACTGGATAATATTTGTCCAATATAGATACATTTTATTACCCAGAAAAATAAAAGAAATATATACATTTCATTTTATTACCCAGCAAAATGAAAGAAATATATACATTTCATTACGTGAGAAGGTGGTATCAATTCGGACGAATGGCCACAAAAATAAACCAATAAAGCTTTTGGGGAGAATACTTACTTTTCTGATAAAACTTTTGCCTTTCAAACATAGATGAGGCACTTGTTTTGGGCTCGGGTAACACATACAAATGGTAGCAACAAGTCCACAAGGCCCAATAAGCTCTTCAACTCCGATCAGCCGGGCAAGTGTTGCTCCGATCTCCGAGATCTATCACTGTAGACATTCTGGTAGCCGGAAATTCATAGTTAAAACCAGTAATGATGTCAGTAAGTGGAATGCATAGTTAAAACCCTAACTTCACTCCAGTGGTCGACACTTCACTGTAGCGTTCTTCAATTTTGCTATTTGATTGTGAGAAATGATAGATTTTTGTAGTAGGTAAGCTATTGCTCGAATTTGTGAAGTTCTCACTTTTGGTGATTGAACATGACTTTCATTTCCAAATTGGGACCTCTAATGGAATAAGAGCATTACCTATTCAAAATGACGCACGCTAAGCTATATGTACACATCGCTTCTCAAAGAGCAACCAAACAGATTGCTAGCACGCAAAAGGAAAAAAAACATCTTTCTTTCAATTGTCGAATGGCAAAAACAGAGTATACACAAAAATAAAATCCTAAGTTCTTAACTTTGGATAAAATTATTAAGGATATAGACACACTTAAAGTAGTTAAGTAGTTATAGTGCAGAGGGTAATTATGTAAATTGTGGATTAGTTAGTTTAGGCAGTTTGTACGATGTATTAATACCGTGTACTGTAGCTTTCTTCTTTAATTCAATACAACAGTTCCTTCTTCTTCTCTCAATCTCTCTTCTCTTTGCGACTGAGCTTAGCTCAAGCATTCCCATGGCGATATCCGACATGGTATCAAAGCTAGTGGAGAAGATCTAAACACGCCTCTTCGTCACTCAATTGCAGAAGTTGAAGCTCAGTTGGAAGATAAACGATTTCTCAAAACTATGATTCTCTCTTCGATTCAAAAATGGGGGAAAATAAGATTGACCACACGCATCCTCTATTCGTGCATCCATCTGACACTCCGAGCTCAGTGCTAATTCCGGTTCAGCTCAAAGGATCCGAGAATTCTAGCCTATGGCGAAGATCGATGAAGATTGCACTTCAAGCTAAACGGAAGCTAGGGTTTGTTGGTAAGCACACTAAGGCCTTATTTCCGGAAGCATTGCAGGAGGATTGGGACACTTGTAATGCCATAGTCCTTTCATGGATTATGAACACTGTATCGCCAGATCTACTTAGTGGAATGGTGTATGCATCAAATGCTCGAGCTGTGTGGGAGGATCTTCGTGAGAGATTTGACAAGGTCAATCGCATGAGGATCTATCAGTTTCATAGGGAAATTGCAACAATATCCAAAGGTACCGACTCCGTGTCTACATATTTTACAAAACTGAAGGAACTATGGAGGGAATTTGATGCAATTATGCCGCCTCATAGCTCTGTGAAGGACTATGTTGAGCTCTTGAGTCAACAGAGGTTACTTCAGTTTTTGGGAGGTCTAAATGACTCATATAGTCAGGCAAGACGTCAAATTCTTATGAAATCTACTAAACCTAGTCTAAATCAAGCATATGCCATGGTTATCGAGGATGAGACTCAGAACGGATCGTCAGGGCACAACTCTACAGGACTCAACTCACTAATGGAGGGCAATGACAGTACTGCACTTTGGAGTGCTAAAGGACCTCAGATACAGAAACCTAGGAAGAATTTCAATATAGTGTGTGATTTCTGTAAAATGAAAGGACACAGCAAAGAGAATTGCTATCAATTAATTGGATATCCACCAGATTTCAAGGGCAGAAGAAAGCCAGTGGCTAACTCAGCACATTTTGGTAACTCTCCACAACTAGGGAATCATGGACAGCATCAAGGAATGGGAAATAACTCAGGAAATGGTCACACTGGTTATGGAGCTACACGACCCTTAGGTTCAAATATTGATTACATCAATTCAGGTTATACAGGATCACCAGGTGGTTTTGCAGGTGCAGAGAAAGATGCAGGGCTGAGCATGCAGATGCCAATGCCATTCACTCCAGAACAGTACGACCAAATTCTGAAGATGCTATAAAAGGACAGTACACCTGAATCAACAGCTAATGCAGCAGGTATAACTGGCCCTCCAGTGCTTGCAAATGCAGTTAATATAACTCATTATGCTGATAGTAAAGCAAATGATGATAAGTGGATAGTAGATACAGGGGCAACAAATCACATGGTGTCAAACAGTGAAATAATCTCTAAGCCTAAAGAATAGTCTAAAACTATAGGAGGAAAAGTTCATTTGCCAAATGGAGATAGCTTGGCCATTTCTTGTGTAGGAAGATTGGAATTAGATCAAGGGATTATATCCACTGTGCTCTACATACCAGGCTTTAAATACAATTTACTGTCAGTATCAAAACTGACTAGGGAGCTAAACTGTTGTATGTTATTCTTTCCTGACTTTTGCCTCATGCAGGACCTTCACACTGGGAAGGTAAAGGGGACTGGTAGGCTGAAAGGAGATCTATACTATTGGCCTCACAGTGATAGAGATAGGATTCAAGCCTCAGCAGCATTGTGTGTGACCAATGAAGAAGAGCTATGGCATAGAAGACTTGGGCACATTCCACATAAGGTTCTACAGCAGATGCATATAATAAAACATAATAGGTTGCATAGTAATAATGTCTGTCCTATTTGTCCCTTGGCAAAACAGACAAGGTTTCCTTTTCCACAAAGTACTAGTAGAGGTTCTAAAATATATGATTTGATACATTCTGATGTATGGGGTCCCTATAGAACCTCTACCTATGATGGGAATAGATTTTTTCTCACTTTAATAGATGACTATAGTAGAATGGTTTGGATATTTCTGCTCAAGCTTAAAAGTGATGTACCTACTGTAATAAAAAACTTCATGACTCTTGTGAAGACTCGGTTTAATAGTGCAATAAAGGTATTCAGGACAGACAATGGAACAGAGTTCTTTAATTCACATTGTGCAGATATGTTTAGGAATGCAGGTGTGGTTCATCAAAGTTCATGTGTCTACACACCCCAGCAGAATGGAGTGGTAGAAAGGAAACACGGGCAGATTCTTGAGGTTGCTAGAGCCATCAAGTTTCAGGGAAGCATTCCACTAAAATTCTGGGGATTTTGTGTGCAGAATGCAGTATATTTGATCAATAGAATTCCATCCACAACATTAGCAGGAAAATCACCTTTTAAAATGTTCTATGGTCGACCACTTAAGCTGCAACATCTCAGAATTCTAGGAAGCCTCAGCTATGCTACTACCACTGATAAAGGTGACAAATTTGGAGCTAGAGCAGAACCAGCAGTGCATATGGGATATTCATCCACTCAAAAGGGTTATAGGCTATATAGTCTCACTAACAAACATTTTTTTGTAAGGAGTGATGTATCTTTCAAGGAGTACATTTTTCCATTCAAAACCACATCTTCCAGATGCAGCAGGACTACTGCTGAGCAGTTTATTGATACAGATGATGCCTTCATCATTGATCCTATCTCTGAGGTCTCATAGGTTGCTCTTGATTAAGTAGTAGCAGCCCCACCTTCTCCTGAGGCTTCCTCAGCTCCTACTCCTGCTGCTCCTGCTGCTCCATCTTCTCAAGACCTGGCACAGCCTCACCTTACATCACCTCCTGCAGCAGTGATGTGATAAGTGGGGATTTTAACCATTATTTACTCTCTTTTTACTTGTGTTTTGGGCTTGAAATACGTAAAGGTATTCCCGAAAACTAACATAATATGCTTGCTTGCAGGGATTGTTCATAATGAGCTAAAGTAGCCATGATCAACTCATAAATGAGTCAAAACATGAATAAAGACAAAGACTGGGCCAAGAATGTAGAACGCGGACCGTTACAGAAAAGTGCGGCCGCAAAAGTGTCACCGCGGATGCGGTCATGAATTCGCGAACCGCGAGAGGGAGCATCAGAGAGGTAGTTTTTTGGGCAGACATAAGCGCGGACTGCGCCAGAAGACGGCGGACGCGAAAGTACCAGCGCGGCCACGGTTGGAATTCCGCGGACAGCGTGTGCTAAGGTTCAGAGACTTTGCAAGTCATGCAAAAATGAAGAAAGTGGGATTTTTGCTGAGCACGTGAGACAGCTAGTTTTACCTATTTGGGCAATTTTGTACAAGATTTACCTTATAACTTCAGATTTTCATCTTTTAATTTAGTATTATGGATTTTATCTTCTCTTTATCTTTGATTTCTGCTATTTTCATGAGTAGCTAAACCCATATCTAGGGTTGTGACCCAACCCTAGTGTGGGTATTTAATGGGTCTTAAATTTTAGGGCTTGAATGTGTATGGGTTAGTAGTATTTAGCCTTGTTCTTGCTAGAACTAAGAAATTGGTGGTTGCAAACACTGATTCATGCCTTTTATGACTTAGTCTCTACTTGAGAAAGTGGGACTAAGTCTAGGAAAATCAGGCTAACAAGGAAATGGTGAACTCAAGAAATTGATAGCCCCAACTAAAGGGTTAAATCTAGAGATAGTAATACCCGACTTGAGCTAAAATCACTTGAATTGCATGAATACCCAATTGGACTTGAGAAAGCCAAATTGGGCAAAATCACTCAAACTACCGAGAGGTATAGAGTGAGTACTCGAGTATGATAGCTGTACTACGACCCCGATTAATCACATGATTGCCCTAGATTCTTGCTACCCGTTAGATATCCACCTAGGCGGAAATCACTACCCTATTCCCTTTAAATCTTTGAAAACAACCAACAAAAATATTGTACTTAGTTTCAAATACTTCATGTTATAGAATAGAAGTAGAATAGAAAACAACCAACCATTTGTGGAAGTACAATTAAGAGCAAAACCCGCATCTCTACTCGGGTATAAACCTAACTCCAAAATAATTAACTCCTTGTGAATTCGATCCCGACCTTTGTTGTTTAAAACTGCATCGACCATCCTTGCTACTCTATAGTAGTGCAGGTTTGGAACCGATCATGATGCCACATCCAACTATGGCTTCTTTGCATGATTTGCTAGAAGAGGGACTAAGGAAGTCTACTAGGACTTCCAAGCCACCTGATTGGCTCAATGATTTTGTTCATGGAATGCCAAAAGCTGGTCTTTCTACTGCCTTGAGTTCCAGTTATCCCATGCCTGCTTACATGTCCTATGCCTCATTATCTTCACCTTACTTCAAGGCTCTTTGTTCTTTCTCTGCTGTTACAGAACCAACTTCGCTGATGCCATTCGAGATCCCAAGTGGATTGCAGCCATGGATGCAGAGTTACAAGCCTTACAGGACAACACTTGGGAGTTAGTTTCCTTGCCACCTGACAAGAGAGTTATACGGTGTAAATGGGTGTTTATGGTGAAATATAATGCCAAAGGTGAGGTGGAAAGGTATAAAGCTCGCTTAGTGGCCAAAGGTTACACACAACAAGAGGGTCTTGATTATCAAGAGACCTTCTCCCCTGTGGTGAAAATAGTCACAGTAAGGACTGTTTTGTCCTTAGCAGCTATGCATGGATGGAAGTTGCATCAGATGGACGTCTTTAATGCTTTTCTTCAAGGTGATTTGCTGGAAGAAGTGTATATGACTCCACCTCCTGGTCTTCTAGGTGAGGGGGAGCCTCCTAGAGTTTACAAGCTTCAGAAGTCCTTGTATGGGCTCAAGCAGGCATCTAGGCAATGGAACTTGAAGCTCAGTGAGGCCCTCGCTTCCTCAGGCTTTGTGCAGAGCCATCATGATTATTCCCTCTTCAGTAAGAGGTCAAGTTCTGGTTTGGTTATCATCCTTATCTATGTGGATGATCTCTTGATCACTGGCTCATCTTCAAGATCAAGGACCTGGGGGAGATGAGATACTTCCTTGGTCTTGAAGTTGCAAGGCGAAGACATGGCATTTTGGTTTGTCAAAGGAAGTTCACACTTGATCTCATTGCCACACTTGGGCTTGCAGGTTTTAAACCAACATGCACACCTCTAGACACAAGCCATAAGCTCACCAGCGCAGAGTATGATCAAGCCAATGCTCATGGATCTGTGGATGCTGATGAGTTACTTAGTGATCCAAGCAACTATCAAAAATTAGTTGGGAAGCTGTTGTATCTTACCATGACAAGGGCAGACATCAGCTATGCTGTAGAAAATTTAAGCCAGTTCATGCACAAGCCAAAGAAGTCACATTTGGAAGGAGCAATGAGAGTGGTAAGGTACCTAAAGAATGCACTAGGGCTGAAGATTCTGCTATCATCTCAGTCTTCTGACCAGCTCATAGTGTATTGTGATGCAGATTGGGCCACTTGCCCAATGACTAGAAGATTAGTGAGGTGGGTTTGTGAAAAAACTAGGAGACTCTCTTATCTCATGGAAGTCCAAAAACAAAATAAAGTGTCAAGGAGCTCTGCAGAAGCTGAGTATAGAAGTATGGCCAATGCTATAGCAGAAGTAGTCTGGTTAACAGGGTTGTTTAAGGAATTGAATGTTGACTTGAAACTTCCAGTGAGCTATATTGTGACAGTAAAACGGCTATTCAGATTGATGCAAATCCCATCTACCATGAAAGAACCAAAAATATCGAGATCGACTGCTATTTTGTTCAAGAAAAGATTCAGTATGGCCTAATATAGACTGCACATGTTTCTACAAACCTGCATATTGCAGATGTACTAACAAAAGGATTAGGGAAGGCACAACATGATTTCTTACTATCCAAGATGGGAGTATACAACTTGTTCACACTACACAGCTTGAGGGGGAGTATTAAGGATATAGACACACTTAAAGTAGTTAAGTAGTTATAGTGTAGAGGGTAATTATGTAAATTATGGATTAGTTAGTTTAGGCAATTAGTACAGTGTATTAATACCGTGTATTGTAGCTTTCTTCTTTAATTCAATACAACAGTTCCTTCTTCTTCTCTCAATCTCTCTTCTCTCTGCGACTGAGCTTAGCTCAAGCATTCCCATGGCGATCTCCAAATCCATAAAAGAGTAATCCAAAAGAGATGAAACCAGTGATCATAAACCCGAGCCAGGATTTAAAATTTATGGGTTCAATATTTTATTTCTTTTCAGTTACTGTCCTCTAAATTAATAATTTGTGTATAACTGAATAAATTTTTAAAACAAATACGAAGTTTGGATAAAAATTACTAGGTTCAGCCGAACCCCTATCCGAAGGGCTAGCTCCGCCCTGATCATAAAGAGGATGTCGTACAAGCTCCTTTCTTATAAGTAGCAACTCTTTAAGAAAATAATTGGAGCCTATTCTATATAAAATAGAAGAATTAACTCAAATAGCCGTCCAGCTAATCGGTTAAACTTAAAATAGCCAGTAGAGGTATAATATATGCATTATTAATGATTATATATGCATAATCGTGTATAATTAATGTATAATCTATATATATGGCTAAAAAAGTAAATAATGAATATGACCGACTATTTATGTAGAGATACACTCATGTTTGACTTACTCACCCTAAATTCTAGATTACTTCTTATGGTGAATTTACTAATGGGCTTGGAGAAATACTGCTGGGAAGTTGATCAAAATGGAAGTTTTTACTTGGCAAGGTTGGTAGTGGGATAGGTTGTTTTAGCCTTCTTTTTCCTGGTCATTACTAAATGAGTGGTTTGCTGTTGAGCAATCACCATCTCTCTACCATCTTGCATCTGCAACTGAATGGAGGACCTTAAGTTTTTGAGGAAAATACTACTTTGCCGTGTCGCAAACCAGAAAATAAATTCAGAAAATTTCGAACTTATCCCTGTATATCATTTAATGCCTTCTTCGTTTAGAGGTCAAGCTATGACTAATCAACGTTGTGAAAAATATTGGTTGTTTTCGATTATCTAGGACTGGTCTCTGAAGTCACAAATCTGGTCGTTTGCTTCATTGATTATCCTCGTTTTTTCCCTAGGATTTATAAAGTCTAATTATTTGCCTTGTGTTTCTTTCTGCTTTTTTATCATGGCTTTTTTTCTTTTCTTTTTTCTATTATTTCCCACGTTTCATTTTATGTGTGGTAATGTTTAACAGGACATGAAATTTGAAAAAAGAAATGAAATATGTCGTCACATTTAATTGATTATAAAAATTATCATTATAAACTGAAAAGTTTAAATTAAAATGTTTACAAATTAGAAATGAGTTGTCCTTCTTTTAACCGCTTAAAAGAATATATGATCACATAAACTCACTAGAGAATTCCATTCGACTCTTTTTTGCTCTACACGCGCACGCGCACGCATACATCTTTTAGTTAAAAGAGGCTTTTTATATCATTCAAAAGTGGAATAGGGAATTATATCTAACCTTAAAAGGTTAGGAAGTTTAACTGAATTTTACTCTTTAGGCTAGGAAATTAATTAAGAATGAATTGAGTTTTGATTAACGCTTCTCATGTACAGGAACACAAAAAATGGGGTGACAAATTTAACAAATCTTCAAGCAAGAGAATCGGTTAAGTCATTAAGTGCAGCTAAAAAGTGGTCAAATTTGATAGATGCTTCCCATTTGTGAGTGAACGACTCTTTCCATGAATTATGAATTAAAGATATGATGGCTATACAAGAAAAAAGAGCACCGAGTGATTTCTGGTTTGGTTCTTTTAATAATTGCATTTTAGTGGGGAACCTACTCATTTTTTGAACAGTCATTACCACTATCATGAAATCGATTCGAAGTGCATGAATTTCAATTTTTGATGTATGGTTTCCAATGCTTTTCCTTTTGACTTTGCTAAAAATATTTGGCTTATCAATACTTACAAGATTTATTGTCACTATAGATGATGTAAGAATTAATAAATTAATAGTACATTCGATAGCTCTGAAATACTAGTACTTCATCAATAATTGGTTAAAATGTTACTAACAACATATTACGGAGCTACGTAAAAATTCGATATCTGAAGATGGTTTGGTATAACATAAGTTATTTTTCAATTTTTATTTTTATTTTTAGGAGAAGTCATTTTTCAATACTTGGTTATGATTACTAGAAAATGAGAAAAAAAGAGTTGCCTCTTATATAGAAGTCATTTTCTTTACAACTATTCTAACTTCTAATTGTTAGGTGTTAGTCCTAATTTTTCTCCATATTTGGTTTTCCTATCTTACAAATTTATCATAATTGGTGTTTCCTTTTTAGAAGAAAATTATAAATCTCATATTTAGCTAGTACCTTAATTTTCTTGTAGGAAAAAGTTTGGACTTCTAGAAATTGAGGATCATTCCTTCTCATTCAATAGCATCCACAATGTAGCCATATGGGGTTTGAAAGTTGTGTTTAGGAGGAGAACTTTACGGGACAAGTGTTAGTGTGCCACTTGTGTTTGCCTCTTCGTGAGGTTGTTCTCTCAATATTTTGTACTCTCTTTTTGGATTGCTCATCTTCGCCGTGGACGTAGGTCAATTGACTGAACCACGTTAAATGTTTGTGTCTCTTTTGGTAGATTTCTCTTTTGTTGTCTGATTTATCGTCGTTCAAGCTTTGCTTTACTAGCTTCCGCATGACACCTGATTATTTTGATCGTAACGCTAAGTTCATATCTTGCTCAACTAACACTTAGACATTATTACTTAATCTTACTCAAAGTTTCATAAACATACTCTCTAATTTGCATGGTCAGCATTCCCCTCCTACGGTTCCAGGGTCGTGGGTTCGAGTCACTAAAGGAACATCAATAGCTCCAATAAAGGGGGATCAAAGGGGAGGGGAATAAAAAAAAATTGCTAATATCATCATTAAGAATAATATTATATATATTTTCAAAGAATATTTTTCTCTTACCAACCAAATATCAAAAAATAGTTACAAGAAAATAATAATTATTACAAAAAATCCTTTGTTGAAAATGACTTTCATCATACAAAGACACTCTAGAATTCTGCATCCATTAATTAGTTATATCAGGTTTATATATAAACCAAGACGGTTCGGCCATATGTTATAATATGTTTCATCTTTGACTTGGATGGTTGTGGGAAATTTGTAGTCTACAAATAGTGGAACATTATTAATAAGGCTGCTAAGATGTTACAATATTTTTTTTGCCTCAGTCTTTATTAGTAGGCAATCTTTGTGGGGTATGACTGGCCAACTCTCATTATTATAATTTATAGTCATGGCTATGCATGCTAAAATATATAGGATAAAATTCATTACCTAGATATATAAGTGGGTAGATGCATCTCAATCAGAATGAATTTTTTTGTTCACAACAGCCAATAACTATCTAAAAAGATAGGTTAGTGAAATTCTCACCTTTTGGTTTAAATATAGTAATTACTTCTGCAGGTATCTCTGAGCAAAGGATGCTTCTTATGGAGCAGCTTTTATATGGAAAAAAGGCACAATGTGGATTATTCCATGTAATTTATGGCATCATAGCATAGCTCATAATTATGGAAATCTATATAAGCAAATCCTACATTTTCATTTAGTCGAAACAAATCAAAAGACAAAAACAGACATTTCTCACAGCTCAAACTCAATATTATGCTCTCGTCCATCAGAAAGAAAACTCTAAATATAGCAATAAGCTTTTTATCCTCTTGTTTCCTCAATAAAATTCTAAATGATAATTTCAGTTCTGTAAATAGAATTTCCAGATAAACTCTTATTAACTCAACAGGCAAAAATTGCAACAACAAGCTATAAAACCAAAATAAAAAATTGTACCTAAATCAGGCAAAATAATCCGTTGCAGATGGGCCTTAGAATACCAAGTCATAATGCCAGCACAGAGCACTTTATTTGTGAACATACATATATAAATGCCAATTGATTTAGAAATTATAATATATAATAATAATGGTAGATACAAAATGGGTAATAAATATTTCAGAGGAGTGGCATAGGCGGTTTATTTTTAGATGTGGTACGTAATTAGTGATGCTAACCTTTCTCCATTTTGCTGTCCTGTTTGTTGGAACAGTTTGTTCAAATTAATGACCGCATAAATTTTCCCATAAGAAATTAAATAGCTTAATCTTTGTTGTGTGGACTCTGGACCATCTTACATCTCTATCAGTTTCTATTGTTCTTTTCTTAAAATTATAGAACTCTATTAAAAATTTAGTTTTGACTATCATAAAATTCCAATAATTGACTGTCAAAATTAATTATGCTTTGAAAGAGAACACAACTTTAATTGTTTGTATTTTGTCTGTTTGCAAACTTCTAGTGTTTGCTGGCGGGTTAGGTTCCTTGCTTACGTTGCGGTATCCCCAAAATATTGTCATTAAATGATTAAATCTAATTGCAGATGCTACTGAGAGGTGTCGACAATTGAAAAGTAAATAAATAAATAAATAGATAATTTAAAATAACAATTGATGTTATTTTTATATTTTTATTTTGCTTAATATTTATAT
>NC_031989.1:8059286-8109359 GCF_001879085.1 Nicotiana attenuata
TAGTTTGAAGGATTATCACACACACTGCACTGTATGCCCTTTAGCCAAGCAGACAAAGTTACCTTACAAGCTAAGTACTACTACTTCTAATGCTGTTTTTGAACTAATTCATTGTGATGTATGGGGGCCATACAGAGTACCTACATATGACAGTAAAAGGTTTTTTGTTACTATTGTAGATGATTTTTCTAGATTTACCTGGGTGTTCTTACTTGTTTCTAAGTCTGATACAGTGGTTGTCCTTAAAGAGTTCCTAACAAAGGTGAAGAATGTATTTTCCACAACAGTTAAAGACTCTTAGAACTGATAATGGTAGTGAATTCTTTAATCAAGAAGTTCACAGTTTATTGTCATCCTTGGGCATTATTCATCAAAGTACATGCACCTATACACCTCAGCAAAATGGAGTTGCTGAGAGGAGGCACAGGACTATCTTAGAAATGGCCAGAGCTTTGAGGTTTCAAGCTGCCGTGCCTTTGAAATTCTGGGGAGATTGTGTCTATAGCTGTTTACTTGCTCAACAGACTTCCTTCAAGGGTCATTGGTGGCAAGTCACCCTTTGAGATGCTTTATTTGCATGCGCCCAACCTCACTCATCTCAGAGTATTTGGTTGTTTGTGCTATGTAACTTCACCCAAGGAGCTGGACAAATTTGCTTCCAGAGCAGTACCTGGTGCATTTCTAGGCTATTCCTCAACTCAGAAGGGATATAAGGTCTATGATCTTCACTCAAGAACCTTCATTGTAAGCAGAAATGTGGTGTTTAAAGAAGATCTCTTTCCATTCAAATGCTCACAAACCTCTGGCACACCTATATTTCCTGTTCTAGATCTCCTGCCTACAGCCACTGATATACATCCTGCACCTGAATCCTATGATACACCTATGAGTCCACAAATTGACACATATCCAACTAACCTATACCTTTCAGAGGAACCCCTCTTCTTAGTTCCTTCTCTCCCTCCTTCTCCTTTGCCAGAAGAAACCAATACCTCAGAGCACTCACAGGCTCCCTCTGTGAGTCTGAGAAGATCATCAAGACCTAGCAAACCTCCTTTGTGGTTGCATGATTATGTGACTCCTGTCTCCTCTCACACTTGCCTGTATCCTATCTCCTCATGTGTATCCTACAATGCTCTCAAACCTGCTCACCTTCATGCCCTATCCTCCTATTCCTCTATTACTGAACCACAGTCATTCAAAGAAGTTGCCTTAGATCCCAGGTGGATTGCAGCTATGAAGCTTGAAATAGCTGCTCTAGAAGCCAATCACACATGGAGTATTGTGGACCTGCCTGCTGGAAAAACTCCCATTGGATGCAAATGGATTTTTAAGATAAAGTTCAAGGCTTCAGGGAAAGTTGAGAGATACAAGGCAAGGCTGGTGGCCAAGGGCTATAGCCAGAAAGCAGGCCTTGACTACTCAGAAACTTTTTCTCCGGTAGCCAAGATGGTTACTGTGAGGACCATCATTGCCTTAGCAGCTGCTAAACAGTGGGTCATCTATCAAATGGATGTGCACAATGCCTTCCTCAATGGTGACCTAGTGGAGGATGTCTACATGCAGATACCTGATGGGTTTGCTAGACAGGGGGGGTCTCACAAGGTCTGCAAACTACACAAGGCCTTGTATGGGCTCAAACAGGCCCCAAGGCAGTGGAACAAGAAATTAACAGAAGCATTGCTACACATGGGCTTTCAACAGAGCCACTTTGACTACTCTATGTTTACCAGACACAATGGCAGTGATCTAGTTGTTGTGCTGGTGTATGTAGATGATCTACTGATCACAGGCAACAATGTGATGCTATTAAATCAGACAAAAACTGATTTGCAGAGGAATTTCAAGATGAAAGATCTAGGTGAGCTAAAGTTCTTTCTGGGCATTGAAGTTGCTAGATCAAAAGAGGGTATAGTTATGTCTCAAAGGAAATATGCATTGGAACTTATCTCTGAGTCAGATCTAGGGGGAGCCAAGCCAGCAGGCACACCTCTAAAAGTGAATCAGAAGCTAACATGTCAGGAGTATGACAAAGCTATAACAGGCATAGGAAGTTCAGAAGAATCAGATGTTGCACTCAAGGATCCAGGTAGCTATCAAAGGCTTGTAGGGAGATTACTCTACTTAACTATGACCAGACCAGACATAGCATTTGTGGTTCAAGTCCTGAGCCAGTATATGCACAGTCCAAAAGTGTCTCATATGGAAGCAACTTTGAGGGTAGTGAGGTACATAAAAGGAGCTCCTGGACTAGGACTCTTCATGCCAACACAGAATGCAAATGAGTTATCTACATACTGTGATTCTGACTGGGGTTCTTGCCTACAAACTAGGAGGTCAGTCACAGTTTACATAGTGAAGTTTGGAGATGCTTTGATCTCATGGAAATCAAAGAAGCAGGAGACTGTCTCCAGAAGTTCTGCAGAAGCTGAGTTTAGGAGCATGGCATCATGCACTGCGGAAATAGTATGGTTAAATGGGTTGTTCAAAGAGCTTGGAGTTCAACTAAACTCACCTGTAAAGCTTATGTATGATAGCAAGACTGCAATTCAAATTGCAGCAAATCCCATTTTTCATGAAAGAACTAAACATATTGACATAGACTGTCATTTTGTTCGAGAAAGGATAGTGCAAGGGGCATTGAAAACTCAGCATGTATCAACTAAGGAGCAGTTAGCAGACTATGACGACCCAAAGGGTCATCACCTATTTTCATACTCATTCTGTTCTTCCGAGGCCTCGAAAATCTCATTTAGGGTTTCCTTGATTTGCGTGCGCAGTCCGGGCGCGTAGCCGAAAAGCTTAAATATGAATTCTGTGTGAAAAATTCTAAATTTTGATATTAATATGAATATATTTGACTTCGGTCAACATTTTTGGTAAACGGACCCGGACCCGTGATTTGACGGTCCCGGAGGGTCCATAGAAAAATATGGGACTCGGGCATATGCCCGGAGTCGAATTCCGAGGTCTAGAGCCCGAGAAATGAATTTTTCTGTGAAATTGTTTTTCTGAAATTACTAAGGAAATTGGAAATGAAATTTGATTAAAAGACTGTGGTATCGGACTCGTATTTTGGTTCCGACGCTCGATACAAGTCTTATATATGGTTTAAGCGCTTTCTGTAAAATTTGGTTGAAAACGGACGTCGTTTGACGTGTTTCGGACTTGAAATGGAAATTTGATGCTTTATGAAAATTTCAAAGAAAAACATAAGTTTTGAGGCTTGATTCGATGCATATGATGTTATTTTGGCGATTTGATCGCACGGATAAGACCGTAGGATATTTTTGAGGTTGTGTGCATAATTGGTTTGGAGCCCCGAGGGCTCGGGTGAGTTTTGGATAGGTGTCGGATTGCATTTCTCATTGTTTTGAAAATATGGTATTTCTCAGTCCTGGTGTTTTCGCATTTGCGAAGAAATACTCGCAAATGCGAGTCCGCAAATGCGACTCCCTGATCGCAATTGCGAGGAAAGGGAGGTGCGGTATGGGATCGCAAATGCGAAGGATATCTTCGCAAATGCGAAGGGCTAGGGATCACAAATGCGTGGCCCTATTCGCAAATGCGAAAGTCCCCCTCATGGCCTGGCTTCGCAAATGCGAAGCTGTGCTCGCAATTCCCAAAACTGGGCAGTCGCAAATGCGACTTGCATGGTCGCAAATGCGAACCCTGTATAGTTGGAGGGAGTTCGCAAATGCGAACTAAGGTTCGCAATTCCCAGGTTAGCAGGTCGGGGTTCGCAATTGCGAACCCCAGTTCGCAATTCCCATATCCGAGGCCCAGCAAATTTTATACTTAGCCGAATTTTCATCACTTTTCACCATTCTTTCAAAACCCAAACACCATAGGCGATTTTTCAAGAACAATCTTCATCCCAAATCAATTGTAAGTCGATTTTTACTCAATTCTTTCAATCTTTAACATCATTTAACATGTTTTCCACTTAAAATCAAGGATTTTCATGGGTGAAATTGGGGTTTTTGGGTAGAACCTAGGTTTTCCAAAAACTGGGGATTTGGACCTCGATTTGAGGTCCGATTTCAAAATAAATTACATATTTGAGTTCATGGGGGAATAGGTAATCGGGTTTTGGTTCGAACCTCGGGTTTTGACCACGTGGGCCCGGGGGCGATTTTGGAAATTTTGGGAAAAAAACTTGGGAAATTCATTTTTTATGCATTCATATTGATTCATATAGTGTTTATTAAAGTAATTGAGCAATTTGTGATTAGATTCGAGCGAATTGGAGGTGGAACCGCGGGGTAAAGCCATAGTTGAGGCTTGAGTTGAGTTCAAGGCATCGAGGTAAGTGTTTGGTTTAATCCTAGCTTGAGGGAATAGGAGTTGAGTCTTGTTTGTTATTTGCTAATTGATCGAGTACGATGTATAGGCAACGTGACGAGTATCTATACATTGGTGTCTAGCATGACCGTGAGTCCTTAAAGGGTGATTATCATGATTTTGTTGTGAATTCCATGTTAATTGAGGACTTCTATTTATTGTAAAGAGCATTGAAAAACATTATGATCATTTGATTTTTTCGTGGTGCTTTGGCTTGGTTGTGATACGAATTGAAAAGGTATCTGAGATGATAAAATTCTCGGGAGCATTGGCTCAAGTGATAAAGTGAGATGTGAAGTAAGAAACGAAAGAAAGCTAATGAGTTATTGGTTATTCCCTTGCCGGGATGTTTTGCTGTTTGGTAGACTTTTCTCCCTTGCCGGGATATTGAAATTGTTGTTATTGTTCCCTTGCCGGGATTCCTATTTTGCTTGTCTATTCCCTCGCCTCATTGTTTGTGATTGTTGTTTGGGTGAGGACGAGTGATAAAGCACGAAGGGTGATGCCGTGCACGATTGTGATATGAAAACTAATGCACGAAGGAACATTCCGTGCCATGATATGATTTCTAATGCACGAAGGAACATTCCGTGCCATGATATGATTACTAATGCACGAAGGAACATTCCATGCCATGATATGATTACTAATGCACGAAGGAACATTCCGTGCCATGATATTATTACTAATGCACGAAGGAACATTCCGTGCGATGATATGATTACTAATGCACGAAGGAACATTCCGTGCCATGATATGAATACTAATGTACGAAGGAACATTCTGTGCCATCATTTTGTGAGGTAAAGCACGAAGGGTGATGCCGTGCATTGTTTGCTATTGTGAGGACAGAGCGTACAACACGAAGGGTGATGTCGTGCATATTTCGTTATTCTAATTGCTTGGTGAGGATGAGAGTAAAGGCACGAAGGGTGATGCCGTGCATTTGTCTTTGATTTTCCTGATTTCTTTGCTGATAATTGAGTATTGTTGTCCTTTACTTCTATTTATTGATTTTCTTGTTGTTATCAGTTCAAGTGCATTACTTGTCTTATTCCATTATTTCTGTGATTCTTTACGTTGACATTTCCCTTTATCGTGTTACTTGTTATTATTGAACCAAGGTGTCCTTGCACAACGTTATGTCTTGAATTTATGCCTTAATTGCTACGTGATTATGTGACCTAATTGCTACGTGACATTCAACATATAAATTACTAAATTGCCTAATTGCCCCCTTATAATCCTTAATTAATTGCTATTTGTCACTATTCGTTTTCCTTAGTAAATCATAGATTTTGTGTACTTGTTGTCTTATGAACTCGTATTAATTGTTGCGTTGTTAGATTTAAATTTTTTTTAGAGGAACTGTTGATTTATTGAAATGGGAGCGGGTGGTACACCTACCACGAGTGATATTGAAATGGGATCGGGTGGTACGCCTACCACGAGATATTGAGAATTGGGATCGGGTTGCACGCCTGCAACAAGATGTGTTGAACATGAAAGTTGCATTATCTCTTCATTTACTGCTAGAAGTTAAATTGTAGATGTACGTTTTATGATTCCTGAAATTCTATTTCTAACTGTTACCCCTGAAGCATGCTCCCTTTCCCCAGTTTAAATTGTTATTTTCTTGTTACTTTCCGCATAGGTTTATTTGGTGGTCTGGTCCTAGCCTCGTCACTACTTCGCCGGGGTTAGGCTAGGCACATACCAGCACATGGGGTCGGTTGTGCTGATACTACACTCTGTGCTATTTTGCACAGATCCCAGGCTTCAGACAGCAGCAGCAATAGAGTGGGAACAGGCTTTCAACCCAGCGAGACCCGAGGTAGCCTTGCAGGCGTTCGCAGGCCCTAGTGTCTCCTTTCATCTATGTTCCTGTTTCTTTCATGTAATTCTGGAGACAGTGTCGAGTTTATTCCTTTCAGACCTTTATGTGTAGTATTCTTAGACCGTCTGTGAAACTGTGATATCAGTCTTGGGTAGAGGCCTTGGTTGAAATTTTCCGCAATTCTATTCAGTTTTCTATAATATTGAGACTTCCGCTTATTATTTAATTTTGTTGCTTTTGTATTATTGCAGATAATTGTTAAAAGTAATTAAATTTGGCTTGACTAGCTCTCATTAGTAGGCGCCATCACGACTCCCGAGGGTGAGAAATCCGGGTCGTGACAAGTTGGTATCCGAGCTCTAGGTTACATGGGTCTCACAGTTCACAGACAAGCTTAGTAGAGTCTGAGGGATCGGTACGGAGACATCTTTATTTATCCCCCGGAAGCTACAGAGTTAGGAAAAGTTTCACTTCTATTCTTTCCTGTCGTGCGATTTTGTTCTGTCAGTGCTAAATCGAAACCTCTACTCTTGTCCTCTCGTGAATGGCAAGGTCATGTACCGCTTCTTCACCCGAGCAGCAGCGGACCGGTGTTAGATCAGCTATGTCTTCGGAGGCTTGTGGAGGTAAAAGTATTAGAGGTAGAGGTAAAGGTATTAGAGGTGGAGGTACAGGTACTGTTCTTGTTTGTGGTAGAGAAGCTTCGGTTTTATTTTGCGCCGCATCTAGTCATGCCTAGTGATTTATTGAGTGTTCCTATTTATGTGTCTGCACCGGTGGGTGATTCTATTGTGGTCGATCGAGCCCATCGTTCTTGTATTGGGGTGATTGGAGGTCTTGAGACTCGAGTAGATTTGTTGTTGTTGGACATGGTTGACTTCGACATTATATTGAGGATGGACTGGTTATCACCTTACCATGCTATTTTGGACTGCCATGCCAAGGCGGTGACCTTAGTTTTATCGGGTATGCCTCGTTTAGAGTGGAGAGGGACTCCAGGTCATTCTACCCGCATGTCATATGGTATGTGAAAGCGTGGCGTATGTTCGTGATTCTAGTGCTGAGGTTTCCTTAATTGATTCGGTGCCCGTTGTTCTTGAGTTTCCTGATGCTTCCCTTCAGACCTGCCGGGTATGCCACCCGACAGGGATATTACTTTCTGCATTGATCTGGTTCTGGGCACCCAGCCCATTTTTATTCTGCCGCATCGTATGGCCCCGCCAAAGTTGAAAGAGTTAAAGGGCCAGTTGCAGGATTTGCTTGAGAAGGGTTTCATTAGACCAGCGTCTCGCCTTGGGGTGCGTCGGTGTTATTTGTGAAGAAAAAGGATGGTTCGATGAGGATGTGCATTGATTACCGGCAATTGAACAAAGTGACGATAAAGAACAAGTATCCACTGCCGAGGATTGACGATTTGTTCGACCAGCTTCAGGGTGCAAAGGTGTTTTCAAAGATAGACTTGAGATCTGGCTACCATCAGTTGAGGATTAGGGCATCCGATGTCCCTAAGACAGCATTCCGCACTCGGTACGGGCATTATGAGTTCTTGGTCATGTCATTCGGGTTGACCAATGCCGCAGCAGCATTTATGGAGTTGATGAACCGAGTGTTCAGGCCTTATTTGGACTTGTTCGTGATAGTCTTTATTGATGATATTCTGATATACTCCCACAGTCAGGAGGAGCACGAGCAGCACCTCAGAGTGGTTCTTCAGACTCTGAAGGATAGCAGTTATATGCTAAGTTCTCGAAGTGCGAGTTCTGGTTGAGTTCTGTTGCATTTCTGGGTCACGTCGTATCAGCAGAGGGTATTCAGGTGGACCTGAAGAAGATTGAGGCAGTCAAGAACTGGCCGCGACCAGCTTCAGCTACAGAGATTCGGAGTTTCTTGGGGTTAGCAGGCTATTATCGTCGATTCGTGGAGGGGTTTTCATCTATCACAGCCCCGATGACCAGGTTGACCCAGAAGGGTGCCTAGTTCAGATGGTCGGATGAGTGTGAGGCGGGCTTTCAGAAGCTCAAGACAGCTCTGACTACGGCACCGGTATTGGTTTTGCCCACAGGTTCAGGGCCTTATACAGTCTATTGTGATGCTTCCCGTATTGGGCTTGGTGCAGTATTGATGCAGGATGGCAGAGTCATAGCCTATGCTTCGAGGCAGTTGAAGATCCACGAGAAGAATTATCCGGTTCATGATTGGCAGCCATTGTTCATGCTTTGAAGATTTGGAGGCATCATCTATATGGTGTAACGTGTGAGGTGTACACTGATCACAAGAGTCTTCAGTACTTGTTCAAGCAAAAGGAGTTGAATTTGAGGCAGAGGAGGTGGTTGGAGTTGCTGAAAGATTATGATGTTACTATCTTGTACCACCCGGGGAAGGCCAATGTGGTGGCCGATGCATTGAGTAGGAAGTCCGCCAGTATGGGTAGTCTTGCTTATATTCCGGCCAGCCAGAGGCNATCTAGCTTATGTTCGGGATTCCAGTGCTGAGGTTCCCTCTATCGATTCGGTGCCCGTTGTTTGTGAGTTCCCTGATGGTTTTTCCTTCAGACCTGCCGGGTATGCCACCCGACAGGGATATTGATTTCTGCATTGATCTGGTTCCGGGAACTCAGCCCATTTCCATTCCGCCATATCGTATGGCCCCGCCGGAGTTGAAGGAGTTAAAAGAACAGTTGCAGGATCTGCTTGAGAAGGGTTTCTCTAGACCCAGTGTCTCTCCTTGGGGGTGCGCCGGTGTTATCTGTCAAGAAGAAGGATGGTTCGATGATGATGTGCATTGACTACCGGCAATTGAACAAGTGACGATAAAGAACAAGTATCCACTGCCGAGGATTGACGATTTGTTCGACCAGCTTCAGGGTGCAAAGGTGTTTTCAAAGATAGACTTGAGATCTGGATACCATCGGTTGAGGATTAGGGCATCCGATGTCCCTAAGACAACTTTCCGCACTCGGTATGGGCATTATGAGTTCTTGGTTATGTTATTTGAGTTGACAAATGTCCCAGCAGCTTTCATGGACTTGATGAACCGAGTGTTCAGGCCTTATTTGGATTCATTCGTGATAGTGTTCATTGATGATATATTGATATACTCCCGCAGCCAGGAGGAGCACGAGCAGCACCTCAGAGTGGTTCTTCAGACTCTGAGGGATTGTCAGTTATATGCTAAGTCCTTGAAGTGTGAATTCTGGTTGGGTTCAGTTGTATTTCTGGGTCACGTTGTATCAGCTGAGGGTATTCAGGTAGACCCAAATAAGATATAGGCAGTCAAGAACTGGCCTAGACCAGCATCAGCTATAGAGATTCGGAGTTTCTTGGGGTTGGCAGGCTACTACAGACGGTTCGTGGAGGGATTTTCATCTACTGCAGCCCCGATGACCAGATTGACCCAGAAGGGTGCCCAGTTCAGATGGTCGGATGAGTGTGAGGTGAGCTTTCAGAAGCTCAAGACAGCTCTGACTACGGCACCGGTGTTGGTTTTGCCCACAGGTTCAGGGTCCTATACTGTTTATTGTGATGCTTCCCGTGTTGGGCTTGGAGCAGTGTTGATGCAGGACGACAAGGTCATTGCCTATGCTTCGAGGCAGTTGAAGAATTCATGAGAAGAACTATCCAGTGCATGATTTGGAGTTGGCAGCCATAGTTCACGCCTTAAAGATTTGGAGGCATTATCTGTATGGCGTGGCGTGTGAGTTGTTCACTGATCACAAGAGTCTTCGGTACTTGTTCAAGCAAAAGGAGTTGAATTTGAGGCAGAGGGGGTGGTTGGAGTTGTTGAAGTATTATGATGTCACCATTCTTTATCGTCCGGGGAAGGCCAACGTAGTGGCCAATGCTTTGAGTAGGAAGTCAACCAGTATGGGGAGTCTCGCTTATATTCCGGTCAGTCAGAGGCCGCTTGCTTTGAATGTTCAGGCTTTAGCCAATCAGTTCGGGAGACTGGATGTTTCTGAGCCCAGTCATGTGTTAGCTTGCACGGTCGCTCGTTCTTCATTATTGGAGCGTATCCGTGATCGGCAGTTTGATGATCCCCATTTGTGTGTCCTGAGAGACACGGTGCAGCGTGGAGGTGCCAAGAAGGTGACCTTAGATGATGATGGTGTCTTGAGACTGCAGGGGCGAGTTTGTGTGCCCAATGTGGATGGGCTTCGAGAGATGATTTTAGGGGAGGCCCATAGCTCCAGGTACTCTATTCATCCGGGCGCCGCGAAGATGTATCAGGATTTGCGGCAACATTATTGGTGGCGTAGAATGAAGAAGGATATCGTAGCATATGTGGCTCGTTGTTTGAATTGTCAGCAGGTTAAGTACGAGCATCAGAGGCCTGGTGGTTTATTTTAGAGGATTGAGCTTCCCGAGTGGAAGTGGGAGCGGATTACTATGGATTTTGTTACCAGACTTCCGTTGACTCGGAAGAAGTTCGATGCAGTTTGGGTCATTGTTGATAGGCTGACCAAGTCAACGCATTTTGTTCCTGTTGCAACCACTTATTCATCTGAGAGGTTAGCTGAAATCTACATCAGAGAGATTGTTCGCCTTCATGGGGTGCCGGTATCTATCATTTCGGACCGGGGTACATAGTTTACCTCGCGCTTCTGGAGAGCAGTTCAGCGAGAGTTGGGCACACGGGTCGAGTTGAGCACAGATTCCATCCTCAGACGGACGGTCAGTCCGAGCGGGCTATTCGGATTTTGGAGGATATGCTCCGGGCTTGTGTTATTGACTTTGGAGGTTCATGGGATCAGTTCTTGCCTTTAGCGGAGTTTGCCTACAACAACAGCTACCGGTCGAGCGTCCAGATGGCTCCTTATGAGGCTTTACATGGTAGGCGGTGTCGGTCTCCGGTTGGATGGTTTGAGCCGGGAGAGGCTCGGTTGTTGGGTACAAATTTAGTTCAGAGGCCTTGGACAAGGTCAAGATCATTCGGGAATAGGCTTCGTTCAGCTCAGTCTAGGCAAAAGAGTTATGCAGACCGCAAGGTTCGAGATGTGGCATTTATGGTTGGCGAGCGGGTATTGCTCCGAGTATCGCCTATGAGGGGCGTGATGAGGTTTGGGGAGAAGGGCAAGCTTAGCCCAAGGTTCATTGGTCCGTTTGAGATTCTTGATCGAGTGGGAGAGGTGGCTTTCAGACTTGCATTGCCGCCTAGCTTATCAGCCGTGCATCCAGTTTTTTTTATGTATCCATGCTTCGGAGGTATCACGGCGATCCTACCCATGTGTTAGACTTCAGCACTGTCCATTTGAACAAGGACTTGTCCTACGAGGAAGAGCCGGTAGCTATTCTAGACCGGCAGGTCCGTCGGCTGAGATCCAGGAGTTTTCCTTCTGTTCGTGTTCAGTGGAGAGGTCAGCCCCCTGAGGCATCGACCTGGGAGTCCGAGTCTGATATGCGGAACCGTTATCCCTATCTTTTCCCCGACTCAGGTACTTCTTTCTTTTGTCCGTTCGAGGACGAACGGTTGTTTTAGAGGTGGAGAATGTGACGACCCAAAGGGTCATCACCTATTTTCTTACTCATCCCGTGCTTCCGAGGCCTCGAAAAACTCATTTAGGATTGCCACGATTTGCGTGCGCAGTCCGGGCGCGTAGCCGGAAAGCTTAAATATGAATTCTGTGTGAAAAATGCTAAATTTTGATATTAATATGAATATAATTGACATCGGTCAACATTTTTGGTAAACGGACCCGGACCCGTGATTTGACGATGCCGGAGGGTCCGTAGAAAAATATGGGACTCGGGCATATGCCCGGAGTCGAATTCTGAGGTCTAGAGCCCGAGAAAAGAATTTTTCTGTGAAATTATTTTTCTGAAATTACTAAGGAAATTGGAAATGAAATTTGATTAAAAGACTTTGGTATCGGGCTCGTATTTTGGTTCCGACGCCCGGTACAAGTCTTATATATGGTTTAAGCGCTTTCTGTAAAATTTGGTTGAAAACGGACGTCGTTTGACGTGTTTCGGACTTGAAATGGAAATTTGATGCTTTATGAAAATTTCAAAGAAAAACATAAGTTTTGAGGCTTGATTGGTTATTCCCTTGCCGGGATGTTTTGCTGTTTGGTAGACTTTTCTCCCTTGCCGGGATATTGAAATTGTTGTTATTGTTCCCTTGCCGGGATTTCTATTTTGCTTGTCTATTCCCTCGCCTCATTGTTTGTGATTGTTGTTTGGGTGAGGACGAGTGATAAAGCACGAAGGGTGATGCCGTGCACGATTGTGATATGAAAACTAATGCACGAAGGAACATTCCGTGCCATGATATGATTACTAATGCACGAAGGAACATTCCGTGCCATGATATGAATACTAATGCACGAAGGAACATTCCGTGCCATGATATGAATACTAATGCACGAAGGAACATTTCGTGCCATCATTTTGTGAGGTAAAGCACGAAGGGTGATGTCGTGCATTATTTGCTATTGTGAGGACAGAGCGTACAGCACGAAGGGTGATGCCGTGCACATTTCCTTATTCTAATTGCTTGGTGAGGATGAGAGTAAAGGCACGAAGGGTGATGCCGTGCATTTGTCTTTGATGTTCCTGATTTCTTTGCTGATAATTGAGTATTGTTGTCCTTTACTTCTATTTATTGATTTTCTTGTTGTTATCAGTTCAAGTGCATTACTTGTCTTATTCCATTATTTCTGTGATTCTTTACGTTGACATTTCCCTTTATCGTATTACTTGTTATTATTGAACCAAGGTGTCCTTGCGCAACATTATGTCTTGATTTTATGCCTTAATTGCTACGTGATTATGTGACCTAATTGCTACGTGACATTTAACATATAAATTACTAAATTGCTTAATTGCCCCCTTATAATCCTTAATTAATTGCTATTTGTCACTATTTGTTTTCCTTAGTAAATCATAGATTTTGTGTACTTGTTGTCTTATGAACTCGTATTAATTGTTGCGTTGTTAGATTTAAATTTTCTTTTAGAGGAACTGTTGATTTATTGAAATGGGAGCGGGTGGTACGCCTACCACGAGTGATATTGAAATGGGAGCGGGTGGTACGCCTACCACGAGATATTGAGAATTGGGATCGGGTTGCACGCCTGCAACAAGATGTGTTGAACATGAAAGTTGCCTTATCTCTTCATTTACTGCTAGAAGTTAAATTGTAGATGTACGCTTTATGATTCCTGAAATTCTATTTCTAACTGTTGCCCCTGAAGCATGCTCCCTTTCCCTAGTTTAAATTGTTATTTTCTTGTTACTTTTCCGTTGTACTTGTATATATATCCGCATAGGTTTATTTGGTGGTCTGGTCCTAGCCTCGTCACTACTTCGCTGGGGTTAGGCTAGGCACTTACCAGCACATGGGGTCGGTTGTGATGATACTACACTCTGTGCTATTTTGCACAGATCCCAGGCTTCAGACAGCAGCAGTAATAGAGTGGGAACAGGCTTTCAGCCCAGCGAGACCCGAGGTAGCCTTGCAGGCGTTCGCAGGCCCTAGCGTCTCCTTTCATCTATGTTCCTGTTTCTTTCATGTAATTCTGGAGACAGTGTCGAGTTTATTCCTTTCAGACATTTATGTGTAGTATTCTTAGACCGTCTGTGAAACTGTGACATCAGTCTTGGGTAGAGGTCTTGGTTGAAATTTTTCGCAATTCTATTCAGTTTTCTATAATATTGAGACTTTCGCTTATTATTTAATTTCGTTGCTGTTGTATTATTGCCGATAATTGTTAAAAGTAATTAAATTTGGCTTGCCTAGCTCCCATTAGTAGGCGCCATCACGACTCCCGAGGGTGAAAAATCCGGGTCGTGACACTTACTAACAAAGGGCTTGGGCAAGGCTCAACATGATTATCTTCTGTACAAGCTCGGAGTGAAGAACCTCTTCAAGCCTTCAGCTTGAGGGGGAGTGTTGAGAGAAGTGGAGTTAGTAAACTATGGTTAGCTAACTATAGTTAGTTAATTTAATTAATGTGGTTAGTTAGGAAGTTAGTGTATGTTAAGTGCATAAATATACAGTAGGAGCTAATGTACAGTTAAGACAATTCATTTTCATTTCTCAATGGAACAGTTACTCTTTTCCTCTTCTTAGCCTTCTCTCTAAGCTAACTTCCGATCTGAGAACTTCCATAACCATATATATATATATACCATAGTTAGATGATAAGCAAATGCTTGAAATATTATGCCTTTTGATGTAATATTGTGTGCGAGTAAATATTCAACTTATGCGGGAGGAAGAATTTGAACATTGGGTCGTTTGATTGGTGGGATGCAATAGACAATGATATCCCATGGGATTAGTTATTTCATCTTCTATATGTAATAGTTAATCCCATCAATTTCGTACAATATAGTTTTCAAGATCATAACCAGATGCAAATAAAATAATACCGCATTTTATGATTTTATCCCTGGACTGTTGTTCCTTATCCCACCAACCAAACGACCCCATCTACCTTTCACGGTCCCAAGGAATTATACCCAACAAAAATTACCATGTCTTTCTTGATTAATGTAATGACTTCCAATAATTCTTCCTTCAGAAGGTAACAGCAGAATTAGGATTTAAAAAAGGTAAGAAAGTATAATTTACACATATATACGATATAACCTAGTCAATATATACGATAATACCTTGTAAGTTCTAAGACAAACTCATGAATTGGATAAAAACTCACATTTTGATTGAATTGACGTTAAGATCAAACTTCTTAGCTCCTCCACCTTAAGTTGAACCAATTGTCCAATGTCCTATTTTTTGGGTAATCATCCATTGTTAGTATATAACACGTAAAATTTAACTGAAATAAAATTTTAAACGCGATAATAAAATCAGATAGCTTCTTTATATTCAAAATCTGGTTGATACGATTTGTTATTACAACCTGTACAATGTAGAGTAAACACAAATAATGCTCATAAAATATACTGTATATTTTTTCCCTAAATATATTACAGTAAGAGTTATGTGCATGTGTGGCTGCATATCATTAACAACAAAATTGATTTTATTTATTTGTTTATTGTTAATTGCTGATATTGTCACGTTGTGTGAGCAATGAGCATGATACGTAAAGTTTAATTTGTTGTTATGTACAAGTAGTCAAAAAGATGATTTGAGGAATCCCGATATATTTGTGATTTCCGTGAAGTTCAAGTAATATTAGTTATATATTTGCGTGTTTTCCTGGCAATACTAAAGTCTCTCCATGACTTTTAGTTGGATCATGATCCTTTATGGGGATTTGGTCTCTCTCCACATGTTCAGATTGTAAAACACATTTCCAAACAATTTCACTATATTTTATAAATAACTTCTTATTTCATAATCTCTTTATTCTCACTCTTTCTTGTTAAAAATATATAAAGATTGTTGTCAAAGAATCTTAATGTCGTATTTGAAGGGAAGTTCTTGGCTTAATTGCAGTACCATCTGTGGAGATTTTTGCAGTTATAAAACGAGCTTGCAAAACTAAATTGCTAAAGGATCTGTTTGGAATAACTTAAAAATACTCACCAAAAAAAAAAAAAAAAAAACGTATATATCCTATACTCATGATCTTTGAGTTTTTATAAGTTCCTGCTAGGTCCTATTAAAATGACAAATATAATCATTGGAGTTGAGTGTGAAATGTATTTAAAAAGGAAAATAAAGCAACCCAAGTGAAAATAAGATCCTTTATGCAGTCCTTGACTTTGATCTAATCGTCAGAATTTAAGTTCGATGGAAACAGATAACAAACTTCCTTTTAAATTTCTGGTATATACTACCAATTAATGTCACCTTACACCCCTTTTGTCCTCCTCTTTTATATGAAAAAGAAGAAAATTTGATTTCCATCAACCTGTTCATACGGATAGCATGTTCTTTTAGTTGAACTAATTCTAATTGTTTTACATTAAAACTGTAACACAACTCACTAGTTGGAAATAAATGAAAATTAAATATGCTTAATACAACTCACTAGTTGGAACAAAAACAACAACACTGGGTACACACTACCACTATCCTCCCCAGATCCCCCAGTGTGTGATAATACTGGGTATCTTGTTGTTGTTGGGTGTCAAAATATAAAAAAGTTAGATACTTCGAAAAGTTATGGAGAGTCAACGTATAGTAAATATACATAAAATAAAATAATTTACCTATCAATACATGTATTTTTTCGGCGAAGGGGTGTTGATTGACACCCCTTGGTTGAATGTGGCTCCGCCACTGCTTCTTGGACACTCCATAAAAAGCTATCAGTGTAATATTTTTTTCACTATTAGTGTAATTTTACCCAACATATTATAGAAGATTACTTTTTTTTTTAAAGATTATCAATTAATGTTTGTCTAGAGAATTGTAGTTATCTTTTAAGTAACTCGATGGTATAAATTATTTATACACCATTAATACATAAACGTATACTCGTCCAATTATGGATCACTGGACGTGACCGATTAAGAACAACTACTCCATCTTAGAAGTTAGAACAAAAAACATTAAATACATCCATGAAGCCAAGGAGATCAATTTCATGGGTGGTCATTCAACTTTGTATTCATTATGTAAAAGTTATTATTTATTTTTTTTGTTATGTAAAAGTCATTTAACTTTGTTTTCATTACCTAAAAGTTACTTTTCTTTCTTTTGTTACACAAAAATCATTTTACTTTGCTCTATTTATTACAAAAGTTACCTTAGCCAGATTTTATAATTCTTTTACTTGAAAAATCTATTATGCCCTTGACATTATAAATCATCTGATTTATATAATACCTTCTATATTATATACTATATAATTTATTTTTACCTAGGTATTTTACGTATAATTAAAATAACTTAAATTATTCATTTGTTATTTTTATAATATATCCATAAATTTAATTTTTTTCATGGCACTCAATTTGCTTAATCATATTTAAACATGAATATATTTTAAATATAAAAATAATTTATTATTTATGAAGTAATAACAAACAATTTTTTTTTTAACAATTGATAATTTTTTATAGTCAATAAAAATTTTAAAAAAGTTTCAGACATATTTGTGTTTAATATTAAAAAATTTAAAAGTTTTATCTATTAATATTATTTATTTGAAAGTATTAATTTGATGTGTCATTGTGCTAAATGTGGGTATTTTATTTATTGAATTAATTAGTATGGATTGGCTGATAAATCAGTGAGCTTTAATTTTATAATTTTCATTAAAAATATTTTATTAAGCATGGTTAAGAACATGAACTTGAGATTTATTCGCGGTAATATTACTGACAAATTTAATAATGCTACTTATATATTTTGAAAATTAACGTTAAGAAAAAATTAAATGTACGAAGATATTATAAAAATAATAAATGAAATAATATCAAGTAGCATATAATATAGAAGTTATTACATAAATAAGAGGATTTATAATATCAAGGGCATAATAGACTTTGCAAGTAAAAGTATTATAAAATTTGTCGAAGATGACTTTTGCGATAAACAGAGCAGAGTAAAATGATTTTTGTGTAACAAAAGAAAAAAACGTGACTTTTAGTTAATGAATACAAAGTTGAATGATTTTCACGTAACAAATAAAAAAGTGACTTTTGATACAAAGTTGAATGACCACCCATGAAATTTACTCTCCATATTTTATTAAGCACAAATACAAAGAGTCACAATATGCTCTATATTTTTCCTCTTAAACTTGTCTAGAAAACTCATTTACATATATATATTTAAACTTATTTACCACCTGTAAAAGATCACGTCAAAGTGTAAATCTACATATAAGTCTTGAAGTATAAGGGGAAAAAGATCATTCGCAAAGTTTACGTATTTTTTGTACTGTATTTTCTAAATCTACACATAAGTCTTGAAGTATAAATCCCTATTCATATGGATTACCACTTTAAAGTTATTTTAATTTTCAATCTCTGTCTTGAGATCCAAGTTTGGATGAGACAAGATGTACTACATTCAGTAAAAAAAGCGAAGAGAATAAAAACAGATGTTCTAGAAGCTTAACAAAAACTACCATTAACTATATTTTCCCCATTGAACAATGACTCGGATTCAACCCGATTATATTAGTATATAAATACAATAAATAAGAAAGATTATGTAGGCGGCGCTTTGACATAAAAATGTGAGACTTAAAAAAATAGTTTTGAAATTAAATTAAAAAAAAATTTAAAAATTATAATTAATATTAGGATTAGTTATCTTAAAATTGTGGTATTTTTTAAATTTTGTGGGAGGATGAGATAACTAATCCTAAAATAATTAGTTATGTAATAACTTATTTTCCAACCAAATAAATTCTAAAGTAATTTTGCTCATTAAATACTGGTATAATTAAAATCACATATAATTAAGGTATACGCTCGTTAAAAATGGTCAAAGTTCATAGGGTCTTTTTAACTATTCTGCCTTTACACAATGGAGTGGACGATTAGGAGAATTCCACAAGACTTGACCACAGGAGAGTGTAGCCAATTAGGGCATAGTTAATTTGGGGAGTAAATTCTCACGTGGATGACGCGTGGCTTTCGACATAAAAGTACTACTCCAATGCAGCTCCATTATAACGGAGCTACCCATCCTCCATCCATCCATCCATCCATCCATTACACACATATAACATACATACTGTTTTCTTCCCTCAGGAAATCTCAATCTTCTAACCACCATTGTCTAAATCTCTACCTTTTTTTTTTTTTCACACCATTGTTCTCGATTCTTGAATTTTTACTATGTTTTCCCTCTAAGATTCTGTTCCAATAACCATGGGTGCTTGTACCTCAAAGCCTCCGAATAAACCCAATCCTTTTGCCCCAAAAGACTCCCTCGAAATCCTTCCACCACCGGAAACTCCAAACCCGAACAAGGACAACAATGAAGTAAAAAAGTCACCTTTTTTCCCTTTTTACTCACCTAGTCCCGCTCGTTATTTTTTATCCAAGAAATCTCCTGCCCGTCAGTCTTCTGGTTCTAAGAGTGGTAATTCTACTCCGGCGAGGTTATTTAAACGCCCTTTTCCTCCTCCTTCTCCGGCAAAACACATAAAGTCTTTGCTTTTAAGGCGGCACGGTAGTGTAAAGCCTAATGCTGCTGCTATTCCTGAAGGAGAGGAAACTGAAGGTGCTAACTTGGATAAAAGTTTTGGGTTTTCTAAGCAGTTTAAGAGTAAATATGAGGTTGGGGATGAAGTGGGTAGAGGTCATTTTGGGTATACTTGTTCTGCTATTGCTAAGAAAGGTGAACTTAAGGGTCAACAAGTTGCTGTTAAGGTCATTCCAAAAGCCAAGGTTACTCCTTTCTCTCTTACTTGTTCCTTATGATTATACTGCATTGAAGTATATGTATGTGTTTTGAATAACTTACATGTCTGATCCATGAAGTTTATGTTGAGAAAAGTTGGTTTTTTTAGGAATTTATTTCCTTTGGTTAAAATTGTTTTGGGTTTAAGTTTTGTTCTATCTCTTTCTCTGCCTCTCTTTGTGGGGGTGGGATGAGTAGATCATCCTCTTGCTCCCTTAATTCTCCCACCGCCCACATGTATTTTAGTTCTTTAGTTTATTCTCCACTCTTATCTTGTGAATTTGGGGTTTTTTTTCACTTAAAACTGTTGTGTTCAAAATCAAAGTTCAAGATTCTCCAGCTACTTTTACTTTTTTTTTTTAAAAAAAAATAATTCAAAATCCCCTTTTTTGTGTGGGCATAAACTCTCCCTTTCTAGGAAATTGCTAGTAAGTGCTGTGTTAGTCTTGTTTTTTAGTAGTAGCTTTTGTTAAATATTCCAATTGAAGTTTATTGGGGTCCATGAAATGTTTGAAAAGAGTATAGTGGCTTACACTATTAAAAATTGAGGAGTTGGTGGGTTTTGAGCATTATAGAATTGTGCAATCTCTTGTCCATTTCCTTTGATGAAAACATAATCAATTAGCAAACTTGCTTAGTATAGTGTCCCGGTCTGACTCCTAAAGATTTTTACTTTTTGGTTCACAAAATCACCTATGCAAGTTAAACTATTCATATCTTTCTCAGAACTTCAAGGGCTGACTTTCCTATGTGACTGATGCTAGTCACTGCTTTTAAAACTGATGAACATTTGTAATTATCAACCCAAAAAAAAGGAACATTGCATATGATTATCTTCTTGCTCCAAGAACTCCTCTTTAAAAGGTGCCAGTATCATCTCTAGGAAAAAGATATACGATTATGCTAGAACATGACGTACCAAATCAAATGTAATCACAAGTCATGAATCCCGCATGGTTTAGAAAGGCCGACAGCAAGTGACAAAATTTCAAGCAAGTTGTACATTTACATAGTGACTAACAAACTTTAATCTGATACTTTTGGCCTTATCACTGAGGAGGCTGCAACTGGTATCTTTATATCCCATTGGTGTTAGAAACCTAACATCGACTCCTGCAGCCAATATTCTTGTCACTATGAGGTGATGACATGACTCACTCTACAACAACAACAACAACAACAACATACCCAATATGACTCACTCTGTTTGATGAAATCCTATTCAGTCACAGGGTGTTTCGTATAGGGAAATAATATACAAAATGATCTTATATAATCTTTGAAGGGAAAGATACCATGTCTTAGACGGAATAAGAGATTCAATCACACTGTTATGCTCCATTCTGCTTATCTATAATTATCGAAAAGGTAGATATTTATGTTGGAGGAGCTTCTGCTTTACTAGTAGACAGAAAGACTCTATAAATTCACGAGAATAACTATTTGTGTGCTTAAAAAGATTTTATAGCTGACTACTTTGAGGGACAAAAGAAAAGGTTTCGGTAGTAGATAGGTTTAGTAAAAATTTTCTACATGATCTCATAAGACCATATCATGTTTTGTAGCTTACAGATGAAGTTACATTGCTGCTAACGTTTACTTATGACCCGTTATATTTGTAACACTATAATGAATTCACTTTTGGGGGTTTAAGTTTTGTCAGATGCAATTCTTCTCTGTATATCTTACCGTCTTAACGGCTGACTATCAATTTACTCCAATTTTGTTGCCTTTCAGATGACAACAGCTATTTCCATCGAGGATGTTAGAAGGGAAGTTAAAATTTTGCGCGCCTTAACAGGACATAACAATCTGATACAATTCTATGATGCATTTGAAGATCAGGATAATGTCTATGTAGTGATGGAGTAAGAATCTTAACCACACATTAGTGAGATCTAATCTATTTTGCTGTAAGGTTTTTCCTGTCTGTCTTAGTGATGCTTCTGGTCAGGGGATAATTCATGTAAGCTCAACATGGAGGAAAGTTTTGGTATTAAGCCACAACTTAGCTACTCAAAGAAAGTGCATGACCCTAAACCTTTATAGCATCAGGCTTTAGAAGAATTTGTTTTGAGTCCCTAGCATGGTCTTTTAAGGATATGAAAGTAAGTGAACTATTGAAAACTTTCTGTTCAGGTTATGCCAAGGAGGAGAGCTCCTTGATAGAATACTTGCACGGTATGTCTTTAATTAATTTACGGAATTTGACTTCTAATTTATGGATTTGTCTTTTCTAAGTTAACTTTTTGGGTATACTATTTTATTTCCTTCTCATTTCCTTTGGTAGCGGTGGGAAGTACTCAGAAGAGGATGCAAAGGCCGTTATGGTACAGATATTGAATGTTGTTGCGTTCTGTCATCTCCAGGGTGTTGTGCACCGTGATCTTAAACCCGAGGTAAACAGATTCCTCAAACTGGCCTTGCAAATTAGAACACTAGTTATTCTTTTTTTATTTTCACTAGTTACAAAAGTATCTCATTTTTTCCATGTCTTCTTTCAGAATTTTTTGTTTTCGTCGAAGGATGAATCTTCCCAGTTAAAAGCTATAGATTTTGGCTTATCAGATTTTGTGAGACCAGGTTGGTTTTCATCATGCATATTTGCATGATTTCTAAATATTTGTCTTCTCTATAGCAATCAAAGAGATATTTGCCTTCTCCATTAAATGCTTTAAATATGATGTATGCAGATGAAAAGCTTAATGACATTGTTGGAAGTGCATATTACGTAGCACCAGAAGTTCTTCATAGATCATATGGTACAGAGGCTGATGTGTGGAGTATAGGTGTGATAGCATATATTCTTCTGTGTGGTAGTCGTCCATTTTGGGCTCGCACAGAGTCTGGAATCTTCAGGGCTGTTTTAAAGGCTGATCCAACTTATGATGAAGCACCTTGGCCTACACTAACTTCGGAGGCTAAAGATTTTGTCAAGCGATTACTGAATAAAGATCCTAGGAAAAGAATGAGTGCTGCTCAAGCTTTATGTGAGTGTTTTCTCCTGTGAAATTTTTTGGGATTCTCTTTCTTTAGATAGCCTCTTCTAATCACCCCCTTGTGCAGGTCATCCTTGGATGCGGAATCACAGTGGTGCAAACCTACCACTTGATGTTCTTATATTTCGACTCATGAAAGCGTATATGCGATCATCCTCTTTGCGTAAGGCTGCTTTAAGGGTGTGTATATTATTTAGCTGGAACAATTAATAGAACCTGATATATCTGTCTGTGCCCTTGATAGCTTATCTATTTATTTTTTCCTATCTTTTGGTTTTAGGTTTTGAAATAGTTTATAAGGGTTTTATTCTCAAAAAACAAATAGTTTTTAAGGTTTTAAGCCACCTTTCCTTTTTGTCTTTCAATAAAGTTTCTGCAATTACTTTCTTTGGTAAGTTTTTTTGATAAGGTAATCATTAATAGAGGAGCATTGACACTTTCTTTGATAAGTGATAAGGTATTCAACTATAGTGGATAATAAGCAGTAAGCTAGTGCGTCAAACATAGTTACAAGTTGTGCAGCTCCTGTATCATATCTAACGAGGAATCAGTATCCTGTACAAAGACCAGTTTGCACCAAAAAGCTAGCAGAGAAAAAGCTCTAAACTTAAGGATACGTAGTTCTCTTGTTGCCTTAAAAATTCTGTTTTTCCTTTCTGTCCAGAGAGTACACCAAATAGCTTGGGGTATAGTATTCCAAATTTTGAGGGATTGTTTGTGGGCACCATCTCTGTTCCAGCAAGTAAAAAACTCTTGGGAGGAGAGTGGGATAGGCCAACTCATGCTAAGAATAGCAAAAATAAACTCCACAGTTGAGAAGTGACCTTGCAGTGAAGAAAACGGCGATTTTCTTCTTCAAGATGGTCTTCACAGAGGACATCAACTACAGAGTTTGAAAGCCTCTTTGCTGAAGGTTGTTTTGAGTGAAGCAGGCCTCCCTAGCCACTAACCAAGAGAAGCAGGAGACAGGGGAGTGTTGTTAAAACCAGATCTGATTTCAAGGCCAAGAAGCAGTTTTGTCATTAAAAGACAGGATTTTGTAGCAAGATTTCACTGAAAACAGACGCTTTGGGTGTCCCCTAAGGGTTCAGTGAACCTTCTACCCCAATCCGTGCAGTTATGCGGTGTAGGATACCGGATAAGTCTCACCAATTACTTATAAAAAAGAAAGATATGTCTCACCCGTTATCAGGGATATGTGAGAAAAAGCTTATATTGCCATAGGTATTAATCATCGGAATGGACAAGTTGCTTTGATTTTGGGGCAGTGCTTGTTCTCCTGAAAAGCAATTCCTTTTTTTCATAAAACTTTTTTTTAGTTCCAGGGATGTTTTACTATAAGACTTTTTGCTGTTGTCCTAATTCATCTTGAAAGTGATGACAATAAAGTCTTACTAGGATAAAATAAACTAGTCTGGTGAATATATCTGCTAAGCTGAAGGTCTATCTGAAACAACCTCTCTACCTTCTGCGTACACACTACCCTCCCTAGACTCCACTTGTGGGATTCAACTGGGTTGTTGGTGGTGGTGGTGGCGAATATATATGCTAAATCCCTTTTAGCCTGTGAAATTATCTTGATAGATTATTATTCTACGATTGGAAAAGTGATTGAGGCCAAAGTAACTTGTTTTACTTTAAGATCTTTACTGTTAACTACTTCCTTGAGTCTGATAGCCTTTTTGGCCAAGCTTCTTTTTGGCCAAAAGTGCTTTTTTTTTGCCAAAAGCACTTTTGGCCAAAAATTGAGGTGTTTGGCCAAGCTTTTGGAAGGAAAAAAAGTGCTTTTGAGGAGAAGCAGAAGCAGTTTTGGAGAAGCAGAAAAAAGTAGCTTCTCTCCAAAAGCACTTTTTTGAGAAGCACTTTTGAGAAAAATACACGTAGAAGCAGTTTTTTTAAGCTTGGCCAAACACTAATTGCTGCTCAGAAGTGCTTTTCAAACTAATTAGGCAAACACAAATTGCTTCTCACCAAAAGTACTTTTGAGAAAAGCACTTTTGAAAAAAAGCACTTCTCAAAATAAGCTGATTTTTGCAGCTTGGGCAAACGAGCTATGAATTACATAGATTGTGACAGGATAGTCATAGGATCTATGAAGCACCTGCCCATTATTACAAATAAGATACTTATCCAAGGAGAGAGGTCGAGGAATAAACGAATAACCGAAGAAGATAACATGATAATTCTTCTGCATTCATGAAGCTGTACAATTTGTCGGTAGTTCTTGGGTCTCGGACGCAGCCGTTGCGCTAATTCATCTTGAACGTGACGACACTAAAATCTTTCTAGGATAAAATAAACTAGTCTGGTGAATATATCTGCTAAATCCCTTTTAGCCTGTGAAATTATCTTGATAGATTATTATTCCACGATGGGAAAAGAGATCGGGGCTAAAGTAACTTGTTCCTATTGATTTTGTTTCTTCACTCTTGAGCTGTTAGTCTCGATAAGTTCACTTGGATAACTTTCAGGATGTGTATCGCTCTTACATGGTTTAGTTTAGATGTTCCGAGAAGAAAAGCAAATGATATTATGCTTCTTTCTCATATTGTGGGTTCATAAAGCTCTATGTTGTACTCTATTTACCAGAACTCTGAAAGGTGAAAAAGGGATCTCTTTAATTTAATCGCTAGGTATTCGGGATGAAGTTAACCTGATTAATGCTGAGTTTTTCTAAAGTTCTATTGATTTATGTAAATTGATATGGTGATTCTACCTCTTTTATCAGCTCTGATGATCATAGTCTTGGTACATTTGACTTGGTATATTAATAATATTTTTGCCTTTGCAGGCAATGTCGAAAACTTTGACAGCAGATGAATTGTTCTACCTGAAGGAGCAATTTGCATTGCTGGAGCCGGACAAAAATGGCAGCATAAAACTAGAAAATATAAGATCAGTTAGTATCTCAACTCTCTCATCTTCAGCTCTTCCGCGGTTTTTGCTGAAGCCTGAAGATCTTATCTCCTTGCTCTTTTTGTGCCATGTAGGCGCTGATGAAATATGGAACAGATGCTATGAAGGAGTCGCGCATTCCGGATTTTCTTGCCTCGGTACTGACATAACTGTCACTTGTGTTTCCCTGCTTCTTCTGTGCTTGTAGCTTATGATTAACTGTTTTTTTTTTTTGTCATCTTTGACAGCTAAATGCACTTCAATATAGAAAGATGGATTTTGAAGAATTCTGCGCAGCTGCCTCAAGTGTTCATCAGTTGGAGGCACTTGAGCGCTGGGAACAACATGCTAGGTGTGCATATGAAATTTTTGAGAAGGATGGCAATAGGGCTATTATGATAGAAGAACTTGCATCTGTAAGTTTCCTTACAAATGCCATGTTCTGCTCTCGCGTTTGCATTGTATATGACTTTTTGAGTGTACTGAGTACTTACTGTATGTTTCATGACATGTTTACTGCCTGAAATTGTGATCAAATCTCGCTTTCAGGAACTTGGACTGGGTCCTTCGGTACCAGTTCATGCTGTTCTACATGACTGGATAAGGCATACAGATGGAAAGCTAAGTTTTCTTGGATTTGTGAAATTGTTGCATGGTCCTTCCACTCGAGGACTTGCAAAGGCGCAGTAATATGTGAAACATGCTTTGGAGAATATTGGATGTACCATGTCTAGACAGTGTGGCTGAGATAAACCTTCAAGCGCTTCAACATTTCAGTTATCTGCCACCTTGCACTGAAGCGTCAAAGAGGCCTGCCCTGAATTGGACTGTCTGGAGTATCTTTGATTCACGGTTTCCACTTTTATAGCACGTATTGATAGCTTTTGTTTCCATACCGTATAGTGTAAAGATTTCTGATGGTGTGCGGATTGTTGATTGGATTTGCAGTTGTTTGCTACTAAGGGGAATGGTCCTAGTTGCAACTCCTGCCAACAGGGATTAACAAGATGTAGTTACTTCTAGATATGCCACTTAAATTGGGAATGTGGTGCTCAGTATAGAAAACATAGGACCTTAGTTGATTCAATGCTGGAATTGGATGATTTAGTTGATGTATTCTCTATTTGTTGTCCAATTTGAGTCCAGGCTAAAGTTGCCTGGCTGTTAAATTGTATCCTCTTCCCTAGCAGATAAGGTGCTTCTGTTTCTGGTGCTTAATTATACAACTCCATAAACTAAAGGCTGTTAATTTTCTCATTATCTGAACTGAAAATTGCAGCAACCCTATCTATTTTAACATCCAACCAAGTATCAAAAGGTCTGTTTAATACTAATGGACTTTGTCAAAAAATACATTCCAAAATCAAAGGGAAGTTAATGGACATGGATTTTGCCAGTTAATTTCTAGCTTGAAGATAACATGTCCTACAATTTTGCATGTCGACAAACTCTACTTAAACAAAGCAGATGTTGGTGATTGAAAAGAGTATTGTGATGGGAACTCTGAAAATAATTACAACAACCACCGCTCAGTAAAATTTTACAAGTAGGGTCTTGGGAGGGTAAAATTTTACAAGTAGGGTCTTGGGAGGGTACATGTACACAGCCTTATCCCTACTCTGGAAGGGCTGGAAGGACAAAGAGACTGTTTCCGATAGACCCTCGGCTAAAGAAGGTGAAAAAACTCTGAAAATAATTGCTTGTACTAAAACAACAGGATTTTAGTACACTATATAAGGTAGCTTCTGTAAGTATTATTGGTTCTTTCAAAAATTCCAACGAGGGTAATTGCAGGGTCTATTGAAGTCCTATGTTCCCTATTAAAAAATGAAAATTTTACCAAATATAGCAAAGGTATACACCATATTTATTATAAACTAGAATCATTTTAAAATATTATTTTCTATAGCTACCTTTTATATTTTATATGCAAAATAGGTATTCATGGTATATACTAAGCTATTTATATTTTTTCTTTCTCTTTCTTTAAATTAACATACGATTCTATCTCATAATTTTTCTTCTTTCTCTCTCTTTCTTCTCTCTGTTCGAGCAAAATAAGCCGATTCCTCTAGGGTTACTGCGATTGAATATTCGGAGGTGTGGATGAGAAGGAAGACAACGATCACTCGCTATTAGATCAAGTAGCGGGAATATTCTCGTCTATAAACCAGTGATTTCAAGATATACTGTGCCTTCACTTTCTAACAGAGAGGCATAATGCTGAGCAATCGACTAATTGCAATACAGTTAACACAAGGAGTCTTTTGCAATGCGCTCCGTCTATCTATGATCACATACAGTCAACACAAGGAGTCTTGACCGGAAAATACCATTTCCGACGAACTTTCTTCTCATTCTTTGCTATTTAGTCACACACAATGATACAAATACATTGTATTTTGTACAAATTCACTCAAACACATTGTATTTTTGCATAAATATATTTTTTTGCCTGTATTTATGTATTTCGGAGGTCTGTATTTTTTTAATACAACTGAATATACATGTATTCATGCATACTGTATATCAACATTGAAATACACTGAATACAAACATTAAAATAGAATAGAATATAAACAATAAATATATTTAATTTAAAATACAGTAAAATACACTGAATACAAATAGAAATAACAGTGAATACAACCAATAAAATATACAGAATACAACAGTAATAACATGTATTAGGAATAACTAAAATATTGTTAATACAAATACATTTAAGTACACTGAAACATTGAATCTAATGAATGCAACAGTAAAAAAATAATATTGAAATACACTAAATACAAAAGTTAAATACAACAGTTATATACCACTGAAAAATCATTTTAATTAATTAGGTTGATAATGAAGCATGTTAGAATTGATTTTGTTGAGTTATATTAGGAGTGTATCACGCTAATTAATATTATTTTCGTTATTAGAGAGTTGGACAGACCTATTTTTAAGGTGATTGTTGTTACTGTATTCATGAATATATGCGCGTACAGTTGGACTACCCTGCTTTGTAGGCTCTTTTTGCTGTTGTATTCATTAATACATTGTCGTAATAATTTAATAGTAGCTATAGAAATAATTATGTATATGATAGCTATAACAAGTTAATAGCCGCTAAATAATGTAGCGGTTAAAAAAAATTATTTTCTATTTTAGGATGTCAGCGGTGGGACCTTTCTAAAAAAGTGGAGTATATGATTTTGTAATGTAATCGCTATTTCTTCTACCTGTAAGTAACTGGTACATGTTACAAGTTACAACAGTCGCCGTTGCTCCATTTTTCCGACATGCTACTTGTTAAACCCTACCGGAGGGCCCTCCATTGCTCAACTCGGCAACTCCAACCAAAAACCCTAGACTCACCATTCCCTTCTCCCTCCGATATCATTTTTGTGAACAGGGCAGTTTCTATCCTCAAAGGCCACGACCCAATTCCCTTAAACTCCTTATCTTCCCAATTCACCCCTCAATATGCTTCTTCCCTACTTTTCCAATCCCAATTTGATAAACCCCTTGTTCTAAGATTCATCAACTGGGCACGTCACCGCCAATTCTTCAACCTTCAGTGCAAGTTCATTTCCATTCATATCCTCACTCGTTTCAAGCTCTACAAGACCGCCCAATCCCTCGCCGAGGACGTCGCTGTGAAATCTCCCGATGACAAGGGTGAATTTGTCTTTTCATGTCTCAAGGACACTTACCATTCTTGCAAGTCTAGCTCTGCTGTGTTTGACTTGATGGTAAAAAGTTACTCTCATTTGAAAATGATTGATAATGCCATGAATATCTTTGAATTAGCCAAGTCTAATGGGTTTATGCTTACTGTTTTGTCCTATAATTCCATTCTTGATGCATTGATCAGGGTCTCGTGTAATGGGTCTTTTGAATTAGTTCAGAAGTTTTATGATGATATGGTTAATTCTGGGGTTTCGCCCAATGTTTATACTTATAATATTATGATCCGGGGCCTTTGTGGAAAAGGGGATTTGAAAAAGGGTTTGGCTTTTTTAAATGAAATGGAAAAATGTGGCTGCTTGCCTAGTGTTGTAACATATAACACAATAATCGGTGCTTACTGTAAAATAGGTAAGGTTGATGAGGCAGTTGAATTTTTGAAACTAATGCAAGTTAGGAACTTGGAACCAAGTGTGGTCACGTATAATGCTATTATTAATGGGTTATGCAGAGAAGGAAGGATGAAAGAGACGAGTGAGGTTTTGGAAGATATGAGGGGAAAGGGATTAGTTCCTGATGAAGTGACGTATAACACTCTGGTAAATGGCTATTGCAGAGAGGGTAATTTTCATCAAGCACTTGTTTTGCACTCGGAAATGTTAAGGAATGGGTTGTCTCCAGATGTTGTGACCTATACTTCTTTGATCAACAGCATGTGCAAGACTGGGAATTTGCATCGCGCGATGGAATTCTTTGATCAATTACGTGCTAGGGGATTATATCCTAACGAGAGAACTTACACGACATTAATTGTTGGCTTCTCTCAGCAGGGTTTTATGAATGAGGCTTATAAACTTTTGAATGAAATGATTTCAAGTGGCTTTTCCCCTTCAATTGTGACTTATAATGCTTTAGTTAACGGGCATTGTGCATTGGGCAGGATGGAAGATGCTTTAAGTGTAATTCAAGAGATGGAACGGAGAGGGGTGGTCCCAGATGTTGTAACTTATAGTACAATGATATCTGGGTTTTGTAGAAACCACAATTTGGAAAGGGCATTCTGTGCTAAGCAGCAGATGGTTGAGAAAGGGGTTTCACCTGATGTTATTACTTATTCATCCCTAATTCAAGGTCTTTGTGAGCAGCAAAGCTTGACTGAAGCTCGTGAGCTTTTCCAGGAGATGTTGAGAGTGGGTATTCAACCTGATAAGTTTACATATACTACACTTATTGGTGCATACTGTTTAGAAGGGGATATTAAAGGCGCTCTTAACCTGCATAATGAAATGATAAATAAGGGTTTCTTTCCTGATGTCGTCACTTACAGTGTCCTAATCAACGGGCTCAACAAACAAGCTCGCACTAGAGAAGCAAAGCAGCTTCTGTTCAAGTTGTTGTATGAGCAATCAGTTCCTAGTAGTGTCACATATGATATGCTGATTGAAAGTTGCAATGATCTTGATTTTAAGAGTGCAACAGATCTTATTAAAGGATTCTGCATGAAAGGTTTGTTAGATGAAGCGGACAGAGTTTTTGAGTTGATGCTGCAAAAAGACAAGAAGCCGAGTGAAGCGGCTTACAACCTGCTTATACATGGTCATTCTAGGGGTGGGAATTTACATAGAGCCTTGCATCTTTATAGAGAAATGGTGAGTTTTGGATTTGTTCCTCATACAGTTAGTCTTATTGTGCTGATGAAAGAACTATTTAAAGAAGGGATGAGTGAAGAATTAAATCAAGTAATTCAAAGCACATTGGGGTCCTGTAAACTTGCTGATGGTGAGCTAGCAAAAGGTATTGTTGATGTAAACTACAAGGAAGGGAACATGGATGCAGTATTCAATGTACTTACTGATATGGCCAAGGATGGCCTTTTTCCGAATAGTGGGAAAACTGCTTTTTCTCACATGCCATGATAAAGTATTTATCATCTGGAATGATTACACTACTTTTGTCATGTGCATGTTAGAGTGCATCAAGCAGCAGAAAACTGGGCTGCAACATGTTGCTTTCCACTCCTCTACGTTTCTCATTCCATTGTGAACATAGGAAAACAGTTGGAAAACTTCTTTCAGAAAACAGTTGCTAGAAATCTTCTGAAATAGAGTTGTTGGGAAGCTGTCACCTTATTCAGTCAAGCAACTTTCTCGTTCGATATGGTTAATTTCCTGATTTGCTTGTAATTCAACAGTTTCCCACAAGCTGGAAGGTCAGATATTCAACTCCTATTTTTGGATTTAAAATGTACCTCAATTTTATAAGTTTTCTGCACATGAAATTCTGCATAAGACTTTTGAACTTCTTGAGAGAGTTCAATTATATTTAACCTTAGATTCTAGCATTTGGAGATGTCAGTTTATGGTTATCAACTGCAAATTATTTTGGTTTTTTCTCTTCAGAAATGGCACCATCTATCAAGGCATGCGGAGAATATGGACCACCATCCTTGCTTGTATATGGGCAGATTGGAAAGAGAAATTGAGATGTTATGAATACAAAGCCAACTAATTTAGAAGGTAAACTTTAACTGTATAGTTTTGCGTTTCTTTAGGGGTGTAAACAACAACTTGTAAATGGGGCAGATATGTTGGGATTCATGGACCCCACTTGTGGATTACACTGGGTATGTTGTTGTTTCATGGAATTTCCTCCATTGATAGAAGGGAGGTTTTTGGCTTTTGGGGTCATCTTGTACTATGTAAAGATTAGAGCTCCTCCTTAGTGCTGAACTGCTGATTGTTTCATTAAGAATACCTTTCCTTTCAAAAAACATGACACTATCATATTAATCATTCCCTCCCAGCATCTATGTCATGTATCTCATGTAAACCTTGCCTTTTGTATTGGCTGATTAACTGCTATGTTGCTCAGACTTTCCAAAGATGTTGCCGGGTGCGTGTCGGATCCTTCAAAAGTAGTGTAAAATAGTGTATTTTTGGAGGATCCGACACGGGTGCGGCAACATTTTGGAGAGTCCACGCAACATAGATTAACTGAGCACATGCCAACTAGATGTACCATACTCTCATTTCTTTCTGTAATACATCTGCTCTACTTTAATCGTTGGTCCATATATAAAAAATGCCTTGACAAAAAGCTGAACACCTTTTTTTTGTAAGTAAAGGCTGAACGGCGTTTCAAATCCCTTTAAGCAATAAGTAGGGGTTTATTTGAACAGGTGAATCAAAAATGGGAAAGAGACGAGTTCCGTTTGAGAAAGTGTGCAAATTTCAGGTATGACATCGTCTTTTGCTAATATGTTTGGTTCTCTTGCTAAAATTATACTTAGACAAAGACGTGACCGCAGGATCAATTTCTTATGCTTAACCAATTAAATTTAGACAATGATATGACTGAAGAGGAAAGAGCAATTTTTTATGATTAACCAATCCAAAGCTATTATTGTTCAACTCTTCTTTGCTAGTAGCTTTTTTTTTGGGATGGTTAACATAGATACTTTAATCAGATGAGTACTTTGTGGATGCTTGTAATACACTCTCTTTAGCTACCTGCATGCTTGACGGTCTTTTTCATTTGCATCATTCTGATAAGATGATGATAGTTGCGGTCTTTGTGATAATGCCTAATGCTATCAGCATCCTTTGAATTTCCGAGGGGCATATATCGTGAAGTTGTTTGCTAAGCCAGTTCATGTTGCTTCTAGATGATGTTCCTAAAATTGGTGGTCAATGCAAGTTGGCGAAAGCTGAGCATTTTAGTACAAGCTATAATAGTCCATAGTTGCCTTGTGACTACGGGGTTGCGGCAAGCATGTCACAGCAGTTGCTTCATGGAGTGCAAAATTGGCATTGACATAATCTCTCCTCATGCATTTGGAAGTGAAAGCATGTTGCCTTTAACAAGAATCCATGTTTAAATGTATGGATGATGTTTCCTTGGTTAGAAGCTGGACCTCTCATTATTCGTTCAAAATTGTCCCTGGCTTTTATGTTCTCCACTCCAACATTAGCAGTTTGTTCCCAGAGCAACTCTGGTGCCATATATTCTTCATATTTCTTACATCAATTTTAAGCAGCTGAACGGCACCCCCATGTTTTGGAAAGTCTGGTTATGCTTACTTATTAGTATTTTATTTGATTTACCAAAATCCTGTCCACTGGACCTTTTTTTTTTTTTTTTTTTAATTCACCTATGTTTTAATCGGTTGTCTTCTACTTCCCAGGACGACACAATTGGTATTTCCAACACATTGGTACATAAAACTGATAATCTTTCCAATTTGTGTCGAGTCTTCAGTTGAACGTACAATTCTCCCCTCAGTACCCCCAACCCTTTTCAATAAGAAAAAGAATAAATTTTCCCTGTTATGAGTGAACTTGTGTAAAAAGGTATGGCGTACTTGTTTGAATGGCTCATTTAAGCACAGTATCCAGCAATCTCTAACAAGCGATACCCCTGCTTTCTTGCCTTACTAAACTTGCTACATCATCGGTGTTGACCGCCGGGAAATTTTAATTGCTGCTAGATGGGTTTTATTTGTTTTAACAGTTGATTATACTGTTGGTAAATCTTGTGACTTTAATCCTAATTGGCTGATGCTAGGCAAGTATAAGGTCAGAGTGAGACAGCTTCAAGTTTAAACGCCCCTTATTTCTGCAAACGGGCTTTCACTAAAAAAAATTCTTTTAATCTTCGAAAACTAAAGGGAAAAAGGGCCAAATATACCCCTTTACTTTCAAATATTGTCTATATTTAACCTCTGTTGCCAAATTTACCCCTACTGTTATACTATCTGGCCAAATATACCCTATCATCAGCAAACATTTAAAAATTACCCCTTGATCTGTTAAGTAATCCAAAATCTCCCAAACTCTTTTTATTTAAATCACTTGTTGTTTTTCTTGCTCCACTATTTTCAGAAATTATTATTAATGTGAATGCTAAAGTTACAAGACTACACAAATTATTTAGGAATATTTTTATTACCAATGCACCCACTTCTCTTCTGGTAATAATGGGTTTGAAATTACCATTGAAGAATGGTCCTACACTGTCTCATCAGCAAAGAGTTGATCTCTGTGCAGAGGTAACTACTCAAGAGATTGTTGAGAGTCTTAAAGCAATTGGTGATGATAAAGCTCCAGGTATTGATGGATTTAATGCAGTTTTCTACAAAAAAGCATGGGACATTATCAACACTCAGATCACAAATGCTATAAAGGAGTGCTTCTCAACTGGAAAGATCTATAAGGCCATCAACTGCACCACTGTTACATTAGTTCCTAAAGTGACTAAGCCTACCACAGCCGAAGAATATAGACCAATAGCCTGCTGTTCAATCCTATACAAGATGATCTCTAAGATCTTGCTTCTAGATTGCAGAAAGTCATGCCATTCATCATTTGTGAAGCTCAAGCAGGGTTCATTTCTAGTAGAAAGATTGCTGACAATGTCATCCCAGCTCATGAGCTAGTCAAACCTACACTAGAGCTCAGATATCTCCTAGGTGTATGATAAAGATTGATCTCCAAAAAGCTTATGACTCAGTAGAATGGATCTTCCTACAACAGGTGATGGAGGAGCTTGGTTATCCTGATAGGTTTATCAAGTGGATAATAGAATGCATCAAGACAGTTAACTATACTATCCTTGTGAATGGAGAAACCACGTAACCTTTCAATGCTGCTAAGGGTCTTAGACAAGGAGATCCTATTCCTCTTTTCCTACTTGCAATAGTGATGGAGTACTTGAGCAGATCCCTACATGAGCTTAAGAAGGAACCTACATTCCAGTATCACCTCATATGTAGGAAACTGGACATAACTCATATGAATTTTGCTGATGATCTCTTGTTATTTGCTAAAGGTAATCTATCCTCAGTGGTCACATTATACAAATACTTCTCTCAGTTCTCTGAAGCATCAGGTTTGCAGGCTAATTTGGATAAAAGTTCAGTATATTTTGGTGGAGTGAAACAAGATGTGAAGGAGCAGATATTGGCTCACCTGGGGTTTGAAAAAGGATCCTTGCCCTTCAAATATCTAGGCATTCCTTTATCTACAAAGAAAATAGCTCTCATACAATGGCAGCCTGTGATTGAAAAGATCACAGCCAAGATCTCTTCCTGGACTGCTAAAAAGCTATCCTATGATGGTCGTGTGCAGTTGGTTCAATCTGTTATTTTTGGTATTCAAGCTTACTGGGCTCAATTGTTCATCTTGCCTGCTAAGGTATTGAAAATGATAGAGGCACTCTGTAGAAGCTACATTTGGTCTGGAACTAACACAATAACCAGGAAGGCATTAGTAGCATGGGAAAAGATTTGTACTCCTAAGTCAGCTAGTGGACTAAATCTCATAAATCTTCCTCTGTGGAACAAAGCAGCAATTGCCAAAACGTACTGGGATTTAGCACACAAACAGGACAAGCTATGGATAAGGTGGATCAATGCATACTATATCAAACAACAGCAGCTACAACATATGCCATTGCCACAACAAGCAAGTTGGATGGTGAGAAGAATAATTGGATCAAGGGTAACCATGCTACAGACACAGAATTTAAATGATCACTGCAAGAGCATTATCAGACAAATATACCTACAGCTGTTAGGAGACTTACCAAGAGTTAGCTGGAAATGTCTAGTCTTTCACAACTCTGCCGGACTAATGGCAGTCTTCACCATGTGGCTGTTGCTCCATGGAAGACTACCTACTAAAGATAGGCTAGCCAACTAGGGTTTAAATGTCACCCCTCAATGTGTTATGTGTCAAGGTTAGGAGGAATCAAGGGAGCACATCTTTGTGCAATGTCCATATACTATAGAACTGTGGAAAAAAGTCATGAAGTCGATTCAAAGTGTACAAATGATCACCACCTACTGGGACCAACACCTTCAGTGGATCATCAAGCAAGGAAAAGGGAAGTCCAATAAGGCTAGCATCTCCAGAATGATATATGTTGAGGCCTCATATGCAATTTGGATAGAAAGAAACACACGTATATTTGACCAAAGGTATCGAGGCAGTGATGTTCTTGCAAGAGAGATAGCATATATTTGCAATATTAGAGTAGCTACTCGAGCTAAGAGTTATATACAATAATTTTATCTAAGAACAGAGTAGATTCTTTAGTGATATATGCAAATATGTATGCTATGTTTACTTTTAAACTTTGAGATAGTCAGTTGAGTTAGCTTGACTGTGGATTTGTACGGTTCTTCTTTGGTGATTAATACAAAAGAAAATTAATTACCAAAAAAAATAATGGGTTTGAAATTGGTTTAAAATTTTATTTATTTTTCAACCATATACATACCATAGAATTCAGTGGGTCTATTTATTGTGTATTATATGCAGTTGATCATCATGTATGTACATGTATATTCAAATATATTTTGTCATTGTCTGGTTATTGTAGAGTTCGATCGACTAAGCATTTGATTAAACCAAAGTTGAATTTGACAGTGTAAAATTTCTGAGGAACTTCAACTTCAATCACTAATACTTGCAAAGTCTTCGTACATTTGGTGCAACGAATTCATTAAAATTGGGATGTTGTAAATACTTTTAGAATTTAGACAAACTACCTAATTTAGATTCTTGAATTTACTATACTTTGTTTATTAACTGTTGTGTTATTTAATATTTCTTTCTCTCTATTTTTCTCCAATTCAAAAAGTAGGTAAATGCCAATTATTTCAAAAATAGTGGACCAAAAAGAAGAATCAGTGACTTAACTAAAATAATTTGGGAGATTCTGGGTCACCTGATGGACTGAGGGGTAATTTTTAAAAGTTTACTGATTGTAGGGATAAATTTGACCAGATAATATAATAGTAGGGATAAATTTGACCAGATAATATAACGAAGGTCAAATATAGACAATATCTGAAAGTAGAAGGGTATATTTGGCCCTTTTCCCAAAACTATTTCTTTTTCTTTAGGAAAAATAAATAAATCCAGGCGTTATTGTTTCCGGTACAGTAAGACATCTCTATAACACCATCCCTATATAACAACACTTCATTATAAAAGCCAAGCTTTTTCCGAACCAATTTTTATGTTACCAGATAATATAATGGTAGGGATAAATTTGACCAGATAATATAATGGTAGGGATAAATTCCAGCAAGCACGTTGACACATGCTTCCTTTACTTCTTTCTAATACGAGTACCTAACTGTAATTTCCCAAACAATGTCCTGAATTACATTGTCTATATCTGAAGCATGTCAACAGAAAGTAGAAACAGACATTTCCCACTTCCGGCAACTGCATTAGGTCCCTGGCCTCAACTCCCTAACCCCCAAGAAAAAAAAGGGCAAAAATAAAATAAAAAAATAAAAAGCAAGAATTGATTCAACATATTACAGAATTGAAAAGCAAATTCAAATCTCTTTTTTGACTTCTGACCAGGAAATCCAACTTAAACTTGCCTTAAAACCAAACTGTCAGGTCCTATATGATGAATAGGTTAATCAACAATATATCAAAGAAAATGAGACGTGTAATTTTAAAACCCAAACATTATCTGGTTCAAAGAGTGTAGCTCATCCTCTAACACCCTTGGAGGGGAACCATTCTCTTTTGAAGACGTTCTTTCCAGTTCGCAGTGTGTTCAACACAACTTTTTAACTTCTAAGAATCATAAACAAAGGAGAACAATAGGAAGTCACAAATCGCACTTCCTGATAAAAAGGGTAACAAATGGCACTTGGAAAAGAAACAGTTCCTATTGAACATATTGGAACATACATACAAGAACAGCACATTGCCTCTAAGTTTTTACTTTTTCTGATGTTTAGGTAAGAATAATTTGACAAAAGTTTTAGGTAAGTATCGGATTCTCAATAAGACAATAACATTGAATAAACCCAGCTAGAATAACTAATGTGAACCAGAAGGAATGCAACACCTGAGTTGCACCAAGTTTCGCATCTCTTTGCTGAGGAAGAAAAATTTCCATTCTAGCTCACACTTAATTTCAGTATTGTAGCTGATACAATGCTAAAGGACTTGTCTATGAGCAGTTTTTCATGCATTCAAAAGCTAAGGACGACTGAAGCATGGGCCAAAGTGGAAGCAATTCGATCATTGTCACTAAAAGAAAAAGAAAAAAAGTATATAGCGAGCAAGCTGGTCCAGACACCACCGTCCTCAGAAAAGGAAGCAAAAAAGAACACAAGTTTGCATTAGGTTGATGATCTGGGATCCCGTTCTTTGAGGCTGGTAAATCCAGAAATTTGCGCAATCAGAAGGTCATAACTCAAACTAACAATTAGACAAGGTGAAAATTGTAGCAGCATAAAGCCACATATCTCACTGATCTACAGAAAAGACGTAGATCTTTCTATTTTTTTCATTCAACATAAGATTTAAAAAGCAGCACCTATGCCTCACAGGAATCAAACAAACCGAATCCTTGAGGTAGCTCAAGGTTATCAACTAGACTACAGGTACTGCTCAGTAAAAACAGGATCTTTCCTACCCCTTAAGGTTTGTCAAAGAGCAATATCAGCTAGCATGAACCAAAAACTAGAATTAACAAGTAGTAAAATTATCCTTACATCAAAGCAAGCATTAGAAGATTTCCCCCTCCTGGTAAATTCTTTCATCTCGAAGATAGGCGTTGATATAGATCATCAGCCAAGGCCTGCCTCAAGCTTTCGCCATAATAATAGAATGATTTCTCGTTCTCTAACACCCTTGGAGGGGAACCATTCTCTTCTGGCTCCCTCCAAAGCTCCGGCTCCGGCTCCCTCGCAATCTGACACAAGTTATGCAACACACAACAAGCAACAATCGTTTGTGGTGCATGACTTAGTCCCACATTCAAATTCTGAAGAATTTTCCACCTCCCCTTCAACAAACCTATAGCTTCCTCAACCATCTTCCTCCCCTTCATCAAGCCCTCATCGTACGCGTTTTGAGCAGGCGAACCAGTCCTATTCCATGAAAACGGAGTGAGCAAAAAAGACAACAAAGGAAAACACCAGTCCCCAACAATATAAGGCCTCACATGTTGTCCCCTAACATTAACCCCTTTGTCCCAAACAATATCACCGGAAATCAACCTATTATACAACAAACTATCCCTAAAATGCGTAGCATCGTCAAATCCACCCGGGGCTTTCACACAAACATCCCAAAATATCTTCTTGTGATCAGCAACAACCTGAAGCAATACGGAGGGGGATCCATATTTACTAAAGTACATAGAAGAGTTAACAGTGTCTGACGGAAGATGCTGCAGCCTAACAGCCGTTCCATCAATAGCTCCACATATATTAGGGAGTGAAGTCAGCTCTTGAAACCCTTGAGTGGTCTCCACAAGACGGCGGCGACTCACCGGAATCTTGATAAATTCAGGGTAAAGCTTAGTAGCCAAGAGGCGGGTGACCATGTTAGTAATTTTCGAGATCAGGTAAGGTTCAAGACCATAACGGGTAGCTAGGGTTTTAGCAGAAAAGCCGTGGAAGAGCCTAGAAAGTACCATAGCAACAGCGTAATCAGACGGGAGAGAAAGTTGGGACTGGGTAATGTAGGGTTTCAGCTTATCGACAACGGTGGTGAAAACTGGATATGATAAGCCGTAAAGGGAACGCCACTGAGCGTCACGGAGAGGAGCTTCCATGGCCCAAATGTGTTCAGTGGAGAGAGCACGGAAGGCAGAAACGGAGAATTCGGCGGCAGCGGCGGCGTGAGACGGAGAAGAGGGGTTGTTGTTGTCGTTATTAGGTGAAGTTTTGGGTTTTTTGTTGGGTGAGTGGTGGGTGGCGAGGTAAGAGAGAACAGAGGCGATGGTGAAGAAGAGGAGAGGGGCAGCAGAGGTGGAGGTGAGTAGGGAAGTAGGGGAGGTGGGTGAAGAGATGGAGGAAGAATAAGAGGAACTGGAATCGGAGAGGATGGAGGTGGTAGGGTCGAGGTGGTTCTGTAGGTGAAGAAGATTTGTTAGCATCAAGAGAAAAGATTGATCCATTGTTTACAGAGAGGGAGAGGAAGGAGGTTGACTGTCGATTTCGCCGGAGAACACCGACAGCTTGGAGTCACCGGCGGCAAATGTCAATCAAGCCACTTCATATCAGAATCAGACCACGAGAAGAGGGGTGGAATAATTACAACAAAAGAGCAAATAAGCCCTCGTAGTTTCACAAATGTAGCAAACAAGCCCAGTTTCATTGTTCTAGTCGGTAACAAAATTAAATTGAACGAGTTCTTGCACCCCTTTAAGTTAGTGCTATTTTTAAATATTTGATTTGGTATTGTCGATATTATTAAAATATTAATACCATATTAAATTAAATTTGGTATAGTTCAATTTTTTTGTTCTGATTTTGATTTGTATAACTTTGATTTGATCAGGTTGGATAGAAATTATAACTTTTTTTTTTTTTTTGTCTTTAATCTCAACAATAAAGAACATAATTTTAAATATTTTACTTCCACTCACCTTAGCCCAGTTAACTTTAGTTTATTGAAAGAGGTAATTTTTTGTGGAGGACGGAGGGGAAGCTTCTACCTCTTCACGGAATGCTAACTTCTCCTTTTACTAATTTATTATGTTCCCGATTAAGAAGTGGAACTATAGATATTCCATCAGTTTGGAGTACAAATATCGTTTTTCTCGTCTCATTTTACATATTTGTGTTGAGATATGTAACTGGTCAGTCCTTCAGCTGATTGTTTCATGCCACAGCACTTATAGTAAAGCGAAAGCCGCCATTTGTTTCGTGAAACATCAAATGCTTTTACTCAATGCTTATTGCCAATAGGAAAAGACACAGAGATGGGCAGATGCCTATATTATTGCTCAAAGAGAAAAACATACTTGGAACTTGGAAGCCAAGGGAGAATTAGAGGAGCAAAAATGAATCAATTATGAGAGTGAAAACACAGAGTTGTACTTGAGAGGTCTGTTATTATAAACTCCGAGCTTTGCCATTTGTTCATCGAAAGCAGGAAATGGATCCAATTTATAGCAAAACACTCTACTACACTGTGCATATACGAGACAGAGTACAACAGAACCCAGCGTGAGTTTGCTTGCCTACGCCTTCAAGGGCTGGATCTTTTGCTCCTAACATCAACCAATTTGCACACAGTGAAGACTCCATTAAGCAGAAGCGCAAGAGGCAATAATTCAGAGAGTAACAACATGCTGCTTCAAATGTGAGATCTCAGGTCCTCTTTGTGCAAAATAGAATTCCAAGATGGGTTCCGTGGAAGGAATGTATCCTGCATGATGAACAATACATTAGTTCAGCCATACAACAATAATCCAGCTTTTAAATGAGACACTGAACGAAACGCCTTGATTTTGTTTATACTAATCTAATCTATGATAAAACACTGAGTAGCCGTGGAAAATGCAACTATGCCTGGAGGAATTGACAAATTATTGTTAAGACCAACTTAGATCATTCTTTATCCCCCCACCCCCCACCCCCCCCCCCACAAAAAAAAAAGCACAACTTAGATTACTATTTGGTTTTAACTTGGAAGGAGGCCATATTTTCTAGTTAATCAAAAGTCATACATGAATAAGTAAATCCTAGTTACTTTTGAGTAGGATAATTTAACTGTAATAATAAAATTACCAACTAAAATAAGAGCAAGTCCATATCATGCAACTGGTTCTTCACTTGGAATTGAAAAGAATTATGCCTAGAATAGTTACAACAAGGATTCTATACAAAGAGATCATAGCAGAGTTCATGTTTGATTTTTGATAACCAAGAAGTTCCCGAGGTGTCAGCTGGCGCATGCCACATGGTTTGAACCTCAGTGAATAACGAGCTTGCCCCTCTACTACCCTTCTCCACTTAAATACCAGGCTTTATATCTGACAGGATTCGAACTCGTGATATGCGGTTAACCCACACTTCACACGCTGCACTCTTACCACTAGACCAAAGATCTGTGGAGAGTTCACCTTTGATATTTAACAACTACAGTGATCAATCTGTCTCTGTTGCTATCTACAGAATGGGAAGACATAGGCAACTAATTCTTCAAGCCAGAACTATGTTCTGGTGACTCATCCTTTATTTATACATGGAAAGGGGGAGGGAAGTGGTGAGGTGCGCCACTTCTAAGATTACTGTACCCACTGCAATCGGTTGGTGTTTGTTTGTGAATCAGTAAAAGGAAGCAGTTTAAACTTTAATGAAATCAAGCAGGTTGGAGTTTTGATGAATGCTATTGTTGCAGATTTTATCACAAGGGACAAAGGAGATGAGCTAGTAAGTAAGTTCCCGATGCCAAATTCAGATGTTTATGGAAAGAGCTGCAGATTTGGTGCGAATCGCCGATGAGATTCATCGTCGGTGTGAATGAAGAAGACAATGGTTCGACCCAGCGGGTAATAGAAGACATTCAAATTGCAGGGGGAGGGGCTCGATGGGACACGTGGGTAGTTCAAAGCAGCCTAACCCTATAAAGGCATGTGACCAGGCACGTGACATTTCAATATCTACTATTAAGACCAACCAATATTATAACACAAAGAAATTGGGCCCGGATTCTTTGGCCCAAATAATTTCTGAAGAAAAGGAAAAAGATGATGACCAAAATGCCTTTCCATCATTTCATTTGATTAATAGACTCGTGTGATTGTGGTGTTGTAACATGTAGACTGCAAATTGACATCTTAAAGCATGAATACACGCAGTTATCGTAGGGAAATGTACCATTTACTTTTCCCTGTAATGGTGGGTATGAATAAATGAGCATCAATGTTATTAAGTGTTTTTCAATGTTATCTGGTGTTATTGATTTCAGAATTCAGTTTCTAACTTTGTTGACATGATGTGAGCGAATGTTTTAAGTTTTAGTTGGAGAAATTTCTTTACATGACTCCATTTATCCATAACGTGAAAGTTGTGACACAGCAAACGACATCCTTGCTTAAAGCATTTCTTTGTTACACATGACACTATATTTTGTTACTACAAAAGATTGTCTATCCGGAAAAGAAAAGGGAAATGGCACAATGCATCAGTAACAATTCTCACCCATTTGTTTGGGGTGCATATATCTCTAATTTTCATTGTGCACCTTTGATAGTTTAAATGGTCAAAAGTCTTGTATTACAGATTTTGATTCTTAGCATCATTCACTCCAATTATAAAAGATTTCCAATTTGAATTGGAAATGGTCAATTATGGGAGCAAACTTATAATAAAATGTCAGACTAATCTGATGACAGGCATGAGTACATAACTAATTGGGAAAAGACCAATTATGAGATAAAGTCATTGTAAAATGTTAGACCCATCTGATTAAAGAGCCACTTAGAAAAACCTGTCACGAAAGAGGAAGAAGGAGAGTAAAAATATCCAAATGACATCTTCAGAGGCTTTAAAGAATTGGGATTGTCCAAGACTTTGAAGTGGATAGTGCCATATGAATGTACTTGCAAGACAGGGAAGCCGACGCTATAAATAGTTCAAGCTTTGCTTTGACATAATAAGTCATGTTACTAGACTAAGTAGAAATAACATTTAGTGGAAGCATAAGGTTTGGACATTCTGTTTCACGAAATTCAACTTTGCTTAAGCAAATATACTGTTAAGCATTTGATGCCAATTATCCATAACGTGAAATGGGGGAAGAGTCAATCTATTTTGTTTTAAGATTTGTTTGTTTTGAAGGAAATATCACGTGCACATCTGGATGTCTCCGTTAGAAGACTCACGGTAGTTGGGTTTGAGACTTAAAATGCTCCACTTTCTCAAAAAATGTGGACTATTAATGCTCCACCTGAAAGAAATAGGATTACTTTGAACCCAAGTCCAAAGGTACCGGACTATTTTGAGCTTTTTCTCGCTAAAATAGTCGGTAACTATGCAGGATATGATGCCAAATAATATCAGTTTTGGCCTGAATGTTGACCAGCGCAAGAGGATGAGAGGACTATCTTTTTAGTAAAGGTTTCCCTCCAATTTAAACACAATCTTCTATTTCTTTAATTTATAAGGACATAACTCAGACATAAGGACATAAGGTCCCATAGTATTGGGTACAAGAGGATGGATCTATCTCCAAAATTCCGACATGGAGAGACATTAGAAGACCATTTGAGATTCTTTGAGGGTCTGTAAACTTGTGTTCATTTTCAGTAGTTTAGTGATCAATCATGACACCTAAGAACATAAGGCCTCAGAGTTAACACAATCTTCTATTTCTTTAATTTATAAGGACATAAGGTCATCAAAAACATCAGTTTTTTTCCTCGTCACTCCTTTTAATGTGCAACTGCAGTAAAGTTGTCAGTCACCTTTGGTTGTACCTCAAACTAATATCAGCTGGTGCATCGGAGGAAGAAATCAACTTGAATTATTGCAGGCTGTCTTGGTTAGAAAGCGAAACCAGAGACAGAGAAACATTGTTATTTGGTTGCTAGTTTCAACAAAGTGCAATAGCTTCTAACTAAAACTAACAGTCAAAAGCAATATTATGGATAACAAGAAGTCATCAGGCAAAAAGCTGCACATTGTATTTTTTAGGAAATAAAATTGCAAGACATAAAATTGGAAATTAAATCAAAGAACATATTGAAGAAAGAATCAAAGAAAAATATAAGCTCTACAGCTTAAAGAGAAGTTAATATGCATAGTAGGAAAAAACACGAATAACTTTGTATTACAGTACCCCCTGCCATTAATTAGGTGTGTCATTTTTTGCTTATAGGCTATAGTTTAACAAAGCAAAAACCTGATAAAAGAACCCCCTTGTACTTGAATATATAACAGTTGAAGCAGGAATCAGCAAAGCAAGAAATTTAAGAATTCAAAAAGATTTTTTTAAGTAAAAGGATAACTGTCAATGGAAATTAATAAACCCAGGAAGCAAAATGTACAAATTTGCAAAATCCAGGAAAATAAAAAAAATACCAAAGGAGACTCACAGAGACGTAAGAGCAGGAGGGAATGACGTGTAGGGAATGGGATTGGGCGTGAGAAAAAGCGGCAACGCAAAGATGAGAAGCGAGCCCTAATCCGCGCTTGCTAGGAGGGACATATGTATGGAGAATGTCCATGATTACTTTGTTCCTCAGCTCGTACTCCAAATAGGCTTCCTTGTCCTCTGTCTCGAATCTTCCTACTCTCTCGTTCCATACTATCTTTGGTGCCTCCCTTCCTCCACTATCTGCGCTAGCCATCTTACTTCTCTCTTTGCCTTGTGTGGATTTGGATTTGCATTTGGGAATTGGTTTCGGAAGGAAGAAAATCCCCAGACTAGTCCCTTATCTTCAGGGATTGATTTTAAAATACTGCTTTTAAATAACTTAAAAGGTCAAATATACGGGTGTACTATAAGAAAAGGTTTAAATGTGCCGCTCGTTATATTTTGAGTTCATATATACTCATGTTGTTATACTATTGGTTCAAATATACCCTTTTTCCGTTAAGTTTGCCCAAAAAGGACATCTATCCTACATGTTACTGGCATTTGATGAGGTGGATGCTACATGGCTTGCCACCTCAGCGCCCCTAACATATTTTACCCCTCGCTTCTAGTTTTTTTTCCACCACTAAAATTTTCTTCCCCTCCACCATTACCGCTACCATGAAAAATATTGGTATTTCAAATTTTAGTCTTTTATATATAAATTAGGGGCGCTGAGGTGGCGTGTCATGATATCCATCTCATCAAATATCAATGCCATATAGGATTGGATGTTCACGTCGGACAAACTTAACAAAAGAATGGTATATTTGAACCAATAGTATTACGGAAGGGGTATATTTGGACCCAATGTATTACGAAGGTTATATTTAAACATTTTCTTATAATACAAGGGTATATTTGGCCCTTTGCCGTTTAAATAATCACTTGAACGGTTTTTTTTTTTTTTTGGTAATTAGTTTTTTATTACCAGGAAAAATATTTACAAGTATAACAAAAAACCCTGTCTCTATCAGTCCAGGTTTGGACATGCAGTCCCAAACTTAGGCACATTGAAACTAAGTAACAACAATTCTAAGTAAAGACTAGCTAAGGATAGAAATTTAATTCTTGAAGTTTTTTAGCTAAACTAGGACTCAAGCTTCCTCGACGATGGACCTCTTGAATTATCGTTTTAACCATCTACTCGCTTCTCTTCTGCTGCCTGCTAAAAGTTCTCCAATTCCTTTCTTGCCATATATGTGGTATACAGTACAAGTTAGGAGCATTCTGTATATTGCTGCTGATGACTGCTTACCTGATGCATGTTTGGTAGCCCATTTTACCTGTTCATTCCACCCAACCACATCTCTATTGACACCAATCCAGTATAATAGTTTCCTCCATACTGTTATGAGTATGTGCATCTGAAGAAAAGATGATCGTGGTCTTCTGTACCTCCTTCGCAGAACGAACATGATGGATTGGCTAATATTCCCCAAGTAATAAGCATGTCTCATGTGTATAATCTGTCCAGTATTGCTAGATAGAAGATAAAGATCCATTTAGGACTATTGTTGTTATTGTATATTAGTCTCCTCCATTCAGCTTTAGGAAACTCTCCTCTGAGCTTATTAACATGTCTCTGATGGAGTAGCTCCTCGCGTTCATCACCTCCTCCACTCCTATATTTGCTTCATCTAGATACTTTGCAGCTCCTAATATTTTCCGAGTGAGCCAAGATGCTTGATTCACGTTTACATTCCATATCACATGTTGTTTTATATAGTATGCATGCATCCACTACATCCATAGGCGATCCTTCTTCTTACACAAATTCTATAGTTGCTTAAGGATTGTAGCTCTGTTCCACGTGAGGATATTAGTGATGTTCAATCCACCTGCAGACTTTGGCCAGCACAATTGTTTCCAGGCCACCAGTGCATTGTTACTACCTTCTATTTCACCTGTACAGAGAAACCTCTTACAAATGGTTTCAATCTTTAGAATAATCTTCTTTGGTAGAGGAAAGATTTGTGACCAAAAGGATTGAATGGCAATCAAAAAACTTTTGATCAATTGTAACCTTCTTGCATAAGATAAAAACGTTGTTGTCCAATGTTTAACTCTGGTAAGCATCTTATCCAGTAGGGGTTGACACCGAGCTACAGATAATCTTTTGGTACTTAATGGAACCCCCAAGTATCTGAATGGCAGTGTGCCTGTGGAGAAGCCTGGGCATTGTAATATGTTGCTGAACATCTACTGGTACCCCTCCAAAATAGATACAACTTTTGTCTTGGTTTACAATCAGTCCTGAGGAGTTGGAAAAGTGTTGAAAACATTCATAGAGCAGTTGAATGGACACCACATCACCTCTACAAAACAACAACAAATCATTTGCGAAGCTGAGTTACACCATGTTCAGCTTCTCACATCGAGGATGATAGTTAAAACCAGGCATGTCCTTCAAAGTCTTTAAGATTCTGGTCAAGTATTCCATGGCCAGGACAAAAAGATATGGCGACAGTGGATCCCCTTCTCTGACTCCTCTTTTGGCATCGAAGGGAGTTGTTGTCTTGCCATTTATAACAATAGAATAGGACACTGTAGTGACACATGTCATGATCCATGATAGGAATTGCTCTGGAACATTCAGTGCTTTGAGAACCTGCTCAAGAAACCCCCGATTTAAAGAGTCATATGCTTTCTGCATATCAATCTTGACCATACACCTGGGTGAGATTCCTTTCCTTCCATATCCTTTAATAAGTTCATGGCCCATTAAAATATTATCATTCAGCACTCTTCCTGTCACAAATGTTGCTTGACTCGTGTCTATTAAGGAACCCATTACTGGTTGCAGACGGCTTGTGATCATCTTGGAGATAATTTTGTATAGAATAGTGCAACATAAAATTGGTCAATATTGCTTGATAGAAGAAGGATTCTTCACTTTGGGAATCAATGTGATTGAGGTACTATTTATTGGCTTGTACATGGAACCCTCATTAAAGAATTTCAGTACAGCCTCTATAACATCCTCTCCAATTAAGTGCCATGCCTTTTTGTAGAAGTAGGCATTAAATCCATCCTTTCCTGAAGCCTTCGAATATCCTATTCCCTGCAGTGCTTGCACCACATCATCTTTAGTGAAAGGGGAGATGAGTTGTAGTTGTTGGGATCTTGTAAGTCCTGGACCTTTCCTCATTATACTAGGATTAATAGCAGGCATGCTATTAAATGAATTTCTTAGTAATCTTCTGTAGAAACCCACTACTTCCTGCTCAATGCCTTCTGTTGTTTTGATCAAGTTTCCATCATCAATTGTAAGCATTTTAATCTGGTTCTGGTTCTGTGAAATTCTTCCTTTCATACTGGCAAAGAAGAATATTGTGTTAGAATCACCCAACTTAAGCAATTGAACTCTTGATCTTTGTTTGTATATGTTTTCCTCTATCATGCTCCACTTTTCCAACTGTTGTTTAGTGATTTTTTCTGTCTCAAACATATCGGCAGGTGTTGTAGTGTTCCTCATCTGAGCTTGTATGCTAGCTAGTGCCTCCCTTAGTTATTGAACCTTACTGGTCGTGTCTACAAATTCCTTCCTGGTAAGCCTTTTAAGTGAAGCCTTCACATTTTTTAAGTTATGTCAAATGCTTCTCATGCTTCCTTCCTTGTTATACCAATCTTCCTGTACTATATTTTCAAATTCTGGATGATCAGCTAAGTAAATTTGAAAGGTTTCCCCCTACTATCCATTGTTGTTTCCAATTCTATAAATAGTGGAGAATGGTCAGAGAAATAAGGATCCATCACATTTACTTGCATTGGTAGCATATTCAACATCCATTGTGCATTAACAATAGCTCTGTCTATTCTACTGTATACATGGCTATTTGTCCATGTATATAACTTTCCCACAGTTGCAAGCTGAGTCAATCTGCAGTCTTCCATTAGAGCCCTGAAGTCCTTAATTTCATTTTTCTGCACTGCAGTACCATTTACCTTGTCCTCTATATCCAGTATTGCATTAAAATTACCCATGATTAGCCGGGGACTATTTGTCTGTAAGTCTAAATCCCTTAGTGCATCCCACGAAGCACATCTATGAGCAATTGTATATAATTCATAGATAGCAGTAAAAGCAAATTGACTGCTAGAATTAATACTATGGACTATCCCATGTATGAACTGTGTACGATTCTGCAACATATTAAACTAAATGCTATTTGGATCCCAAATAATCCATATCTTTCCTCTGCCATTAGAAGTAACATTGGAACATCAGCTCCATCCAGCTGCACACTTACTTATAATTTCTTTGCCTTACTATCTTGTACTCTATGTGCTACTATTGCTATAAGACTAGTCTTATTAATCTGCAAGAACAATTTCATCTCCTTTTGCTTATATATCTTATTGAAACCCCTCACATTCCAAGTAGCTATCTTCATGTAGAGTTAGGATGAGGTGGTGCTTCTTATACATCTGCTCCTATGCTACCTTGAGGATCATCATCATCAGCCCATTTTGTGCTTTTCTCCTGTATTTCCACTCTTAATGGAGAGAATCCATTAGTAGTAGTGATAACTTGCTGAGATGGGCTTGTTTGTCCTCCCATTCCTTTTGCTTTTGCCAGGCTTATTGGTCTCCATCTAATATATGTGGCTCACTTTGCTGAACTTGAGTACCTTGCTTGCATGTGTCCTTTCCAGCTTGTTTAATTGGGCCTATTGCAACCCATTGAACTGTTGGCTTTATATTCCTTGTCTGATGCATATTTGCACCTACGTTGTATTTTTGTCCAATTGCTTTGTTATTTCTGCCCTTTGTTGCTAACGGTTTTATTCCTTTTATTATTGTGTTTAATAAAATGAGCATCTATGCTCTTCGTTACTCCTTGTTAAAACATACATATAACGTTATCTTTGGTTGAATTGACTTGTGGAAAGCATGTGAGCAATTTTTTGTTCTAAAAAGCCATTGAACTTGGGGTGTGTTTGGTATGGACGAAAATATTTTCCATTTCTATGTTTGGTTGGTTTAAATATTTTGGAAAATATTTTTCTGATGAACTCATTTTCCTTCAATTGGAGAAAAATATTTTCCCTATCAAAAGAAGGGAAAACATTTTCCAAAACTCTTCTTCAACCTTCTCCACCCTATTCCCTATCCCCACCAACTC
>NC_031989.1:8109379-8125270 GCF_001879085.1 Nicotiana attenuata
CCTGCCCTACCCCCACCCTAAATAGAAAAATTATTAAGAGTACTTTCTTTTCATGTTGTAGATAGAGTACTTTCTTTTTAGTTTCAACAAAATGAGTATTTTATTTTTCATAATGTAAAAAATTATTATCATTCATTTCAACAAAAAAAAAGTACTTTTTTTTCATGATGTAGAAAAAGTATTTTCTTTCATTTCAACAAAAAAAATACTTTCTTTTCATGATGTAGAAAAAGTGTATTCTTTAATTTCAACAAAATGATGTAGTACAAAATATTTTCTTTCATTTCAACAAAATAAGTAATTTCTTTATATGATGTAGAAAAATTATATTCTTTCATTTCAACAAAATGATGTAGTAAAAAGTATTTTCTTTTATTTCAACAGAAAAAAATACTTTCTTTTTATGATGTAGAAAGTGTTTTCTTTCATTTTAACAAATAATGTAGTAAAAAGTATTTTCTGTCATTTTTAACAAAATGAGTATTTTCTTTTCAAGATGTAGAAAAAGTATTTTCTCTCATTTTAACAAAATGAGTATTTTTTCATGTTGTAGAAAGAGTACTTTCTTTTTCAAAAAAAAAAATAGTATTTTCCTTTTAGTTATGTAGCACAAATTCCAATAATATCCCTAAACTATGGTATATAGCTCACTTTTGTCCTCCGTTAGTAAATTAGGCAAGAAATATCCCTTCCGTTAGCAAAATGGGCCACTAATGCCTTCAACGTAACGAACCTCCACACAAGCCTTCATATCAGCATTTTATAGCTTACATGGCATCCACATAAGCTGTGACATGGCATCCACATAAGTGGGGCCACATAAACCCGCTCCGATATCCAAATAAGCGAACCTAAAAACGCTAAGGCGGTAATCACAAGGTTCAAACCCCATTTCCAAACAACAACCCAAGTTCTTCCATGTCCGTTCTTCCATGGCGATTAGAGAGTTGAGGGGATGATAAGATCGAGCAAGGTTTAACAACACAAATTGAAGATCATCTTAAGATATTCAGGTAATTTTTCCTTCTATTTATTGGCTCTCTGTCTCGAACAAAGGAATTATTCAATTTTTATTTTGTAATTTTCTAGGGTTTTGTCATGTTCTGGTATTTGTGATCCTGTCTTCTAGTGTATAGTGTTTGCATGTGGGTCTGGTACTCTTTTTGTTTGTTATCTTTGTTGTTTCCTTATGTGGTGTCAATTTGTGCCCTAAGTGTACATCGTCTTTGGCTGCAAGTGTTCTTTTCACATATTTTATCGTAGTGTGGTAGGGTTGGGTTGTTGAAATTGACATAACCATGTGCATTTCTTCTTAAAGACAGTATTTTTTTTTTTTTTTACTTTTCACTGTGGTTTGAAATCGACAAAACATGTGCTTTATCTCTTAAAATGTGTGCTTTATTCTTTCCACTATATTATATGCAGTAATTTATTGTATGTTTAATATTTTATTGTCAAAGTTGTTAAATTATTCATGTGGTCCCTCTATGTTTTCTTCTGTGTCTATATTATAGATATTTCAATATGGGGGACCATGAAGAGCAGTGTGAAATTAGGTACTGATTGTGAATTTGATAGTGATAAAAGTTCAAATTATGGTTCAGATGCTAGTGAATATGATTTTGAAGAATTAGAGTTACTTGGGATACAAGAGGGTAAAGAAGTTAATGATAAGCTTAGTCACTACAAAGAGCTTGATAAGTCTATGACATTTAAGGACTTGGAAGAGGCCAAAAAAATTATGAACTTCTATGCTATTGCAAATTCCAAACCTTTGAAGCTTAAAAAAAGTGATAAAATAAGAGTCATAGATGTGTAGTAGGCTGCCCTTTTGTATGCCTCTTCTCTGAAGATAAGAAGGGTCCTGGCTTTAAGATAAAAACATTGAAGACAAGGCACAACTGTGAAGATGCATTTGAGAATTCTAGAGCCAAAACAAAAACTTTAGCTGAATATTTCAGGAGTAAGGTACAGAATAACCCCAAGTACAAGATAAAGGATATGAAACTAGATTTGAAAAATCAATTTCATTGAATGTACATAACTCCACATTGATAAGGGCTAAGAGGATGGCACTTCAGCAATTGCAACAAAGCTTTTTAGATGACTATAACAGATTAGAAGCATATGTAAATGAGATTAGGGAGATCAATCTTGTTAGTGATGTGGTTGTCAATTTATCAAAAGATGCCATGACTGAAGGTAAAAGAAGATTTCTTAGAATGTACATATGCTTCAATGCAATGAAGTTGGGGTTCAAATAAGGGTTGAGACCATTCATTGGACTAGATGGGACTTTCTTAAAGGGTCATTGCAAGGGGCAATTATTGGTGGCTGTTGCACAAGATTGTCAGAATCATTTCTATCCCTTGGGTTGGGCTGTAGTTGACAAGGAAAACACCTTGACATGGACATGGTTTCTGGAGCTGCTGAAACACTCATGGAATTTGAAAGATGGAACCAGTATTACCTTTATGTCTGGTATGCAAAATGTACAACTTACAATTTTGCTTAACTAACTATATCAGTTATTTTTAAGTTATTATATAGTTAATTTTATTTAAATTTACATGTGCAGGGCCTCTTGGAAGCAGTAAGAACTGTCCTCCCTCTCTTAAATCATAGGTTTTGTGTGAGGCATATTGAAGCCAACTGGAGTAAGAGGATCAAAATTTCAGGAGAGATGAAGAAATACCTACGGTGGTCTGCTTGGAGCACTTATGAGGAGGACTTTAAAGATCAACTAAAGAGTCTTGGTGAATTGTCTGTTGATGCTGCCAAGAAGTTGCTTAGGTATCCACCACAGAATTTGTGTAGGTCCTACTTTGATACATTGTGCAAAAATCAGATGGTGGATATTAGAATCAAGGTCATGAACAGGTTGAGAGAGAAGGAAGAAGAAGCTAGAACACGGGGATATGAGTTTAGTCCTAACTGCATGAAGTTGTATGCTGCTTATTTGAAGGTAGCCAACTTATGTACTGTTCATTTCAATGGTGAAACTAGCTATGAGGTTTCTGAGGGTGGTGATAGACACAGAGTGAACCTAGTAGAGAAAAAATGCACTTGTAGATCCTGGCAGTTGACTGGCATTCCATGCCCTCATGCCATCAGGGCACTAAAATACAAGAGAGAGGATTCAACGACTGAAATTAGTTGGTGGCACATCAAGGAAGCTTACCTGTTGACATATAGGGCCAAGTTGATGCCTGTTAGAGGTGAAAAGTTCTGGAAAGTATTACCAGAACATGCTATGGACCCTCCTCCACTTGCCAAAACAGTTGAAATGCAAAAAGTCAAAAGAAATAGGGAGAAGGATGAGGCTAACAAGAGACAAGGAGATTGGGCTGCATCAAGAAGGGGAACTAGAATGACATGCAGCATTTGTGGTGAACTGGACCATAATTCAAGGACATGCAAGGTACTTACTTCTTAACTTATCTTTCTTTTTATATAATTACAGTTATTTAATAGAAAGTTTTTCTTTTTAATAGGTTGGTGCCGAAGGAATGTTGAGGATGTTAGTTGTTCAGCCCCTCAGCCAACTCAACCAACACAAGAGGGTGAACATGAAAGTGAATTTGTGTTCATGCCTAAATCCAAGAGTACCAAGACACCAAACAGAACCCTTTGATGATGGTAGTGAGCATGAAAGTGACCATGCTTTAATGCCTAAGATTCTTTCTGAAGATCAAACACGACTATTGATGAGGCCGCAACAATTGACCTCAGCAGGGACAAGATTCATCTCTTTCAGAGGAGATCATACTGGTGTCAATTATCCCACTGATCTTCCTTACTCACCTACTAAGCTCACTTGGAAATGCAAAGAAGCTATGACTGAAAATCAATTGGAAGTGGCAAGATAAAAGAAAGTTGGGGAGTTGAAGTGTAGGAAACTCAATGGGAACTCACAAATCTAGGAATCTTGGTTATTGTATTTAATTGCAAATCTGGGAACTCACAGAACCCTTTTGTTTTGATGTTTTGGTTTGTATTGTAAAACTAATATTACAGCAGTGCTGTTTGATTTAGTAGTTGTTTTGTAAACGTGTTTTGATGGCTGGACAGTGTTGTTTTGTAGCAGCAGTAAACTAAAATTCAATGCAGTGCTGTTTGGTTTAGTTGTTGTTTTGTAAACATGTTTTGAAGGCTGGACACTGTTATTTTGTAGTAGCAGTAAACTAACATTACAACAATGCTGTTTGTTTTGATATTTTACTGGACAGTGCTGTTTGGTGATATTTTGCACAGCAGTGCAGTTGTTTTGATATTTTTAATTGATACTTTGCACAACAGTGATATTTTGCGTAAATTATGTTTGGTTTAGTTTGCACATCAGTGCTGTTTTGTTGCAGCTATTTTGACAGTGTTTGTTTTGTTGCAGCTGTTTTGATAGTAGCTGTATAGTTGCAGCTGTTTTTGTTCAGGTCGTTACACACCAGTGCTGTTGTTATGGTACAACAGTGTTGTTGTTATGCTTTCACTAATTTAGCTACTGCTTTCATTGATGGCTCAACAGTAAAGGCTATACTACTCAGAGGAACTTTTGGTCCAAGATATGCTTGTGGTCTGCTAACAGGAACAAACCAGTTAAGTCCAATTCTACTTTGCAGCTTAGCTTGGTCGACAAGCAATGCTGGAAAATCTGTTGCTGGTTTAATTCTTAGTTTTGTGAATCTTTTTCTTCTTCGTGCTTGGTAGAATCATTGGTCATTGAGGATGTATTGATGGGCTTTTTTTGCTTGATAAGTCCATGGCTGGATTATTTATCAAGAATACCTAACTGAAAAGATTGACTTGAGATTTTTGTTTTCTTTCAAAAGAATGAACATTGAATGGAATTCAATTATGGATCAAGGATGACAACAACGAACTCAATGAAACAGGAGGAATAATTTAACCAAAATACTACAACATACTAAACCAACATACATTCACTTCATCATCCCTTTAACTAAACCAAAATACTACAACAACATATTAAAACAATATACATTCACTTCATCATCCCTATGACAACCAAAACAAATAATAAAGCCCATGAAACCAAAATGATATTTCTCATCTTCTTCACTTTGACCTCTAAATTACTAGCTTTTCCAGCTTCCACAAGTTGAAATTGCTCCATTTCGTCAAGTTTCATCTTCAAAGTATGTCTTTCAACCGTCATAACATCTTCTATTTCATCAAACAAGTTCTTAGAGCCCATTTAAACCATCGTAGCTTGTTCCATGAGGTAAACTTTATTCCTCAAATTGTTCCTCTCAACCTTAGAAACATCAAGTTTAATTTTTAAATCTTTGATCACCATCACCGCTCGACGAGGGAGCTCTTCGTCAATCCATTCATTCAAAATACCCGCAAGAACTAACCTACACCATATCAGAAATTACAGTAGTTTTGGCAGTAGTTTTTGTACATAAACAATAAAAATCAAGAACGACCTAACTCGAATCTTGGACATTTGTAGAACCTTCTCCCAGCATTGGCGTTTGACCAAGCTATCAAATATAAAGCAATCAATCCGCAATGACACCTTCTTGCATATTGAATTTCATGCGCATTCACAGATAAATCAGACATTGAGCAAAAATTTGAGCAGAAATTTTGAAGGGAAAATGGAGATTTTTAAAATTGGGGAACAATGACAATTAGGGTTTTGGGAATGGGTGAATATCGGTATAAGAAGAGAGAATAGCTTATGTGGATGCCATGTATGCTATAAAATGCTTAATATGAAGGCTTGAGTGGAGGGCCGTTTGGTTGAAGGCATTAGTGGCCCATTTTGCCGGGGGGGGGGGGGGAGGGGGGATATTTCTGGCCCAGTTTACTAACGGAGGACAAAAGTGAGCTATATATCATAGTTTAGGGATATTATTGGACCTTTTCCACTTTTATTATTATGTTTAATAAAATGAGCACTATGCTCTTTGTTACTCCTTGTTAAAACATACATATACCGTTATCTTTGGCTGAATTGACTCGTGGAAAGCATGTGAGCAATTTTTTGTTTGAAAAAGCCATCGAATCTGGGGTGTGTTTGGTATGAACGAAAATATTTTTCAATTTTTCTATGTTTGGTTGGTTTAAATGTCTTGGAAAACAACTTTCCGATGAACTCATTTTCCTTCAATTGGAGGAAAATGTTTTCCCTATTAAAAGAAGGGAAAATATTTTCCAAAACTCTTCTCCAACCTTCTCCACCCTATTCTCTATCTCCACNGGAGCTTGTTTTATAAATAAGCAGTTAAGTGTTTGGATAAAAGTGATGAAGCTGAAAAAAGTTATTGAAGTGTTTGGTAAACAAGTGCTTATAAGCACATTTCTGTCAGAATGAGTTAAATGCCCATTCGAGCAGTTAACACAAAACAAGATTTTTAATTTTGTATTGATTTAAATACAGTTAATTTATGTGTCTACTCAATTCAATAAATATAAATTATTCATCAAAATAATATATAGGAATAATTAACAATGATTGAACTTTGTATGTAAAAAGTTATCATAACAAATAAGAGACTAAAAGATTTCTTGGCATTATACCCATTTCTTACTAAAAAGCATCTTTCCTTCGTAACGAAGATGAAAACAAAAATGAATCGGCGAAGGGCCTTCATAGAAATCATAATCGACTACTCGATGCAAAGAAATTAAATAATAATTTACATGATAGAAATTTGACAACATGATCTAGGTTTAGCGGAGACACATTATAAACGTCTTCATAAGGCAGAAGAAATCATAAGCAATATCATAAGAAATCGTAGTGATGAAATATAAAGAAGAAAGATAAAGGATGGCAGATATGGATTGAAGGTGGAGGAAAGAAGAAGGGGAGAAATTCAAAAATAGCCAGATTTACAAGTGGTCGTTCAAAAATAGTCCAGTTTCAAAAGTAATCAAAATTTAGCCACTTTTCATGTAAAGATAAAATCTGAGCGAAAACACTGCTCAAAACCCGAAAAATACGCCAGTATATTATGCTGGAGTTCCAGCATAAGTATACTTGAACTCCAGCATATTATACTGGAGTTCCAGGATAGGTATGCTGGAACTCCAGCATAATATGATGGAGTTCCAGCATAAGTACACTAGAACTCCAGTATAATATACTGGTATACCGGTCCAGTATAATATGCTGGAAGTTCATACACAAGTGCTCGAATCTCCAGTATATTATGCTGGAACTTTCCGTGTGTTGGAGTTCCAGCATAATATGCTGGAAGTTCATACACAGGTGCACCGAACTCCAGTATATTATGGTGGACCGGTCTCTGTTGCAGCAAAATAGTGGCTATTTTTCATTGACTTGGTAAACGCTGGCTATTTTTGAATGACCAGTCTGAAAACTGGCTAGACCGTGCTATTTCACAAGAAGAAAACAGCAGACATATATAAAGTATAAGGGACAAAGGAGTAAATTATTTGGTCAAACAAAAAAAGCTATTAAGCTAAAAAGCAATAAGTTGGGATGGCCCAACTTTTGGCTTATTTTGACTTAAAAGTCAAGTGCTTTTAAGCACTTTTGGTGTTTGCCAAACACCAAATCAAGCTAAACAGTACTTTTAAGCTGGTTTGACCGGCTTTTAAGCCAATCCAAACACCCTCTAAAATCTTATAATTAAAGACTTTTTATGAGGTACAAATTAGGAAAAGTGAAGGAGAAATAAGTACAATAATTTTCAATTAAGCGGCATATATGCTTTTCGGCAGCTAATCCCATCAAAGACAACTGCTCATGTGCATTTTTCAAGGATTATTTTTAATCAACCCCAAAAATAAGAGACTAGTTGTGTCAGTTTCTCTCTCACACGCACTAAACAATTTCTCAAAACGGACCGGGCCGGCGCGATCCGAGTTTTGTAAAGAAAATAATTTTGGGGACGAGATCCTCAATAATTTTACCGCTTTTGTTCAAGAGTAGGGTTTAGAAGAAAAGGCCGTTGATTTTGAATAGGGAAACAAATTTGAGCCTGGGAATCTCCGTTCCTTCCCGTTCTCTTGGCATTCAATCCATTTGTATATCCGTTGCAGCCATGACTGAGGTATGACTTTGCTACTCTTGCAATTTTACATGCAGCTTCTAGATATCCTTTTTCTGTTTCATTCCAAATTCATATAAATTGTTAGTAGATGATCGGAATTACTGATTATGGATACCTTTTATGTACTCCTGATTGTTACAAAAGCCGGAGAATTGAAGGAGAAAGGAAGAAATTCTACNTCAATTTGTAAATTTATATTTTGCATTTGCTTTACTATTTCGTGCTGCTTGGTCTTTAGGCTTGTCGTATTATTTCTCCTTTTTGGAGGGGGAGGTGTCAAAGGAACTTCCAGCTTAGCTTCCTTATAGAGTTGCAATTTATTAGGAGTACCTTACTTTTTTAGTGGCATGAGTCAAGACGAAGATATTAAATTTGCATACACACCCATAAATGAAGAGAAGCTAAACTACAAGAAGAGCTGTTACTTAAGTTATAGTTTTTGACCAAGTCTTTGTTACTAGTATAAGTTTGTCCAAGGTTTCCAAAACTTTGAGTCTTTATGATCAATTGGGTACATGCTGGGTTTCAACCTAATCAAAAGCTTTTTGGCCAAATATATATTGGCCAGATCCGGTGAAACTAATTACATTCATTAGCCAAAAAGTCTATAATATCTACATATATACAAAAATTTACATTTTATTGGCTATTGTTTTTGAAAGCGGCTAAAAATTACATTTCTCAAGTTCTTATTTTGGAAAGGACTTGAGAGGTTTTTATACTTGGTACAAATATTTTTGGGAGAAATTCAAAAATAGCTAGATTTATAAGTGGTCATTCAAAAATAGCCACAGTTCCAAAAGTAATCGAAATTTAGCCACTTTTCATGTAAAGATAAATCTGAACGAAAACACTCTTCAAAATCGAAAAAATACTCTAGTATAATATACTGGAACTCCAGCATATTATGCTGGAACTCCACGTGTTGGAGTTCCAGCATATATGCTGGAAGTTCATACACAGGTGCACCGTAACTCCAGTATAGTTATCGGGTGGTACCGGTCTCTGTTGCAGCTAAATAGTGGCTATTTTCATTGACTTGGTAAACGCTGGCTATTTTGAATGACCAGTCTGAAAACTGGCTAGACCGTGCTATTCACAAGAAGAAAACAGCAGACATATATAAAGTATAAGGGACAAAGGAGTAAATTATTTGGTCAAACAAAAAAAGCTATTAAGCTAAAAAGCAATAAGTTGGGATGGCCCAACTTTTGGCTTATTTTGACTTAAAAGTCAAGTGCTTTTAAGCACTTTTGGTGTTTGCCAAACACCAAATCAAGCTAAACAGTACTTTTAAGCTGGTTTGACCGGCTTTTAAGCCAATCCAAACACCCTCTAAAATCTTATAATTAAAGACTTTTTATGAGGTACAAATTAGGAAAAGTGAAGGAGAAATAAGTACAATAATTTTCAATTAAGCGGCATATATGCTTTTCGGCAGCTAATCCCATCAAAGACAACTGCTCATGTGCATTTTTCAAGGATTATTTTTAATCAACCCCAAAAATAAGAGACTAGTTGTGTCAGTTTCTCTCTCACACGCACTAAACAATTTCTCAAAACGGACCGGGCCGGCGCGATCCGAGTTTTGTAAAGAAAATAATTTTGGGGACGAGATCCTCAATAATTTTACCGCTTTTGTTCAAGAGTAGGGTTTAGAAGAAAAGGCCGTTGATTTTGAATAGGGAAACAAATTTGAGCCTGGGAATCTCCGTTCCTTCCCGTTCTCTTGGCATTCAATCCATTTGTATATCCGTTGCAGCCATGACTGAGGTATGACTTTGCTACTCTTGCAATTTTACATGCAGCTTCTAGATATCCTTTTTCTGTTTCATTCCAAATTCATATAAATTGTTAGTAGATGATCGGAATTACTGATTATGGATACCTTTTATGTACTCCTGATTGTTACAAAAGCCGGAGAATTGAAGGAGAAAGGAAGAAATTCTACTGCTAAGCTAAGAAAACTAAAGTAAAAGTAAACACAAGTTTTCATTCATACCTTCAAATCGATACAAAGCAGAATATAAAGAAGCCCTAACAAAGATACGGGTCTAACTTAAACTATTAAAATAGTAATGGGGCAACTGTGTAATTAGAGAAACTAAAGGAATCAAATGCAAAGAATGAAAATGTGGTACTTCCAATTTAAATCGTATCAGATCCCTTCCCTTCAAATCACCCTTGTCCTCAAGGGTCATTACCACCAGGATCACTAATTATAAGATATCTCCCTAAAACTAGGAAATCTTGAATTTTAGCAGTAATAGACATCAACCATACTGCTGTCCTGTCTGGAATAGCACGTCCCTTCAACAATGTATCAGCATCAAATGGGAAACAAGATTTCTCACAAAGTTTGCTCTCAAACAACTTCAGAAGGAACTCCACCCTTGAGCCAATAGATTTGGTGTTCTTTGGAATTGATTGAATGACAATTTGTATCGCATTAACAAAACAGCCACTTCTTTGCCAAAGCACAATGATACAACAGAGTTGCTCAACTGATCTAAGCTGATGGAAAGCAGACTGCTCTGCTACGAGAGCAAAAAACTGAAATCTGACATCCAACACAAAGTCATCAAGATGCACATGAATAAAATGGAGTGTACCAAGCAGTCTCCACTTAATTTTATCTGTTTATGAGGCATAGGCCAATGAAACACACAGTGAAAGAGGGAACAACAATTCGCATTATTTCGCCACCATTTTCACAATACAGTTGTGATTTTTCAGTTGTAGGAATCACACTAGCAACTCGATTCTGCATAGCTGTTTCCTCTAAGCGCATATATGGTGTTTGGTCAGAGTCAGAAGCTAGTGTGGTATTGGACAGCAGCCATGGTTCCCTTTGAACTAGCAACATAACATGATGGCTCATCACAATAGTAGTCTTACCTTCAACTTGCAAGATTTTGCACACCTGAGTTCTCTGTGAACTAAGTTCCTCATAGCTATCCACAGGGACAAACATCCTAACATAGAGCCTGATGTTCTTCATCTTTTTCCAGGTGTCAAAAAGATCGAGTAGAACTCCCTTGGAACTAAAAACTCCAACCGACCATGTAAGACTTTGGGCCAAAGGCACAAGACAGCTGAAAGCTTTGTACACCCTTCCTGAAGCTCCATTTCTAGTTACGTTAGTTTCATCTAAGCCATCATGTCTTTCAAATTCACTTAAACCAATACTATGGAATGATGTCCACTTTGATATGGTGATTCCTTTCATAATATTCTTGAGTTTCTGGTGCTTCCAAAGGAACATAACACTCCCAATAAGACAAATAAAGCAAGCAACTATATAAGTAATTCTAGAATCCCAAAAATATCCTTCATGACTCCCTTCACATTTGGGAGGACAAAGTTCATACGAACAGAGAGAATTTAGGATTGAAAGGAGCTCAAACCAGGAAACGAAAAAGGAAAATAAAAGATAAAATAACTTATTGATTTCAATTGATAGCACTGTCACTGCATCTATACTGATGTAATTGGATGCTCCTGAACTCACATCAATCACTATCGTACCTCCTTGACCAAATAGATCATATTCTTGTTCTGACAGAATTGAATGAAATAATTGAGCATCACAGTTACTACAGCAGCTAGGAGAAAGGTCTTTGGAGGATCTATGTCAAGAGAATTCCTAACAGTTTCATGAGTACAATCTGTAGCATCAGCCTTCACCCATGTAGGTGAGCAGGCCTCTACTATAATAAAATTCATCTTTCCAGTAGAAATTAGAACCTGAGATTGCGATACGATTAACTCAGCTACATTTTTCTCATTCATAATTGTTGTAGTAAAGATCAGACCTAAGGACAAGGAGGCCTTGAGATTGTAATCCACCATCAAGGACTTACTCCATAGTTCAACAACCTTTCTTTTGAAGTTCAGATCACAAATTTTGTCCTTCCCATAGACTCCAGTTCTGCGCACTGCATTATTAACCATAAGAGAATATTGAGTATCTTTGTGCCTTGGATCAGGGTCAATTCTGCAGCTTCTAGGATCAACAAATACATGCTCTAGCAGTTGGCTATGATCCCGAACAGGGCTTGCATCTGCAAACTCAACCTCTTCAACCAACTTGTCAATCTTCTTATCTATGCCCTTTAACTCCACCCCACTGGTCAAGTAGTGATAGGATCTTGCATGACATGATGATTCTTTTCAGCACCTACAGCAGTAGCTACAGCTGCAGGAACATGAATAATGTGACTGCTAACATTGTCGTTCAACACAATATTGATTGCCTCAGGCCTCTCATTGATCAATTGGATGCTACTCTCTTCAATGTACTTCCCAACCTCTTGAACTTTGAAATAGGTGTTGCCACCCACATCATTCTTAGTTGCTGCTGGCCCTTCACATATATCTGCTAACTCAGTTCCCATATCCGTTTCCACTTTAACAGTCTCTTCCGCTGCAACTTTTACTTCATCCTTGCCCATGAGAATATTCTGTGAATCAACTAATGTCGCAACAGGTTCCACTTCTTTATGCTTTCTTGCATCCATTTCCTTAGCCCCAGTTCTAATAGTTGAAAGATCTTCCTCGACCATTGAAACTCGACGTGCCACAGCAAGTTCATGGTCTTCTGTAACTTCACCAAATTCAACATCAAATACTCCACCTGTAGCGGTCTCTGCAGCTGTTGGAGCATGAATTATGTGACAGCTATCCTTATTGTTCACCATAGTAACTAGTGGCCCAGGCTTCTCACAGGTCAAGGGACAGTTTCTTTCTTCAGTCTCCCTCTTCTTGACCTCCTCCATGATAAGATAGGTGCGGTCATCCAAATTCGTCGTAGTTTCCCATGAATATTTAATTTCCCTCAGTTGAGAAGATAATCGTTGAGCTTGTCTATCTTGCCTCGAGCTTAGGCTAGTCATTTGCAAGGCAAGCTTCTGCACCATTTCTTTAATCTCAATTCATTTTAGGAGAAACTGATTCATCAAAAGGCTCCCCTATTTCATTAACTGACATTTCATCAAACATCTTGCGCGTATTGACATCAAGGGGTGAGGGGCAGACAAACAACCTGTTCTCTTCCTTATCAGCTCCATGTTCTTCTAAGTCAACCTCCAAATCCAAATTCATACTATTAGTATCCTTGTTGTTTGCAACGACGACATCTAAGATAGAAGTTCTAGGGACACAAACCTCCTGAGAAGAGATAGTATCCGCTCCAAATTCGCAGATAGGAGAACTGTTGGTGAGGTGTGGATGATGAACATTAACAATAGAGGAGGATAATAATATTGTTTCCCGCGAGACTTCTGAAATTGCATCATTACAACTTTCGGCGACACAAGTTCTGCTTGGTCTTTCTTCGTTGAAGCTGGTGTTACTGTGGATAACAGTGGGATTCACCTCATCAATCCAGAGGTCTTTTGGAGAGAAATCAGAAATAGAAGTGCTGACAAGAAACTGTTGACATTGAAACGACACAGAAGGACTGGGGTGTTCAAATCTACAGTTGATTCCTATCATTCTTGTGTCTGCGACGGAACCCATAGTCGCAGCTCCTTTCGGAACCCCGCCTGAAGTCCAAAAATTAGGAACGGCAGTGGCAAACTCTGACGGCGGGTAGATATAAGGGACCGATGGGGAACTCCCAGCTTGCCAAGATTGATGTGGACTGAAATTAGAGATGTATAGAGGGTTTGTTGGTTTGAATTGCTGCTGATACCCCATATAGTAAGCTCCATACCCACTATTACAATAACCTGAAGAATTAGGACCTTGGTAGGGTGCATAGTTGAAATCATGGGGAAGATTTGCAAGTCTGGGACTTGGTGCAGTAGCTGGAGCATTCACTATAGCATTCAGCCATGGATGCTTAGCTCGTGGGTTGGTGAGAGAAATAGATCCATCTCCATTGCCCTAGAGGTCAGAGAATCGATGCTCTGATACCACTGTTACAAAAGCTTGAGAATTGAAGGAGAAAGGAAGACATTCTACTGCGAAGCTAAGAAATGTAAAGTAAAAATAAAGACAAGGTTTTCATTCATACCTTCAAATGGATACAAAGCAGAATATAAAGAAGCCCTAACAAAGATACAGGTCTAACTTAAACTATTAAAATAGTAATGTGCAACTGTGTAATTAGAGAAACTAAAGGAATCAAAATGCAAAGAATGAAAATGTGGCACTTCCAATTTAAATCGTATCACTGATTGACGAACTTACTCAATTTTGCTCACTACTGAGATGGACTCAATTTTGCAAACAGATATTCTCGAGTTTCTGGGTTGGTAATCTTGGGTACATGACTTGGTTTAGAGTTATGACTTATGCTTTTGTAATTATGTTAGAGAAACATTAGAAAAATGGCTAAGGTGTCATGACTGAGGTTACTATTCGAGTTTGTTATGCACCTTTAGTTCCAAGACAGGTCAAATAATGTAAAAGTCTTTCAAAGAACCCAGAGCAAAGCACTGTCAAATTTGTGCAAGTTTTCAATTTATGATCTCGATTTGGAATGTTACCACAAATGATTATCTTTCTCAGGGGTTGCTTATAGTGATTCCTCCTTCATGCTTCTTTCATGGTACATTTGTTAAGTGTAATGTGTCAATGTATCCGCCCACATGTCTCATATCATCTGTATTGCTTATGGTGTTTAATATTCTCTATTGGCTTACTTGGCCCTAGATTTAAACTCATCATTTTTATTTTTCGTTTCTACTTTGTTTCACATTTCACTGTTTTTTTGGAGTTATGCTGGACACATTTATTTAGTGATAGAGCAATGTATCTTTAGTGTTTGGATTAATTTGTGGGGTCACGGGCTTGCTTTTTTTTCTTTTTCTTTTCCTGTACAAATCAAAAGCCATACTCCCCTTTTTTTGTTTTAAAAATTTGGCAAATTAGCTATTAGTGAAATTTCTGGCATTCCTATAGTCATATTTAGTTACGAACATTTGGAATTTGAATTCCTACAACAGTTTCATTGCATCCATTACAAAGTATTTTGTTTCCTCAATCATCTTTTATTTGGGTTGCTTTTGTTTCTGATTTAGTTAAGAATTGCCTTTTTAATAATGTGTTTTGTGCTATTTCAGAATATCAAGCCTTCTTCCAAAGTATCGTGCATATTTCCTGTTTCCCTAACCTGCTTACTTACTGAACTTTGATTCCTACTTCCTTTTCCTGCCACTTCAGATTAACGAAGCCTAAGATAATTATACTGATGTTCAGTTTCTTGTGATTAATTTGCAAATATAATTTTAGCTAATTCTTATTTTTCTCATTGTACAGTTTTGGGTTAGCCAAGGAAATAAATGGTGCGATTTCTGCAAAATCTTCATATCAAATAATCCTACGAGCATTAGGAATCATGACCTTGGGACACGTCACAAGGAAAATGTTGCCAATAGGCTCAACACGATGCGACAAGAGAAAGCTGCAAAAGATAAAGATTTAAAAGAAGCAGCCCGTGCACTGGAGCAAATTGAAGCAGTAAGTGCTATCATATTGGAATATATGTTAACATATGAGGTTAAACATTTTTGACCAGGGATTTCAGTTTTCTGGTACCAAAGGATGGCATATCTGGGGCTTCGAATGGAAAAAATTGATGTTAGTATTTACCTTCCAAAATAAGATAAAATGGTTATGTGCAGCATATGTAAATGTTTTTACTTTGTCTTTTTGTGTGTGTGTTGTATTTATCTAAACCTGAAGGCTTTTCATCTATACCTGGAAAGCAGATTTACTCTTTTGTATGCACAGACCAGTTAACATTGCAGTTTGTGTATTCACTTACAGTTTTAAAAAATGTTAAAAGAAACTCTCTCTTTCTCTCTCTCCTCTGTGTGTGTGAGATTGGGGGGGG